>NC_143579.1:26950295-27267217 GCF_048544385.1 Mastigoproctus giganteus
GACATTTAGAAATTGATTAAAGATAATCGAACTTTTGTAGGTGAAGGGGGTGATAGCTGTTATAATGTAAAAGTATACCGGTGTTTGTAGGTTTTCGATAGATGTTCAATTGGATTTGATGCAAGTCACGGGTAAGCATCAAATTTAGAAAATTTAATGACTCTGTATCCGTATCCTCCCTTTCCAATGTAAATTTGAGTCTAGAATGAATATTATTAAACGAATGTAAAATGTCTTGGATAGTACTACTATCAGTAATAACTAGAACATCATCTAAATACCTTCCATAGTATGTGATACGGGGTCGAAAAGGCGTCAAATGTATATGCTCAAACGTTGAGAGATAGATCTCCAATATTAAGCCGCTCAGGCTCAATTCCATTGGCAAACCAAAAATTTGTTTGTACACTTTGTCTCGAAAGGTGATATAGTTGGCCTCAACTAACAGTTTAAGTGGAAAATTTCCTTAATAGGAAGCTTTGTATAATTAATTGGTATCAAGTTATTATTTAACATATCTAATGTGTATTCAATATTTACATTCGTATATAATGAGGTAACATCTAGTGAGAATAAATTGCCATTGTTGCCAAGTCTACAGTCCTTAAGGTTATTAAATAATGTATCATAGTTCTTAATCCCAAATTGTATCGTCTGTCTAAAGAGTTTTATAATGATATATACATGTGTGGCCAAGGATGAAAATGCCGAGTTTCTGTAGGAAACAATAGGCCAAATAGGAAATCCAGTCTTGTGTAATTTTACCTGACTTAAAAGTGCAGGAATATTATATGTTCTGGCCTTCAATTCCTTTAACTGAGCCATAGTAATGTAGTCTTTAACTTGACAATTTGTGCATTTAATACGTGGTTAACGTTTTATTGTATTGATTGGCTAAATTGGAAAATAGTGCCGGGTCTACTTCAAGATAAGTGGAGGTATCTGAAACAACTGATTCTAACTAATTAATATAATCAGGTTTACTGAACTAAATATTAAACATAAATGAAATGGAAACTGATGAACAAATTGATTAGAAATTTAATTAATATTATACACACAGTTATTAAAATAATTAATTCTAAAATGTAGGGAATAGTTCCTTCTTGTATATTTGTTATTTTCAATGCTCATTCATATTACTTTTTTAATGTATTCCAAAGAGTGCTCAAATATGAGGGGAGGTTTGAAAAGGTCATGGCCTGAGTATGAAAGGGTAGTGGTACAGTCATTAAAATTTCTGTACTTAATGTATAACACTTCAAACACCAAGTTTCATGCAGTTTCAGTGACGTCTTTTTTTTATTATTTATTTATTATTATTATTATTATTACAGGTCCTGAAGCCAACAACGCTGTGTGAATGAGGAAAGATCGACTAATCAGTCGCCTTGCAGTCATCTAATATTTAGAGGGAAAGGTACTAATGCCAAAGGCATTAGTCACCAATCTTGTTACCCTTCTTTGTACTCGTTCTAGCAACTCTACATGAGGATATGGTTACAATGTTCAGGGAGGAGATACCCCTTCCTATTCCATGTTTAAGAAGTGGGCAACAGAATTTTAATAAGGGAGGGAGAGACTGGAAGATGACCCATGCTGTGGATGACCCACAACATCCATCACTCCAGTAGTTGTCAGTGTGCATGATCTGGTGGTGAGTGATAGACAAGTGACAGTTTAGTACATTTACAGCATCTCATCTGAATGAGTGTACTACATAATAACAGGTTCTCACCACAACAGAGATGTCACTAAAGTTGTTGAAAGCAAATCAAAAATGCACGAGTTGTCAAGTTAAAAGCACATTTGGATCATTTTCAAACAGGTCCAGCAAATTTCCTTGAATGGTTTGTGACCATTATCATTTTGAGGCATATGACACAAGAAAGCAAGCTTATATATCATCAGCAAAAAAAAAACAAAACTTCCCATTTCACCCATCCATTCACTCCAAAAGTTTATTTCTTTCTTCCTTGAATTTATTTAAACTATCAACTACCCGCTGGCTAAAGGCAAATTTCTGCACATTTATTCTACAACTGTCCTTCAATTTAAGTATATGCTGTCTCGGGTTCATAATCTGAGTAAGCAGAAGAATCCCATCGGCAGTGAGCCTGCTCAAACCATTCAAGGCCTTATACACTTCAATCACCTTGCAGGTGCCTAGTCACCAGATGCTGCAATTTGCACAATAAAAGCCTTTCTTGGTAAGAGCACTCCTTTGTTCCTCTCACCAATCTTGTTGCCCTTCTTTGTACTCATTCTAGCAACTCTACATCCTTCCTAAAATGAGGCCTCCTGACCTGTACGCAGTACTTAACATGTGGCCTGACAATTGCCTTATACAAAGGGATAATCACCTGCTTGTCTCTGCTAGCAAAATTTCTATATATCATTGGCAAGACTCCATGACCTGCTCTGGCAGCTTGTCTGCACTGCTCAAAGAACTTCATATCTGACTGCATAATTCCACCCAGGTCTTTTTCATTCTCCACTTCTCTGAGTGTAGTACCACACAGTTGGTACGTTTCTCTTGGGTTACTGCTACCCATATGGAGTACTTTGCATTTGGCAATGTTAAACTTAAGTTGCCACTTCTCAGCCCATCTGCCTAACTTTTCTAGATCCTGTTGCAGTAGCATACTGTCTTTACTTTCATTAACAACCCTGTCAATCTTTGTATCATATGCAAACTTGGACATTAAGCCTATTATACCTTCATCAATATCATTGATAAATACACAAAACAACAATGGGCCCAGCACCAAACCCTTGGGGACTCCACTAATAACATTAGTCCATGAAGAGCAGTGTCTGTTGATTACTACTCGCTGTCTTCTCCCACTCAACCATCCCTTTATCCATTGTAGCAACTTATCCTTAATGCCACACCACTCCAATTTTTACAGCAGTCTTCTATGTGCAATAGTATCAAAAGTTTTCCTGAAATCCAAGTATATGATATCAAAATTATTTTTTGCATCCAGTTCCTTTGTGACCACATCATAGTATACAATCAAATTGGCATCAGTTTTTTGGGATGCTGATGGAGTGATACCGCTGGATTACAGGAATACCTTGCATAGCGCGGGTTTCGGCTTACAAATTGAAAAAAAATTAACTGCGTTACGCACCAATACATTTGATATGTATGTATGTATTATAATGCCAGCACATAGGCCAATACGTTATGGATTCAAGGCCACGCTGACTGTTGTCGCAACTCCCATTATATACGGACTCTGCTGGCATTCATACATTAGTAAACACTCTAGATTCCGAGCGGTGAGGCCATTCACTGTGCATAAGCTGTACAAATATTTTTCACTGTGTATTTTTATTAAAGATTATTTTTTAAAAACGTTAAACCTTTATACGTAAATATGAGTGGAAAGAAGAAATGTAACGGTGCTGAGAGTTCTAGATCTAAACATCGAACGAGGTATGAAAGTAAGGCAAGCTTTGCAAAATGATATTCGATGTTATAAAGAGATGTATGCAGATAAAAAAAACTGTGGAAACTAAGCTGATCAGTTATTTTTCAAAATAAAAATACAGTACATACTTCACTTATATTCTTTTGATGTGTACATACTGCAATAAAAATCATTTGTGCTGTACTTACTAGTATTTTTCATTTTTATCATTTTAATTTCTTTTTTTGCAAAAACTTCACATCAATTTATGGTAAACAAACATCTATATATTTTTGCAACTCAACCTATATAATCAAATTGTCGGAACATGTTACATTAAAATACATACTAATAATACCTCGATCAGCACGGTATTTTTTTTGGCACGAATTAACTGTGCTATGTGAGGTATTCCTGCATCTTCAGAAAGGCCAGACAGTTATGCAGACCTTGTGCAGCATTTGTATGAAAACATCAAAGACAAGCACCAAGGAAAACTCAGTAAACGAGTCTTATTCCACCTGAACAATGCTCCTGCTCCCAAGCCTGTTATTGCCATGAATGTGGCTTTGAAATCTTGGACATCCCTCACATTCACCAGATCTAGCCCCATCAGACTTTCACCCATTCCGTAATTTGAAAAAATACCTGTTGGCATCCATTTTCACAATGACAGGGAAGCTTTAATCAGTGCATTGCGACATCAGTGGAAAAAGTGTATTAACTCCAAAGGGAGACTATGTTGAAAAGTAACATGTTGCCATATTCCTCAAATAAACTCTTTATACTCAGCCCACAAACTTTTAAATGCCCCTCATAATCAGTCAATTTAGTAAGATCATCATCAGCCATTTTCAGTCCACTGCAGGATGAAGGCCTCTCCAGCTACTTTCCAGTTGCTTCTGTTTTGTGCAATGGCCATCCATTTACTACCCAAAAACTCATGAATTTCATCTATCCATCTCCGTTGTTGTCTTCCAGGTTTTCTCTTAGCTCCTCTTGGGTACCATTCTGTTATTTTCTTAGTCCATCTGTCATCATGTCTTCAAGCTATGTATCCTGCCCAAGACCATTTTAGTTCTTTAGTTTTGATAAGAATGTCCTTTACTTGAGTTTGCTGCCTAATCCATGTGTTTCTCTTGTTATCAGTCTGATTCCCAGTATAATTCGTTCCATTCTTCGCTGTGTAGTTCTCAGCTTCTCTTCCATTCTTTTGGTGAGTGCCCAAGTTTTACTTCCATAAGTCATGGTGGGGAGTATACATTGGTTCATTATTTTACGTTTCAGACAAATTGGGATATTGCTCCTCAGTATGTGACTATATTTCCTGAATGCTATTCATCCAAAATTTCTTCTCTTGTCTTCCAGCCATTTATCATTATTACAGCTAATGACTTGTCCCAGATAAGCATATGACTCCACCTTTTCAATTACTGCTCTTTCAATCATTATATCCCTTTCTGTGGCATACTTGTTCATGGCATACTTTTGTTTTAGCCATATTCATCTTTTTTTAGTAAGATACTTAACAATAATTTGAAAAAAAAAAATTAGTTTAAGGAAAAAATAGGATACTAAGTCCATATATGTATATATAGCCTTTATTATTTTTTATTTTTTTTAGCTTCATCACAAATGCTATAATATCAGATATCCACGATATGTGGAATCAAGGGTACTTCTCTAGCTGATGCTCGGTGAATGGAAAATATTTTAAGTTAATTCTTTCCAAAATGTACAGAAAGGCAGTAAAACTTTTTTATAGTCACAAGAGCCATTAAGAATTAGTAAATGTGCATAATATGTACAGTTATGAATTTAATATAGGTTCTCTGTAACTGTGATAGTAAAGATTAGTAGTACTAATTCAGAAAATCATATAGTGTACTGAAAATTCCTTAGTCACTATATAGAAAAATAAACATTTTATTTCCAATTCACAGGAATCTCTAGCCCAACAGTTGCAGAATCCAACTTTCCTTATCATAGATTATGCAAAAGAACAGGTAAGATAATAAGCTATTTTTAAAGATATTTTAACTGCAGACCTTAAGATATTTACCAGTAATCTGGGTTTAAAGAGTTGACATCAGTCAGTGTATATAGTAAAACCTGCTTTAAACAGTCCTATTAAACACCACCTGTTAAGTGATGGATTGTTATCTGCACAGAATGTCCGACACAAATAGCAAGCTTTTTTTATCGTATTCAAATTTAATCCTGAATGTTTTTTATTATTACTATTATTATTATTATTATTATTTTGATGCCACTTGACTAATTGGATTAATTTTTAATGGGGAATTCAGAATTTCTGGAGCTTTGAAAAATAGAAAAAATAGTACAGGTAACCCTCGTATGACACGGTAGTTTGGTTCCCACAAAATCTTGTGTAATACGAAGCCACGTGATACAGGACTAAGAACCAGTACAAAAGGGAAGGGGGTTACGTTCCAAAAGCTAACAAAAATATTCCATTTTTTTTGTAATTATCGGAAACTTAATTTTTATAGTAGTAATAACTTAATAGTTTAAGTTTATTTTTATAATAGTAACTCAAATAGCAATACCTAAACAAACGTCTTACCTTACAAACTGTGATACTTATATGTCAGATAATGTACGTTCATTTAATTTTTTTCCTTTTCAACACTGCTAAGCACAGTCTCTTCTGCAGCATTTGGATTTTGTGTACCTTTCGAACTGCACGCTTCAAAGTCAATTTTTTATGGTCTCAAACAAGCACAAGTTCAATAGCACAGAAGCCGACCCAAGGATCTCCCAACAAAATACAGTGGACCCCCACTTTAAAGATATAAAGCACAAATTTATATGTGAAAATCGGAAGAATATTTTCCCATTAGCAAAATAAAAATAAATTTATGCTTGCATACATAGCTTAATTAATACATACTGTAATATGTACATACTGACTAATGAATATTTCTGTTTACTGACTCTTTTTTTGTTATAAAATTTTAAACAGTAAAAATGATAAGCAATTAATAACAAAGAACATGGCGCACACAAGTTGCAACAAACATGATATGCACACATGATATACAGAGTAATGAGTTTTTGAAAATTTATTTGTTTTTTAGAAGATTGAATATTTCATGGGAGGGGAAACACATTTCACCATAATAACGTGAAAACTCACAGAATTTCAGCTATAGGTACTATAGCAAATGCAAGATCGAGTTTACTACCCATTTATAATTAATTACACTAACAGAAAAGACCAATAAACCAGAAACTGCAAATTGTTTTTATTATTTTATGGTGGTGACTTCCAGAAAAAGCTTGGCAAACCCAGGATCCTGAGCTGGATATCATCATTCTTCTTTTTCTTGGTGATTCCGATTCTCAAACCATGCTGAGTATCAAGGATACTCAGCATGGTTTTGTAAAGGGAAAATCATGTTTAACAAATCTGGTTCGCTATTTCGAAAGGGTCACTCACGAGCTGGATTTAGGGAATAATTTCGACATTGTTTATTTAGATTTCAGCAAAGCTTTTGACTCAGTCCCACATGAGCGGTTGCTTTATAAGCTGGAACAGGTTGGAATCACTGGGAAAATCCTTAGATGGATATCAGGATGGCTTCAGGGCAAGAGGCAGAGGGTTGTGATAAATGGCTATTCCTCAGATTGGGTTGATGTAAGAAGTGGGGTTCCCCAAGGATCAGTATTAGGACCACTGTTGTTTTTAATTTTCATAAACGACATTGATGAAGGGATAGAGGGCATGATGTCAAAATTGGTAGAGTAGTTAATGATCACTGTCAAGCTGAGCTTCTTCAGAGAGACCTAGATGGACTTCAGGAATGGTCAGAAAAATGGCAGCTGTGCTTTAATCCAACAAAGTGTAAGGTATTACACCTGGGAAACAGTAATCCCAAAAAAACTTATTCACTTGGTGGAGTTCAACTAAACCCAGTACTGGAGGAAAGGGACTTGGGTGTTACGATACGGTCAGACATGAAATTCTCTGAGCATTGTAAACAGGTTGCAAGGAAGGCCCATGGTGTCCTATCAATGATCTATCGAACTTTTGCAAGTAGAGATAGGGACGTGATAATCACATTATATAAGGCTTATGTTACCACACTTGGAATACTGTGTTCAAGTATGGAGACTGCACCTAAAGAAAGACATCGAGCTTCTTGAAAGGGTGCAAAGAAGGGTAACTCGCCTGGTGAGATCGGCAAAAGGGCGTCCTTATGAAGAAAGACTTCAAATATGTGGGTTGCAGAGTTTGGAAACTAGACACCTTAGAGGAGATTTGATTGAGGTGTTTAAGGCTCTGAGAGGCATCAGTAAAATGAATGAGGACAAAATTTTCAAGATTATAAATGATGCTAGAACTAGGGGACATAAATTCAAGTTACGGGGGGGAAATGTTTAGATTGGACGGCAGGAAGTTTTATTTTAGCCAGCGAGTTATAAATTACTGGAATAAGTTGCTTCATGGGTGGTAGAGGCCGACAGTTTGGCGAAATGGTGTGATCCCTGTATAGTTTATGAGTGGGGGTCTCTAGTATGCCAGGGGATTCATACTTGAAGTACAGTACACTTTCTTTGATCAACTGGCATTTTTGCACTAGCTTCTGATGTATTATCCTGGCAACCTGGTCGTGTCTATGAGTGTGCTCCATCTTAGTGATCAGACACATCATCCTGCAACCCGCAGAAATGTGCTGGATTTTTCCTGGAGCCAGGTGGCATTGTCAACAATTTGTTTCATCTGTCCCTCCATGGTGCTTGGTGATATTTTTTCTGTAGTTCCTTGTGTTGATTACCTAGTCTTGGATGGCAAGCATGTCATCTTCAGTTTGGAATAGTGTCTCGCTTGTGGGAGATCCATTGGAATCCATCTTATCTATGTAGTCTTGATGGAGGTCATTGTAGTGTCTGCCATAGAATACCTTTGTTTCTTCTGTCTGTGTGAGGTGGGGTCTCCTTGTTGAGGTTGGGAAGTGTGTGTCATTTGTCTTCCTTATGTCTTGATAGATTGGCACTGTGTTTTCCTAGAAGTAATTTCTTTGGTTCTTAATTGCCTTCTTCTGTTGTTTGTCAAACCCCCTCCCCCTCATTTTCTCTCCAGGCTGTGGTTGTTCTCTCAGTGGCCAACTTTGGTGTTGGTGGCCCTTGTTCATCATTATCCTGGCCGATCTCATGATCTGCACCAGCTTGGTATTGTTCTAATCCTGTGTTTTCCAAACTGTATTCCGTGAAAAATCTTAATTAATAATTTAAAAAATATTAATAATAAAATACTAGGAAGCTTCACCTCCCTGCTTGCTGTGCTCACTTCTTTTGATAAAATAAAATACTTACAGACGCTTTCGACACTGTGTCTCTCTTCCTCAGCTATGAATACATAAATACATTACTATATCTATATAATATCGGTGTAGATACATCATAGACAACTCTTAAAGAAAAACTACAATCATAGTGTGAAAGGCATCATATCATCTGTATCTCATATTGTGCTCATCCTTCAAAATGAGTTACCAAGTATTGCACTATATAAGTAACGCTTCACTAATAGAGAAGACGATTGTTACTTATTCTCGGTGGGCACCACCACCCAGATGCACCGTTTCATAGCTAGTTGACTATGAAACGGTCCATCCAACAGTCCATCAGTGGGTGCCTTTCACACTATGATCGTAGTTTTTCTTTAAGAGTTGTCTATGGTGTATCTACACCGATATTATATAGATATAGAATCTTAAACTCTTAAAATATGCTTTGTTGCATTTAGTTTATTTAAATAAATACATTACATATGGAAATCAAGAATGGCACCACTTGGTTGTGTTAGATGAACATAACCACACTTAAACAGAAGCTTGTTTTACCACAGTAAAACAAGCTTCTGTTACGTATTTTTGTGTTTGTTACATATTATGACGTAACCAGCATCTCTCTTTTCCCATTGGCTGAATAAATAACACTAGGAGGAAAATTATTTTAATGCATAGAAAGAAAGAAATTTTGCATATTTGTAGCGTACACCACTTTTGTATTATTTTAATTTTTTTTCATTTATTAATATACTAGCATAGACTAATAATCACTGCAGAACACTTTATTTTGGCAGGCTTTGCATAAAGAAGTATGTGTAGAGGTAATGACATCTACGAAAAAGTAGCAATGTAGTAATCTAATATGTCATTCTTATGCAATTTAGCCTGGAATACACTGGTTGAAAAAGAGGAGGAAGCAAACTGATATGATAACTAAACTCACCTCCGTATATAAATTTTTATTGATAATTATCAGTATTTCGAAATATTATTATTAAAATAAATGACCATGGATTTGTGGTTGAAAAAAGGAACTTTAAAAACGAGAAGCAAGTACTTTTAGTAGTGCAACTGTGGTCAATGAAAACAAACACAATATTGTCCCACTTCAAAGTGAGGATGAACAATTGCAGCCGTTTGTTCCCCAAAAATCTGAAGTGAAAAAACAGGAACCAACTAATAAAAGACCAAAACGAAAGTATGATGACAGTTATTTGAATTTTGGCTTTACGTGGTTGGAAATAAATATTCTCCTGATGCACAGTGCATCGTATGTAATAAAATATTAGCAAACAGTTCTTTGACTCCAGCTAAACTTGTGTTTCGTAAATGTTCCATAAATATATTGTGAGATGAAAAGTGTTCTGTGACTAAAAAAGTTTGGGAAACTGTTCTAATCTCTGATCCTGAAGGAATATGTTAGTACTGGGAATGTGTAGGTGTTTATGGCTCTGACCATGTTCTTGCCATTCAGCTTTGTTTTTAGCAGGCTTGTCAGTCTCTGATAGTATTTCTCAATCAAGTGGGCCTAGCCATAGATCTGGTGTCCTTACTGTTGGGCCTGCATCATCACCAGATATTTACAGGTCTCTCCCTCTGTCAGAGCTTCAATCTCTTAACCTAGTCTTTAGCTAGTAGTTTTGGCTATGCATTCCATGCCTTGCACTTGTCTCGGCCAAATTGCATCCTGATGTCACAGATAGTAGAAGCATTTCAGTCCTGAATGCCCTCATGGCTGGTGAAGTGGTTATAAACACGGTTCTTTGGTGCTGTGTGGAAAAGGCTTGCAGTTGAATTCAGTGGGGGGGGGGTTCAGTGATTCAAACCCAGTGAGGCAAGGAGTTTTTGCAAACTTCTGTAACATCGTAACCAATTTAGTTGGTCTCAGACAGTGGTCACATGCCTTCCCCCCCCCACACTACCAAAATAGTGCTACTGTTTAAAAAAGGTTGTTTGAGTCAAGTATGGATGATAACATGTGAGAATTCACTCTTCTGCACCAGTCAAGTTGAACTAAATAGTTGTCAGATCAGACCAGGTAAAAACTTTGTGGTCTGAGTTGCTTTGGCAGTATTCCAAAAAATCCAGGAAGCTTCTTATGGTAGACATATTATAGATCAAACTCTGAGGAAACTGTAACAATGTGCATATTGAGTTTCCCTGATAGTGTATCATCTTTTTCATACCAGCTACTCTAGTCATTTTATTTTTCATATTACCATTTCTTTCAAAACAACTCCTTATATCACTGATATGTTTGGAGATGTTCTATACCTGGACCACAATTGCAGGAGCAAGTAATAAGAATTTTTATGCTTAAATTGCCTGTTTTCATAAAAATTCATTAGTATACAAAAATGTGTTCAGTATTTGCCATGATATTCTACTAACACAATATGGGACATTCTTCTTTTTGTTATATAACATAGAAACAAAGTTTATTGGCGTTAACAAATAAACAGATATTGAACTGATATTTGGGTGACACTCAAGTCAATTGGACCCAATTTCGGCGAATTCAGGATGGTCTGTGACAGCCACATCCTCTGCTTGCACCTTCATGATGGTGGGACTGTTAGTAATCCTGGGTATAACCCCCCCCCCCATGTGCAAGCACACTGGGTGGTCACCCAGGTGTGAACCAGCGTAAGCAGGGGTCGAGGTGGGGAACCCACACCACATGGAGGAATGTCGCCCCTCTGTGTCACCAGGCAATACTAGTTGGTAGATGACTCAACAACCGGTGCAATGCCCAACTTTGCTAATTGGAGGCTTGAAGTGGTGGAACCCATGTTTAGTCTCCAGAGCTAAGTTCCGGTCAGCCTTTCCCATCTCTTCCATCATGCAGTATGACTGTTGACTTTTAAGGTTATGATGGACATCATGGTGAGATCCAATCTTCTTTCCATTTCAAGAGTACAGCTCTAAAATGGTGTTCACAGGCTGGCTGCTAGTTAGTACACTGGACCGAACCTATTGGTAACTCTCTAGGAGGCTTCTGGATCAGCTAATGTATAATCTTGCTATCTCTACTCTGCCAGATAGTGACTGGAGGGAGTCCGAGTAGTGTGTATGTGGAAAGCATTGCCGAGGCCACATTATGTCAAGGATCTCGGTATATTCTTATCATGTGTACGCCATATACAAAAATTTCATTACTTCATACGGCATGCCCTCACTTTGTGAAAAGATGTAAACCTCCCAAACACTTCCTAGTTCACTTCACAAATATACGTGGTCTCAGTTCTAATCTCAATGATGTCCATTTCCACTTGCAGTCTGCCAAACCCCATGTACTTTTTCTGACAGAATCTCAGTTATTGGTTGATTCAACTACTGCTCATCTCAGTTGCCCAAATTATTTGCAGTATGATTCTTTTCACCTCAACGGTGGTAATTGGTGCATATGTCCGTTCCGATATTCCCTGTCAGAGACTTAGTAATTTGGAATCTCCTCTTTTCAATCTTCTGTGACTTAAAATCTCTCTACCTCATTCTGTCAAACTCATCTGTTGTCTCCATCATTCTCACAACTCCAGCTGGCTTCCGTTTTATAGTCACAGTAATTTAGATGTCGGTGTGACCTAAGCATCTCGTTTACCTACCAGTATATCGGACAATCCTAACCATACAGCCAACATGCTTGATCTTTTTCTCACAAACAGCCCTTCTAAGTACACGGGCGAAGTGAGTGGTCCTTTAGGAACCTCAGATCACAACTTGGTGATTGTCTCTTCTCCAATGGAGCCTTTATCTCATGGCTATTCCCAACCTCGTGTTGTTTGGCTATTCCCATCCTCATGTTGTTTGGCATTACAAGGATGCAAAAAGGGATGACCTGCCAGATTTCTTTTCCTTGGTCGGATTACTGTTTCAAAACTTCTGATGTCAATGTTTGCTCAGATTGTGTCAGTGAAATTGTTCCTGTAGAAATGGAATCCTTTATTCCACACTCCACTTTAAAATCTTGTCCTTTATCTAAGCCTTGGTTTTCCAATAAATGTGCTAAGGATGTTCAAGAGAAGAATGTTGCATATCGTAATTGGCTTGTTTCCAATTCTTCAGTTTCATTTTCTGCCTACACCAAAGCTTGCAACAGTTGTAAAGCAGTTATTAATCAGTTCAAACTGGATTTTTAACAGGCTAAGAGTAGAAAACTTGCTTCTTTCCCTAATGGTACCTGAGCATTCTGGTCTCTTGCCAAAGCTATTGGCCACAACTTTTGCTCATCTCTGCTCCAACCTCTTTCAAAACCAGATGATTAAATAAATAAAAATAAATTTTCTGTTTATACTCCGGGACGACCAAACAGTCAGAGGAGTTTACAAGATACACAGAATACAAGAAACTGCACCGTATTCAGCAGTCACGGGCTTGAACCCCGGTCACTCAAGGCACGTGTACAAGGCGTATGCACTCAAGGCGTATGCACCCGCGCGCCTGACCACTAGGCTACGGCGGCCTTTTTCTGTTGTCACTTCAGCCAAGGATAAAGCTGACTTGCTAGCATCCCATTTTTCTTCCAACTCATGTATTAATGATCTTGGTAAAACACCTCCCACCATTCCCAACACACTCCATTCAATGCCTCCTGTGGTCTTCCGTCAAAAGGATGTCAGAAGGATTTTGACAAGTCTTTATGGTAAAAAAGCTCCAGATCCTGATGGTATTTTTTACTTGTTCTCAAAACCTGTGCTCCTGAACTTACTCCTGTTCTTTGCTGCTTTTTTCATTTTCTTATTCCAAAGGTGTTTTTCCTTCTGCTTGGAAATTTGCTCTTATCCAGCCAGTTCCTAAAAAGGGTGACAAATCCCTTCCATCCAATTATCATCCCATTGCAATTACTTCTACTCTTTCTAAAGTAATGGAAAAATCAATTAACTGCCAACAAAACTACCTAGAAACCTTCCGTCTGATCAACAATCGCCAGTATGGATTCCATCATTGTTGATCCACTGGTGATATTCTGGCTTATATTACCCATTTATGGACAGATTCAATGGAAAAGTTCGGTGAAACACAAGCAGTTGCTCTTGACATCTCAAAAGCTTTCGCTCATGTTTGGTATCAAGGTCTTCTAAACAAACTTCCATTTTATGGTTTGTCAACTGTTTTTTGTAATTGGTTATCTAGTTTTCTCTCTGATTGCTCACTGAGGGTGAAGGTAGATGGCTCTCTGTCTTCTAACTTCTCCACTAATGCTGGTTTCCCCAAAGGTTCTTTCCCCCACTCTTTTCCTCTTGTATAATAATGACCTTCTTCCATTGACTGGAAATCCTATCCATAGTTTTGCCGACGATAGCACAATGCATTACACTTTCCAATTTGAGAAACTTTGCCCTGCTCAATCAGCTTCAATTTCTCGAATATCCGCTTCCAATTCCTTAAATGCCTATCTCCAAGTAATTCTCCAGTGGAGCAAAGACAACTTAGTTGATTTCAATCCTTCTAAAACTCAGTCCAGTCTTATATCTCACAAAAAAGGATTCTTCTGCTCATATGCTTATCTTTGGTGACACTCCGATTTCTATGCAAGATGATATATCTCTTTTGGGGATTATCCTGGCTTCTAATCTCTCTTGGTACAAGCACATTACAAATATTGCTTCCTCTGCATCTAAAAAACTTGGTTTTCTCTTTAGCTCTCAGCGTTACTTTTCTTCCAAACAGCCGTTCACTCTGTACAAATCACAAATCTGCCCTACCGTGAAATATTGTTCCCACATCTGGGGCGGTGCCCCCAAAACCACTCTCAGGCTCTAGATACCATTCAGAAGAGGGCAGTTAGGTTAATTAATGACTCATCTGTAACAGAGTTTATAGTCTCTGTCTCATAGACGTACTGTTTCGCTGCATGCCTTTTCTACAGCTACTTCCATGGGCACTGTTCTACTGAATTGGCTTCTATATTTACCCGCTTTCTCTTTCAAAACAGTCCGAACACGTGCCGCCGCCAGCCAACATCCATTTACTGTCCAACTTCAAACTCACAGAACTAACTTTTCATCTTCCTCGTTTATTCATTCAACTGCCTTTTTCTGGAACAGCCTTCCTTCGTACATATTTCCTGAAAATTACAGTCTACAGAGGTTCAAGTGTAATGTCAACAGATATCTTCGTTCGTCTTCTCTACCACCTACCCAAGCACAGTACTAAATACTATAGCTTCTAATACCTCTTTGTGTTTGGGGTTTTCATAAAAAAAAAAAAAAAAAAAAAAACATATGCCTATTTTAACATGACACACCATTGAAACAGATAGTAGAGGCATTTCAGTCCTGAATGATCTCATGGCTGATGAAGTGGTTACAAACATGGTTCTTTGATGCTGTGTGGAAAAGGCCTGCAGCAGATCAGGCCAGGTAAAAACTGTGGTCTGAGTTGTTTTGGCAGTATTCCAAAAATTCTAGGTAATAGCTTGACTCGCAGTGGATAGATTTTCATGAAATTTTATATTTGGTTGATACAGAAAGATTTGTTGAGCCATGCAAAATTTAATTGAAATCAGTCCAATAGAAATCTGGCAATTATTATATCTTTTTTTTTAATGCAGTTTGCATGGAAAAATAAATTCATAGATTAAATGTACTTTTAATGCAGTGTTATTAGCTTTAGACAGTCAGTGTCTTTGCATGTATTCTTATGTAAGAAATGCAGTGTCATTTGTAAAGAGATATGTATACAGAGAAAAAAGACAAAAGTACACTGGAGAAAAGCAATAAATATTATACAGTTGTAGTTAAACTGAATGGTTAAGTTTCGAGAACATAAAACTATAGTTTTATTACATGTTCTGTAAAGTTATAATCTTAGTAATTAATTGAAAAGAAGATAACTGTATTTTACTTAACTTTAACTGTATTTTTCTATAGTGTTTTTTTTTTTTTTTTTTAATCTATGATACATACAAGGTTTTCCTCCTGTATGCCCTATTTACCACTAGAAGTATCTGGCTTTTTTTTTTTTTTTTTTTTTTCTTTCATTTGATTAGTGCCAATGCATTCAAACCATGAAGCATCACTGTATTTTGGCTGTAAACTACATGTGTTCTAAGGTCACTTTGTTTTTAGAATAAAAATTCTAGCAGCTGCACTCTTACAAGTCAAAAACATCCTTAAATATCAACAGGTATCTTCTGTCTTCTCAACCTTCAACCCATGCATGGCACTCAGTACTATGGGCGCCTCCATAGCCAGGTGGGAAGGAGCAGCAGCAGTGCGTAGCTCATGCTTCTTGATTAGACCGGGGTTCGAGCCCGTCACCACCAAATACGGAGGATGCGGAAAGGTCAGGGAATGACCACCGCATATTTCCGTAGAAATATGGCCTTAGTTGCTAATGCTCCTAAAAACCAAATAACAAACAAACAAACAAAACAAACTCAGTACTATAGTTTCTAATGCCTTTCATGTTTGTTTTTCATTAAAAAGAAAATAAAAAATCAAGTGATATACACAAATATTTGTAAATCGTAATCCTTTAGAATTGTAACTCTGTTTTGGCTATGTACATTCCCATTTTAGCATCTGCCATTAAGTAAAATTGGTGTTAGAATAAAATATGTGGAGCTTTTGAAACAGTTACCAATGACCAGTGTCTGTGTGTGCAGCCTGCGTTTTTCTGCACACAGAATCATATACAGATATGTGTAGTCAGTGACTGCTTTGGGCATGTACACTCTGCATCAGAATGATTTTTTATACTGCAATTTGAACAACAATCAAATCTGAAGGTTTTTTTTGTCTCTCTCTAGATAGCTTTTACGAAATCTTTACAGATGATTGTTGCAAAATTATAATCACTGAAGAAGTGGAGGAGAAAACATCTGTTATACTGATTTGTAGACTCAATAAATTGCCAGATAATTCCAAACAGTAAATTTGTTGGAATTATTTGGCATTGACAAAAAAAATAAAAACAGCTTTTTAATTGTCAAGGGTTACTCACCAGCTTTAAAACAAATATTTACAATAGTAATTTTTTAACGGTTTCTTAATTTCATCTCCTGACCATATAATTATATTTTAAGATATTTTATTGTAGTGTTTTATATTTTAGGCTCCACTAACTATTCATTTAGGAATGATGGCTTTACACAGATTTAAAAAAGAAAAATCAAGATACCCATATCCATGGTAATATATTTTTTTAAAAAAATTTCCTTTTTGATTTTTTTTTTTTTTAATTTCCTTTTTTATATATAGTAAATTATACAGTGTCTGTTATTCTATATGTTGGATAAGCCAAAAACGTGTAAAAGGTTATAAGCATTGTTGTTGAAAAGTAATAAAGCTAAGTTTTCACTAGTTTTGTAACTTTTAGCATTTAATTTCATTCTAGTAGGAAGCTTACATATAATGATAGGATGTTACTCAGAACTTTTAAATGAGGCAAGATTATTAAATTAAAATTAATAAATGATTATATATTCTGAACACTTATCAAACTATGTCATTTTTACTCCAACAGTTTTTTTTTCTCTCTCTCTCTCTCTCTTTTGTATTATTATTTATTTTTTTTTTTACTTAAGAGCACTATTGTTTCACATCTCCATGGCTGTGTGCTAACTGCTTTCTTAAATGTCTGTACTGTCAAGGCTAAACCAACTACATCCTCATTTTTAACAAATGATTTCTCACTTTTCCATTCATTTGAAAACTGCCAAAACATTGAAAATAAGCTTCTAACTTTTTAATTGCTATGTGCAAATTAGGCACTCTTTCAGGATATCAACAAGCATAAATCTCATCTATAAACTGGTACACTTGTCGGTTGAATGCATGTAAAATAATTTGCTATTCAGTAATTTTGACTATTTTATTAATGTTCTCAAGTAACTAATGGTTATAAAATTTACAAATGATTTAAAGATTGGATTGTAATTAATGAACAGCATCAAGCAGTGATCCTTCAGAAGAATTTGGATAAGCTTCAGGGGATAGTCAGATAAGTGTAAACTGCTTTAATGCTGCAAAATAACTCATACACTTTGTAATGGTAAAATGATAGAGGAAGAGAGAGATTTGGGAATTATAATATAGACAGAAGTTGGCAAGGGAGGCCATTAGTGCCATGAACCTAGAGGTAGGGAGGAAAAGGTCCAGAGATAGATAACGATCCTGGTGAGTTGGCTAAAGGGTGTTCACATGAGGAGAGAGAGCTTCAAATATATGCACTATAGAGCTTGGTAGCTCTATAGCCCATATAGGGGACCTGACTGATGTTAATAATGTTGGGGATGAACAGTAAGAAAATGAATGAAAGTGAAATTTTTATGGTTTTAAGTGGCACTGGAATCAAGGTGGCATAAATTCAAACTACAGAATTATAGATTGAATTTTCAGAAATTTTCTTTTGTCCAGTGAGTTGTTAATCATTAGAATAAGTTTCCTTTCTGGTGCAGCAAAAAAGCTAGAGGTGTTTTGTTGCACTGGGGGAGGGGTGAGGGGATCACGTTTAAAGATGTTTTCTCCTATGCTTCTTCAGTGATTGCTTGCAATTATCATGCTTTGTATACATCTGTGAAAATTTTGCAAGAAAGTCAGACACACATGCAAAAAAAAAAAAAACTAATTTGATTTCAAATTGCAGTATAAAAACTTACCCCAATGAGGCCCATACATGCCCAAATCAACTACTGACTACACATATCTGTACACATTTCTGTACGTGATTCTGTATGCAGAGAAATAAAAGATGCACACTTTCTAGAGATGTGTTGCATGGCCAGTATTAATGTAATATGGCATCATTAGGTATTTTTGTTTTTATATCTTAGGAGATATAAATAAAATATAAAAATAAGTTAGATCTCTTTAAAAAAAAGCTTAGCATTTCTTCTATATCAAGTATGCACAACTCTTTCCCCTTTTTCTCCCCACCCCAAAGAAACAGAACAACTGCAAGTAATCTGGCAAACCAACCAAGAAACAATATCATAACTGGAAAAGAAACAGTTTACCTCTCCAACAAAACAACACATTTCTCCGTCACCTTAAGGTTTTGTATGAAACTGCCGATTTTGGTGGTGGGGTATAACAGTCATGCAAGTAACCAAAATATATTCATTATAATGAAGTTGTGTTACCTTGAAACAATGAAAGTGTGAGAACAGTGGTTATGTATTACAAAATAATTATAAGGAAATAAAGTTATTTATCAAATGCAATTTCATGTATTTTTAATGAAAAATTCAAAAATATAAAAATTTTGTTTTTTATGCTTGTTATTTTCAGAAACAAAACTTTTATTAATTCTGCTTGATAAAAAATGAAAACATTATAAATATGAAACTAGTCTTATCCATTTTAAAATTTATAAAACTGTAATAAATGCGACTGTCAGATGATACAATGTGAACAAACATAATTTCAATAACACTGGTGTCTCATCTGTCAGCATGTTTCACAAAATATGTAACTTGGCATAAACAACTCCTATCACTTCCAAAATTGCTCAAGGAACTTGAAGGTAGACAGATCAAAGTCACTAATCTCAAACAGGCAATTCATTGCAGCATTGCCAGATGCTAAAGATCAAAGCTCGAAAATGTCATACTGCTTAAGGAGTATGTAACAATGATTATATTTTTTTGTAGTAGGATAAATTTTTATTGTGCTAAACTGACATTTTCAATACAGTAGTATTCATAAAAATGAAACATTTTTAGATAAAGATACATAACTATATAATATTGGTGTAGATACACCATAATTTACCCATAAATTTAAACTACATATGTAGCATAAAAGGCATCGTTTTTAATTGTATCTCAATATTGTGGCTGCCTTCACAACGAGATACCAGGTATTGCACTACTTTGAATAAGTAACACTTCTCTAATAGAGAAGACTACTGTTATTTACTACTAGAGAAGTGTTACTTATTCAAAGTAGTGCAATACTTGGTATCTCGTTGTGAAGGCAGCCACAATATTGAGATACAATTAAAAACGATGCCTTTTACACATATAGTTTAATATGTAGTTTAAATTTATGGGTAAACTATTGTGTATCTACACCGATATTATATAGTTAATTACTTAAAACCCATATATGTATATAATTATGCCTTGTGCATTTCATCTTTAAATAAAGATACATAGTAAATTGGCAGGGTGTAGGAAGTGAATTGTTTACAACTTGTGTATTTATAATTTTTGTGTAACACCCTCTAACTAGTCCTCATGGCTAGTGTAATAGTTATGATTGTTATCCTTCCACACTTTGTGGAAAAGGCAAGGATTCGAGGAACTTTTATGGGCTTTTTTTTTTTTTTCTTTTCAGTACCATGGCTGTTAGTCAGTCTCAGATGAGAATTATATGGTTTTTCCTCCTGCAAAACAGAAAATCTGATTGTAGAATACATGCAGTTCACAAACACAGTATACTGAGACCCAGTGGCTTTGATTGCCTCTGTACAAAACCTGTTATATTATTGTGAAAATAAAATTCAGGTTATGCCTAAGAACTTGCAAAAAAAAAAAAAAAAAAATAATAATAATAAAGTACAGTCATAGAACTTTAAAACTGTAAAATAGCCAGTGTTATTTTCAAAATAGGTAGCATTTTTAATAAAGTAGGATTTTCTCATCCTCTTGCGATTTTATGGCCAACAGGATTTAAATGCATTGTAAATGCAATCTGCTATTTATTTAGAAGATAAGATGTCATCTTATAAATACATGGCAGCATCTTTTAAATAAAAGATGACAGCCTCCTTTGGGATCTATTTAACCCTCTTCAGATTGCATGGGATCTTTGCTGATAATTCCTTAATGGAATAGTGGTGATGAAGGTGTTTAATGTGAGCTGTCATATACATGTGAACTTGGAACTTCAGTGTTGCAGAAGTCAAAATTGTATTAACTATTTTAATTTCTGTAAAATTATGGAAAAGTGGGAAAAATTTTCTTATCCTACCTTTCTCATCCTTTACAGAACTGGCTAGGAAATGCATTTAAACTGGCTAGTAAATGCAATGATCTTAATACTCACAGCAGAATGTTTTTTCCCCTATATTCCTATTTTATACTGTTTTTCTCCATTTCTTTTACAGCTTGTGATCCATATCTGGTTTGCAGGTATAAAATTTGGAGTCACTAAATATGCTATATGTCACTCTAAATTTCATTTATTTTTTCTGTTTTTATGTTCACAACATTTCATTTTTACTACAAGATGTTGTTTGTAACTTTACCTAAGTATTATCTCAAGTTTTTTGCTCTCTCTTAAGGCTACTTGCTTTTAACTGTTTTGAAATTTCTTCACCTAAACTAATATTAGGCTAATTTGTTATGTCTCTATAAATTTCAGTTATCAATTCCTGTTTTAAATTCTCATCTTCATAGTGTCAACCGCTCATAAGCTATTTTCTAAAAAAAAACTTTTAATTCTTGTAACTTCTGTTTTGTTAACTAAATTTTATTTTCATTTTCATTTATTTTTTGGTAACTAAATTTTATTCTTATTTTTATTTATGCTTGTGATTTGTTCATTCTATGCTTAAGTTTTGCATTTGCTACCTTTGGCTGCACTAGATTACTTCCCCATTTTCCCAACTTTTATATTTCCACTTTCTTGTTATTCCATTCAATATATATATATATATATACATATATACACACACACATATATATATATATTATATTAGAGAGAAGAGACTTAAAAGTATATGGGAGAAGAGTAATAAATATTATACAGTTGTAAAACTGAACAGATAAGTTTAGAGAACATAAAACTATAGTTTTATTAATTGTTCTGTAAGTTATAATCTTTGTAATTAGTTGATGAGGAGATAATTATATTTACTTTTCACTTCTGTTAATCACAGAAAAAGAAAAAAAAAAAAATTCAATTAAGGGGGGAAAAAAATCAAACCTGCCTGAAATGTAATTCACCAGATATGTTAACTAATTTGTTAGTTCTAAAAATTTAGTAATTCCTAATTAAGCAGAAGTAATTGTAACCAAAGCAGTACAAAATATTCTTTGACGTTAATTAAAGCACAGTACATTAAAACCATGTCAACACTTAAATAAATTTTATAAATCTGTGATTATTTATTATGATTTTGCATTTTTTAAAAATCATGGTTCCCTAAAGGGACCATAATTTAAAAAACAAAAATGCAAAAGTCTCTGTTCTTTAACTGTGATGAACAACTTTTTTGCATGATGACCTTACATAAAGATTGCATATTTACATAATTGATCTTTAGTATTAGTATTGGCAAAATGATGAAAGGAAGCAAGTTTATGTGGCACCAGTCAAAAAATAAATAAATAAAATAAATACAGTGAAAACCTTTATAGTAAGTCTTAAATTGAGGCTTTGCTATATTGTTGATTTGATACATAAAATATAGCAACCAATGTCGTCTTTCTTCACTTCATTTACCTATTTCTTTCAAGCATTTATTAAGTCCCTGCTTAATAAATAAACTTCTAACTTCCACATGAATAGGTGGGTGTTTATTCCAATATTCATTCATTCTGACTAAAAGAAATTTTTTGGGCATCTAGTCTACAATTATCTCTTCAATTTAAATTTATGCCCACTTGGGTATGTCATGTGACTAAGCATAAAATTCTCTTTGTGTTTAGTTTATTCAAACTTTTTGAGGTGTTAAACATTTTAAATTGGTCAACAGATCCTGCTTCTAAGGGAAAATATTTAATTTATATAAAGAATGCAGAAAAGCTACATATATTTTTATAATAAATCATCACATAATGATTGTGGTAACCATTTCCTCTTATCCAAATGAACTTTACATTGTGTATATGCAGAAGCAGTTACCTTTCATCATGTCATGAAGCATGGACAGTTCCAAGGTAAAATACAGGCAACTCCAGTATAACACAGTTTTTCTCTAACGCAATTGATAAATTGTGGCAATCCTTGCACAACAAGGTACTTATATAACACGGTTTCGCTCTAGAATTGCAGAAAACCTCGCATAGCATAGTATTTTTGAGCTTTTGTGCAGAGAATACCCCTGCTATTACATTGGATATAATTTTTCAACCTTTCCGTTCTTTTTTTTTTTTTTTTTTTGTGAATCCCCACTGTTGACTCGCTAGTTTTTATGCAAAAAAAAAAAAAAATTATTAGGAAATCCCTGTATTTTATTTTGTTCAGAAATCCCTATGTTAGGTTCTGTGCTATTGAACTTGTGCTTGTTTGAGACCATAAAAATTGTGACTTCGAAGTGTGCAGTTTGTAACTTTTAAGGTTTTTGTAAGGTTATTTTGGTTTTTATTTGATCATTTATAAATTTTTCCAGGTATGTATTACTAAACTGTTCTTAAGAACCATATTGGAATAATTTCTTTGTTGTGAATTAAATTACAGCCCTAAATTATGCCTTAGGAACTTAGGCATAATTTGGGTAACTGCTGATTTATTCAAAGAATGGTTTCTAAATTGTTTTGTGACAGCTGTGGAAAACTATTTAAAGCAGAAAAATCTAGATTTTCAAAGTTTGATTACTATTGGATAATGCACCAGGCCATCCAAAAGATTTATGTTATCCAGAATGTTGAAGTAGTGTTCCTGCCACCTACTCCAACTTCTTTAATTCAGCCATTAGATCAAGGCAGGGAAAACTACCTTTAAAACTCATTACATCAGAAAATCATTACAATGGGTTTTGGAAAGAAGTGATGGAGGCATGGAAACATTTTTCAATTGTGGACTGTATCGGAATCATAGCTTTATCACTCAAAGAAGTAAAACCGTCAACAAGTGCATGTTGGAAAAGTGTGTGGCCAGAGTCAGTGCATTCAGGAAAATATGGTCGAACCAGCAGAAAACAGAATCTATGCAATAGTAGAACTTGCTAAGTCGGTCGGAGGGGAAGGTTTTGATGAAATGACTATTAAAGATGTTCAAGAATTACTGGTAGAAAAAGAGGCTGGAAAAGCAAATTTAATGGAAATGGCAGCAGAGGTAAACCAAATCAATTTGGAGGATGATAGCGCAGATGAAAATTCTTAAGTTCCAAATTTTATACTAAAAAGCATATGGGTGTAAACTTAGCCAAGCAATTAGAATCTTATTGTTTGAATGCAGATTCCTCAACTGAAAAGAGCACAAAATTCAAAAGGGAGCTTCAAATATTCTTAGCTCCATACCATGCAATTTACAAAGATCTATCAAGCAAAAGTAAACAATCCTAGAATACTGACTTTTGCTCTTGCTCTTATGCTCATAAGATACACGAAATCTAGACGCTGCAGAAGAAAGTTCAAAAGGTGAAGATATTCTGCAACAGAGAAAATGTTCTCATTTGTGCTTAGCAACAATGAAAAGGAAGAAAATTAAATGAACATACGTTACCTGAGATATATATATATATAAATAATGTGTGGTTTGTAAAATAGATAAAGTGTCTGTGAAAATGGAAGTGAAAAGTACACATAGTGCCTGAACTAAGAGAAGTTTAAGGGATAGTCGAAAGTGGAATTGAAGTAGTGATTAAACAGGTGAAAGAATTTGAAAAACCTAGTAGAAAAATGAACTGGGACTGAGGAAGCAATAAATGAATAAATAAATAACACTATATTTGAATCAGGAGATGGCAAATATGCAAAATCTGAATGTAGTAGATGAAAAAATGACACATAGTCAGGAAATTCATGAGGGATCTACCTCTGACCATGTATCAGGCACTGCGTTTCCAAACTTTTCTGTAGTATTAGAAAAAGGGGGGAAGCAAATATGTGGCCTTTATCGTAATACTAGTAGACAAGGTAGTCCCTACGTAGTGTAAAAATAAAGTTAATAATGTAAATTAAAATAAATACAAATTTACAAAAGTGTAATATGAAATATAATACAAATGTGAAGTGCAGAAGGGGTGAAAGATTATTAAATTAACGTGATAGAAAATTAAAATTCAGATATAAAGCAGAGAAATTTGAAAGAAAAAGTGTGGACAAGCAAATGGTAAAATTCTTGGTGAGGGGAAGGGAAGAAAAAGATGGTCAAAAGAAGGTCAAAATAGCGATAGGATTGAGGATAGAAGGAGCGTTCTTATCACCCTCATATTACACTAATAGTTCTACGAATGGGAAAAAAATAGAAGACAGTATAAAGATAAAAGGTGTAGAAAAGGTCATTAAAAATACTGAACTTACTGGGTGTATAAGACCCAACCTTAAAGAAAGGGTTCTGGTATGCGTAAGCGTTAGTAAAAATGGGTGTTAATACCATAGGCTTGTAGAGAGGAAGGGAAATCGAAACCAAAACTAAAACTGGGAGTTGCCTGGAGTCATTAAGTCGAGCTGAGGAGAGACATACACAGCCAGGATGCAAAAGGGGGAAACAATGACAAGTCACATTTAGAGAAACAGATAGGGATGACCTCTATCATTGAAACAAAAAAAAAAAAAAAAAAAAAATTGGGAAAGATGGCCGAAAAACATGAAATGCCAGACAAAAAGGCCACAGACATACCAATATGTGAAGGAACATGTAAAACAGAAAGTAGAACAAGAATAATTCCAAACTATAGGAGATAAAATTCTAGTAAAATTTAGATGATCAGAGAACAGGGTGTATAGATCACGGCTCCAAACTTCCAAGATGACAAACCGCTGTATAAAGAGAAAAACTCAGTTTGGCACAACTGAGATTGATTGAAGGTTTGGTGAATCCATTGAAGAGCGTGACAAAAAATCCAGCAGGCGAAAAAACTATAGATGGAAACAGAATTAAAAACCTTAAAGAAGAAGAATTTTCGTATCCATTGATAAAATTTATTCCACGAAATAAAAGGCCTGGTTAAATGATGCAAGGCTACCATACAGACAGTAGATCTTAGACCGGTGTCAGAGAAGCAAAGTGCCAAACTTAGTGGTTGTAATCAGGGAAGAAACACACTTAATCAGTCCAGGAATAAAAAGCCAAATGTACAGGATTCCAAAAAGTCGAAAGGACAAATTCAAACTAAACGTGTGAAAAACTTAGAGAGTAAAGCAACAGTAATCTCATTTCAAGAAAGAATCTTAAACGGAAGTTATGAACAGTGATTACTAAGTAGTGGAAATCCCACCAAATAATATACAACTGTACAATAGAATTTATTTTTAATTGTAGAAGAAACTATACTAAAACAGTATTTAATAAAAAAGAAAAAGGGAGGTATATTATTATTTAAAAGCTTGTTATAAAAAACTTATTGCTTCTCTGAAAAGGATATGGTTGCTTCATATGTTGGCTAATCTGATATCTTGAATACAAATAGTATTTTTGTGAATTTTATTGGAAATATTAGATTGCCAATTTGTGAGGTAAATGACCTCAAAGTTAAAATAGTTTCTTTTGTTATAAATGTCAATAAGATGAGGAACTGCATCATTGCAGAGTGTAATTTTCAGATCAAGGAAGTTGGCTGTGCAATTATCAACATTTTCTTTATTGAGTTTAAGTTCAGAGGGGTAAATATCTGCAGCTAAGTGTTCAAAGTCAGAATTTAAAACTAAGATGTCATCAATATACTGGAAAGCTAAAAATTTATGATTGGGATTGCTAGGAAAAAATAAAAACAAATACAAATTATTTGTTTGTATGCAAGCTTGCCATCGAAAATAAAGTTATTGAGTATGTAAAGATTGACGAGGTTGTCCCAAGTACTCTCGTCGATATTAAGTTTCTCATGGTATTTGGTGAACAATTGTTTTAGCACAAACCCCAGTAGGTTAAGTGGGATGGAAGTGAACAGGTTGGTGAAATCAAATGTTTCAATACTAGTTATAGAGAGATTAGATCTAAAAATGTTTAAAACAGATTGGTTATTGTTAATAATCCAGGTAGTAGTAAGATTGCTGAAACTGTCTGAAGAATTGCTTGCAGGATAGGTAGCAGCCACTATTTTTGGAACTGGTTATGAATCTGAAACCTACCGGTTGTTTTGTGGAATTTGGCTATCATAAAGGAAGGGAAGGGTAGAGTTTTGTATTTTGGTGTGCAGTTTTTTATGTAAAGCTATAAGTATTTTTATTGTTGAAGCAGGATTGAAACTGCATGGTATATATGTGGAGCTATTATCTATTTCAGATTTTAGTTGGTTAAAGTAGAATTGTTTGCAGAAGATAAAAAAGTTGTTGGATGCTTTGTCAACTGGGGTGATAATAAAATTGTCCTGTAATTCTAAAATATGTTTTTTCAGATTGCAGAATGGAGTGTGGTAGTTATTGTCAAGTTTGTAGGACTTGACAGTAGCTTTTTTGATGTCTTGATAGATAATAGTTATCCAGTTTTGAAATGCTTCATGTGGAATGGTATATTTATAGCAACTTGTTGGAAAAATGTGTAAAGTCTAGATAGAGCTTTTTGTTGATGTAATTAAGATTAACTCAGTTAATGGGTCTGAATTTGAACCCTTTACAGATAGCTGTTTTTAGATTATTGTCATTTATGATGTTTAAATTTCCAGTTATGATATGTCCATAATTTTGATCTACAAAAAGAGCATAAACTGGATTATTGCAATGGCATGGAAGATCAGTAAGTGAAATATTACCTAAATTAATGGCAAGTTGTTTGTAGTTGCAGATTTTTAATCCTAATGGAGGGTCATAATTGAAACAGCGATGTATATCAAATTTATAGTGGTTGTTGAAAGGTGGTAGGTTATTGTGTTTGTTAAGAATAGAGGACCAAGGTATATTGTCAAACATTTATGGAGAAATATAATGTTACAATATTCAATGCAGTGAGCAGTAATAGTTCCATTTCTAAAGAGACTGATGTCTTTTATTATGTGTTTAAGCTGTGTATTGGTAAACTCGAATTTGTGGCTGGATGAGACAAGTGCTTTAAGAACAGACTTTTTAATGCTAAAAAAGGAATTGGTAAATATTATGCAAATCAAGTGTAGTATGGTCCCATGAACTTAGAATATTAGAGAAGTTGAATTTGATATTTTTGTATGGTTTTTGTTTCTTGCTACCACTAGCATCTCCGTGAATTTTGTTTTTTAATATATGACTAAGGTTAAATAATTTGTAGATACAGTGCTTGGTGTTCAAGGATCTATTGCTGCAGACAATTTTATTGAAGAATTTATTGTTTAAACCATGTGGGTACAGTGATTTGTGAATACACATAAAGATACTTTCGTAGTATTCATATTTGTGGTTATCTTCTATGATGGCTAAGATTTTAATCATAGCATTGCTAAAATTATGGTGATGGAAATGGAGCAGTTCAAAGTCTGTATCATTGTTATTGCCTAAAGAAAGATTTTACTTTTTGATCTGTGTCCATTTATTCTGATGTTTAAAGAATTAGATGTTTGTCCTACATATTTAATGTTGCAAATTTTGCATGTTAGGAAGTAGATAACGTTTTTTGTTTTACAAAAAGGGGTGGAGTTAAAGCAATGTGAGGTTTCAGGGTTATCCATGGCAGGACAGGTAAGACAACGTTTATCTTTGAACTTAGATTAGAGAAAGAAGGAATGTGATTTAGTATATGCAGATTATTTTCGTGTTTAAGAAAGATGGAATTGAATGAGTCGGTGCCAAAAGTATGATTCTCCTGTTTGAAATTTGACAGACCATCCTCAGGAGTAGGACAGAATGCAACACATTTTCTAGTGAAACTAGAGGTGACACATGCTGACTCACCATATTTATATCTGTTGTACTCATAATGCAAAAAAGGAAAAATTAAATAAGGCAAGATGTGTAAATGTCAGAACCATCTAGCAGAATGGCTATTGAGGAGCTGTTGTTTAAGAGTAGCATTGCGCAGAAGGCTAAAACTTAAATAAATAGTAGTAATATACAACTGATAAGAAGCAAAATAAGCAGAAAAAGGAAAATAACAAAAGTTATCATATGTCTAATGCTCCAAAACGCACAGTGCAGCAGTAAAGGAAGCAAAAAGGATATAAATAATGTGTAGTTTATAAAATAAAGTGTCTGTGAAAAGTACACACGGTGCCTGAACTAAGAGAAGTTTAAGGTTTAAGATTTTTTGTCATGCTCTTCAATGGATTCACTAAACCTTCAATCAACCTCAGTTGTGCCAAACTGAGTTTTTCTCTTTATGCAACGGTTTGTAGGCGCCTCCGTAGCCAGGTGGGAAGGAGCAGCAGTGCGTAGCACACGCTTCTTGATTGACCGGGGTTCGAGCCCGTCACTACCAAATACGCAGGATGCAGAAAGGTCAGGGAATGACCACCGCATATCCCGGAGCAATATGGCCTTAGTTGCTAATGCTCCTAAAAACCAAATAACAAACAAACAACAAGCAACGGTTTGTCATCTTGGAAGTTTGGAGCCGTGATCTATAAACCCTGTTCTCTGATCATTTAAATGTTACTAGAATTTTATCTCCTATAGTTCAGAATTATTCTTGTTCTGCTTTTTGTTTCACATGTTCCTTCACATATCAGTATTTCTGCGGCCTTTTGTCTGGTGTTTCATGTTTTCAAAAAAAAAAAAAGTGGGAAAGATGGACTAAAAAGTTCATCTTTCCCACTTTTCTTTTTTTTTTTTCAACGATAGAGGTCATCCCTATCTGTTTCTCTAAATGTGACTTGTCATTGTTTCCTCCTTTTGCATCCTGGCTGTGTACGTCTCTCCTCCCCTGACTTAATGACTCCATGTAACTCTCACTTTTAGTTTTGGTTTCAATTTCCCTTCCTCTCTACAAGCCTATGGTATTAACACCCATTTTTACTAATGCTTGCTTATACCAGAACCCTTTCTTTAAGGTTGGGCCTTACTCACCCAGTAAGTTCAGTATTTTTAATGACATTTTATCTTTATACTGTCTTCTATTTTTTTTTCCATCGTAGAACTATTAGTGTAATACAAGGGTGATATGAACACTCCATCTATCCTCAATCCTATTGCTATTTTTGCCTTCTTTTGACCATCTTTTACCATTCCCAATACCATTTGCTTGTCCACACTTTTTCGTTCAAATTTCTCTGCTTTATATCTGAATTTTAATTTTCTACCATGTTAATTAATAACCTTTCACCCCTTCTGCACTTCACATTTGTATTATATTTCACATTACACTTTTTGTAAATTTGTATTTATTTTAATTTACATTTTTAATTTTATTTTTACACTGTGGTGGGGACTACCTTGTATACTAGTATTACGATAAAGGCCACATATTTACTCCCCCCCCCTTTTCTAATACTACAGACAAGTTTGGAAACGCAGTGCATGATACATGGTCAGGAGTAGTCCCCTGATGAATTTCCTGACTATGTATCATTTTTTCATCTACTATATTCTGATTTTGCATATTTGCCATCCCCTGATTTGACCTCTTGCTAAAATTGCCCTCCCATATCTGAATATAGTGTTATTTATTTATTTGGTTTTTTTTTTTTTTTTTTTTCCTTCTTCAGTCCCAGTTCATTTTTATACTAGGTTTTTCAAATTCTTTCACCTGTTTAACTACTACTTCACTTCCACTTTCAACTATTCCTTAAGCTTCTCTTAGTTCAGACACCGTGTGTACTTTTCACTTCCATTTTCACAGACACTATTTATTTTACAAACCACACATTGTTTATATCCTTTTGCTTCCTTTACTGCTACACTTTGCGTTTTGGAGTATTAGACATATGATAACTTTTGTTGTTTTTCTTTTTCTGCCTGTTTTGCTTCTTAACAGTTGTATATTACTGCTATATATATATCACTGTTTGTAAAACATTTGTTCAGTTATTACTATTTTTAATAAAAATTAAGGTTCCAATAGGTATAAAAAAAAAGTTATGTATTTTTGTTATCTTTTGGAAAGTAACCACAGTTTCTCACTACACGAGATTTTTTAGGAACCTAACTACTGTGTTATAAGAGGGTTGCCTGTATATACATTTCTTGACAAACTTGCAATGAAACATGTTGGTTTCCATTTCTGAAAAAGAAATATTTGTGATATTTCATAAATTTCACTTGTAACCCTAAAAAGTTTATTATCCAAATTGAGATTAGTAATAATTTATTAAATATATTAGTAAATATTTAATAGCATAGGAATGTAAGTTTGACACGACTTTCATCATCGTGAATGAAAAAGCCTTGAAATTTTGTACTGAGATTAATAATCCTTTACGACTCTGATTAGACAGATTTAAATATTATACTAATATAAAAATATAAAATCAAATGCTGCATAATAATCTGCATTAAATCTAGCTAAAGAATTAAAGATAAAAATACTATACTAAAGTCATGATACATAAAACAGGTTGCACATTGGGTTTCATCTGACAAGATTTTGTTATTTTTATCTTTGTTTCTTTTTATATATCCATTCAGTTTTAATTATACATTATTGTACAGTATTTGATTTTATATTTACATTAATAAAGAGATTTGTCAGTTTAGTCAGTGTCTTAAAAATACCAAATAGACTTAAATATTTTTATGGATTCCAGATCCCTGCTAACTCTGCTGACCAAGTTTTGTAATTTGGGATGCTTAAAAGAGGAGAGTCTACATTCTAGTAGACAAAGTATTTTTGTATCATGTGCTTAATTTGGCCAGCATTAAATAATTATGGACTTTGCAGTCCATCATTATTTTTACTGTATTTCCCATGCAATCCAACTCTAACAGTAAAAAAATGACTACTTAAAATGTAATATTCAAAAATTATTTATTTTTGGATTTACATGAGCTATAACGTATAAAAACGGCATGGCAAAACATTTTAAAAGCTTTAATGCAATATTTCTTCCTGGAAGAAAATATTCATGAAAATTTCCATCCAGATAATAAAAAAAAAAAAAAAATTTTTTTTTTTTTCTTTTTAATTCTTTCTGTCTGTTCTTCAGACTAATATTTCTTTATATCAGTTTTTTTCATTTGGTCCCATGTTGAATTAACACCTTTAGTTCATTTAGTGAACCAAAACTTGGTTCACTAAATGAACCCAACTAAATTTCACTAAATTTCCCCAACTCTCCACACACACACACACACACACACACACTACAATTCCTTCATCGATTTCTAATATTTCTCAGTCTTGTCATCAGAATGGCCTTTATTAGATCTTGATGGCGTGTCTAAATACTTTACCCTAACACAAAGTATAAGTTACTCTGTGACTTCTGCAATGAAAACAAACAACACTTCTTCCATTAGCAATTGAATATAAACATCAATAAACATTGACGTAATTTTTTTAATTTTGTTTATTTTATTTTATTTCTTTGAAGTAAATGAATGGCAGTGCAGTAATTCTCCGAGAATAGTGGAAAAACAAATTTCATAATTGAAAATGTCAACAGCAACACCATTTGGAACATTGGACTAAGAAAAAAAGAAGCCACCTTCCATTAACAATAAACATCAAATTAGTTTTTCAGATAGTTTTTATGAAGTATAAATAGATGGCAATACAGTACTTGAGCCAGTACACTTGGAAAACAAATTTCATAACTGTAAATGCTGACACTCGTGATGCCAAGATATTCAACTGAAAGAGAACTACTAAAAAAAACAGTGCTGCCTGCTGTTAATAACTGAATATAAACATCCGTGAACATTGATTTAGCTTTTCAGATTGTTTATATGAAATATAAATAGATGCAGTACAATAATCATGCCAGCACAGGGGAAAAACAAATGCCATAATCAGAAACACCAACTGTTTCACTGGCTCTGACATCAAATTGGAAGTGGATTTTTACAATGCAGCAGTTGTCACAACATCGCACTGCAAGGGGTTAATTGTTAAACTAGAAATTTTATAGATATTTGAAAGATTCAGCTAAACAGGAGCCCAAGTTCTTTGCGTATTTTTTATTTGTTTTTAGGCGCCTCCATAGCCAGGTGGGCAGGAGCGGCAGTGCGTTGCACACGCTTCTTGATTAGACCGGTGACCACCAAATACGGAGGATGCGGAAAGGTTAGGGAATGGCCACCGCATATCCCTGGAGCAATATGGCTTTAGTTGCTAATGCTCCTAAAAACCAAACAACAACAACAACAATTTGTTTGTAACATATTTATTTTGTGCAAAAATTTTAATGGCATCAGAATATCTGACTGATATGGGTCTAGTACAACTACAAAAAGTAAGCCCAATAAGGTTCCTCATGGTGGTATTGTACTCTTTGTTTTCTTTCTTACTTTTATTTAAATCCACTTTTGCTCATAAAAATCATTTATTGAATTTATATGTTAGATATTATAAAGAAATTGTAATGCTCTTAATATTTTATAGTAATTTGGACATCAGAATACAAATGACTCTAGGGCTGACTGCATCAAGTAAATTCCATTTTAAAATAAATACATCTATGTGTATTTGTTTTCATTATTACAGGTTGGTTCTAGTTATAGAAAATTGAATTGATATTATCAAGCAAGAAAATATCAAGAATGTGAGCATTCTGTTTTGGTTAGTCATCTCTTATGGGTTGCATTTTTCAGTGATAAAATGAATTGACTTTTTGCATTTGCCATTTATTTAACCTGATGTAATCATGAAATTTTTATTTTATCATAGGAATGAAGAAGATGCAAATATTCTTCTTGAGATGGTTAAACACATGGCAGTGAATTATCAGGTAAGAATACAGTGTGCCAAAAGTCTTCTGTCCTCCTCCATGTTTTAGTGTTATTTTATTGTATTTTTTTGTCATGTTAATTATCATGTTTTTTCTTTTTAAAATAAACTGAAGTAATTTATCATTGGAAAACGTATTTTTCCATCTGTCTGAGGCCATGAATGACTTTAGATACTTTAAGATCTAACTTCCAGTCATACTTTGCTAAAGAAGATCCCTTTAAAAGAACCTTTTTGAATGGGAAAGGATCCTATTTAATACTGACTCAGTTGAAGACAAATCAAGAACTAGAATATGATCCACCAGCAAATAAAGGGATGCTTTTTAATTGAAGAAATAAAATATTAGCATAAAAACTGAAGCATTGTGAAAAGAGTGGATGAAAGAACATGATGTTGGGGAAATTCTAGCATTAATTGAAGTTAGGAAACAAAGCCATCCACCATCACACCCAATGAACAAATAGAGAAAAAATAGCTGCCTAGTTGCAAAAATTGGAAGGCAGATTAAGCCTTTATACCAAACATGATCAGAAGCCTTATAAATGTCAAGAGAACTCCTTGATTTCTCCAAACTTTTCCATGTAATTTGTCCATGAAGGAGGAATATAGGCCAAGATATCACCAGTAGAATGGAATCCCTATTAGAAATCAGCCAGACTGAAAGTTGCAAAATAGTGTAAGAACTGGTTGTTTGTGGGAGAGATTTGTTACCCATTTTAAGAATTGGTGGGATATGAGCAAATTTCCATGCAAAATGAACAACACCAGTGGATAAAGAGAGTATATAAGTAATACAAAACTGGAGTTAACACTGGAGTACAGGTTCTAGGAACAAATGAAGAAATGCTATCTGAACCTGGAGACTTCAAGGCATTAAATTGTTTAGGCCCTTCTAATATCTTTCTGTCAGAAAACCATGAAAGGCAATGAATGGAATGTGTTCTCAATCAGCATAGCAGGAGATCAGGGCCAGCCCCAAAATTTGTGGGACCCTGTTCAAGAATTACTTGCAGGCCCTGGGGTTCTGTACAAAACTTATATGGGGTGTTTTTGTAATGTGTTTCTTTTAGTGTTTTTGTAACTTGACATTAAGACGGCAGTACACTCATTGATAGAAATGCAGAAAAGACACAGATGGTATTATTATTTAGACCATTTAAGTGTGGGGCTCTGTTCAACAGAACCGGTTAACATGCTTGTGGCCAGCCCTGCAGGAGATATAACAAGGTTATCAGTATAAGAGATAATGGGAAAGTAAAATTGATAAAGAAGGCTTGATTGCTCTTTGGACCAGAGGAAAGTTTTTCAGACAAGTTTCCTGCTCTTAGACTTTTCAGAATCCAGTTTGGGTTTATAAATAACTTCTTTAAAACTGTCTCCTAAAAAATAAAGTTGGAAATTTGGATACATGCTAGTTGTGATATGGTTTATTCTTATTGCGAATAGTGTTAGTGCATTTCTGGAAAACCATGGTTTAGATAAAGGATTAGGATCAGGAGATTTAAAATAATAGTCCAACCGAGGAAAAAGAGGAATGAAATACAGTTCATCGCATTTATCATAGTGATATTCGAGAGAAATTAAAATTAAATTTTAATCTTAAGATTTCAAAGTAATTTCTGTAGAATTATAATTGATTTTCTTCAGCTGAATGGCTTCTGCTTGTTTTAGTAAACTGATTTGTTAAACTTGATTTCCATGTGGTGTTATGGCATTTCCTTTATAAATTGTCAAAAAATTTCAGTTTTGAAGACTTCAATCGCTATCTATACTTTAAGATTATTATTGTTATTTTATTTTCTTTCTTTCATTTTTTATTTGTTTATTTTTATTTTTTTTTTCAGGCTCTTGATGTGGAACTCATTACACTATTATCCTACACTGCACAAGGGCAGTTGTATCCCCTTGTAGGTTTTTTGGGTGGTGTTGCTGCTCAAGAAGCAATAAAAGCTGTCACTGGTAAATTCACTCCTCTTAAACAGTGGGTAAGCATAAGAACTGAAAAAAAAAAAAAAAACACCTAACCAGTCAGAATAAGTTTATCCATAAATTCATCACTAAATGAATTGATAGTTCACTTAAATATTTGGCCTAATTCATAAAACTTGCCATTTTCTTAAAGTGATAGTTCTTCTAATGTTCATCCCAAAAGCTTTAAATTATGATGATGATGCTCATCATCAAAATCAATAGAATAGCCATTTAAGTATACATATTAATAATAAAAATCAGTTCTTCTGGAATATCAGCCTTCTGTTCATTATATTCCTTCAAGTTATCCTATTTCCTGTGAGATCTTTAGCCCTTTCTGTTTCATTTTTCTCCAAATGAATTTGCTTGGCTGGTTTCCTGCACTTTCCACTTTAACTTATTTTGTTATTTATTTCCATTAAAAAAATTGTTCCCAGATACAAGAAATTACTAATTTGTTCCAATGTTTGGTTATTTGGTGTCCACTATAAATATTCCTTCTCTTTCATAACTTTTGTTTTTGTGTAATGATTTTCATGAAAAATTGTCTGTATAGACTATATCTTATTTTATTCAGAGATTCTTGAAGATTTTGCTAGCTAGTATTTAACAGCAAAATATCTGTGTAATAATGATCCAGTTCTACATCTCCCACCCTGTAATTTATTAGAAATTTACATTGTTTTATTAAAAAGTCTATGAAAATTATAGAGAAATATTGGTAAGGTGTAACTCTGTCTCACTTGGAGTGAGAGAGCTCACCTTACCAATATTTCTCAATCCTTTCTGCAGTTTTAGTTTTATACAGACTTTTTATTTCCCTTAAAAGATTGGCACAATTTTTTCTCACATGCTTTTCCAAGATCAGCAAATCCTAAGTATGGATTCTTTGTATGCTTCCATGACTTTTCCATAATTTGTGTTATTGCAAATACTTGTTCCTGGCATACCTTGTATTACATTCAACAGTACTTCTTATCATCTCTGTTACTTGTACATGTTTTCAGATAGTTGACTGTTTCTTCTGGTTTTCCAATTAGTTTAGAGTTATTCCAATTTTTTGGAAAAGTTTATATTATTTTTCAAATACACACTTGTATGGATATTTTTTTATTTTTTTATTACAGATCTATCAACTTTAATAATATACACTTAAAAGTCAATGTTAGGTGACTGCATGTTTCAGAACAGTAATGGCATATGATTTTCTAGTTGAGTATTTAGTCATTTACCTGGGAATAAAAAAAATGTCGTTTTAATACATGGAGATAGCGCTATTTATTTTTCATTCAGAAATGTCCTTTGCTATGTAATGCATACCCTTAAAGCTGACCCGTAATAGCCAAGATTTAATGTGAAAAGGTTATGGTTATTTCAAATATGAACAATAATGTTAGGTGAGAAAAGCAAGTATTTTCAGAAATGTAGGTTGTATATATGAGTATTTTCCCCTGTATTTTGATGTCATAAAAGAGAGAAAATTTTAATTTTGTGCCAATGTGACATTAATATATCACATGGTGAGAAGAGTGATATCACTCACTTACTCATTTGCCATGTTACATTAAGTGCCAACAAGAAACAAAAGTTTTTTGTATTACTTTGTTCCCTGAACATCATATATCACAGTTAAATATTTATATATGATATGTTGATAAATATTTGACTTTTAATAGCTTAATTTCAACACTTGTTTGTTTTCTTGTAAATAGCTTTAATGACTCAGATGGAATTTAGTTCACCATTTGTTACTAGTTATAGTTTATTCTTTGTTGTGCATTGCAGTTGGATTTATTGTTAAAAAAAGGTTATTTAAAATATGTTGCTGTATTTTTTAAGAGATTGTTTGTGAAAGAAGATCAGGTTACTTTGAATTTATTGAGTGATATGAGTGCATTGTGATGACATGTATAATTACCCACTGCAGCATGACATGCATTAATTAGTTAATGTTAATTTGGAAAAAATGTCTGGGAATGTTGTACATTGCTTGAATGTAGTTCCATGACATTGATGATATAATTCAGTGGTTCCAAAATTGATTTAATAAAATTTCCATTTATACTCTGTTCATTCACTGCAGTCAAAGAGTTTTACAACTTCCTTGTAACTTTTATTGTATGCCACCACAACAGTTAACAGTGAGTTGCGTTTTTTGTGGTTTATCCAACAAATCTCCCTATCCTTATTAAAAATGTATTTTCCACAATTCTCCTGCTGAAAAAAAACAATATTTGTCTTGAAAATGTTTGCAAATTCTTAATATCCATTTCACTGATCATGCATGCAAACACATTAGGTAGTAATATGAATTACTTGCAGATAGTAAGAATAAGTTTAAAGATTAAACTTATTTAGACTAAATAAGTCTAAATTAAGATTAAACTTATGGTACTAATTGCTTACATTTTTACACCATTTTAAAATTAGCCACCACAAAAGCAACAGATTTTGTTGTGGTGTAAAGAATAAGTAGTATCAGCTTGTATGAATAATTGCACATGAAGATAACAGCTCATCCGAAGTTTTATTTGAGATATTATACATATTAATCTTTAAGTTTTCAAGTATCTTTAATTCAAAAAACTATTTTATATAACTTATTAGTTTAAGATTTGGATTCTGGTTTGTTTCCCATCTCTCTCTGAAGACAGCATATTCATTTTTGTTAATTCTCATGTCATGTCTTTCACTCAACATATATCCCTTATTTTTTCTTTGCTTTCATTTACATTTTCTTTTGAGTCTCTTGAAACACTACACACTAGTGAGGATACATGAATCACAGTTTGGAGAACAGTAGGGTAATCAATCTTATTAACCTTGATTTTTTAAAAAAAAAAAAATTATAATTTTTTAATACAAATTAAAGCTGACCCTTAAATATTCTTCTTTTTTCCAGCTATACTTGGATGCCAGAGAAGTGACTGCAGGGATTAAGGATATGACAGATGAGAAGTTATTGCTTAAGTAAAGCCTTAATAATATTTGGATTGTAATGTTTTTAAAGCATCTCTATTAACGGATGAGAAATGATCCTAACAACTGTTATTTAATTTCTCATTATTTATCTAATTTCCCAATGCATTGTTGTTATTAAAACTGCTTTTGAAAAAATCAGTTTTAATAACAACAATGCATTGGGAAATTAGATAATCATCAATATTTACCATTATAATACTTGAAATAGTAGGTTTGTTCAAAATACCATGTTTGTCAGATTATAAAATAAATGTATAATAGATTGAAATATGAAACTTTAAGGATTTACCACTCAAAGGCTTGGTCACATGTATACATTACTTTTGCTGTCATCACTATTAACAAGACAAGTTTCTGCATTCTTTCCAACTCATAAATCTATCATTGGAAAATGAAGAATGCTTTTCATTGCACATTTAACCAATTTGGTGTATTCAAATTATTTTCCATGAAAATTCCTCTTCAGACTCCCAGATAAAAAATAAAAATAAAAATCCAGTGATAATGAACTATAAGAAGAATGAGACACGATTGTCCACTTGAAACCAGAAATTTTTCTGTCAGCTATGCAGTTATACAGTTTTACATTATCACAATGCATTGTTATTGGGTTTCTTTCCAGATCTTGGTAATTGAATGGAATCACATAAGCCATACTGTCAACTTGGAGAATCATTTTCACCATATATGTAATAGTGATTTCTTGAATTTTTTATAAAGTGTGCCAACAACAAAAAAAAAAAAAAAAAATCCTTAGAAAATGGTTTTTCACTGAATTCAAACTTTTGATATCCAAGTGAATGACCAACAACAGGTTTAGTGAACGTTAAGCACCTTTCTTTTTAGCTATATAGTCTTTATAATTTATAATGCAAGATAAAAGTAATTCTTTTAATCTTGTCTTTTAATCTGTAATTCTTGCTCACTCCACATTGAAAATACATTTTTAAATAGAACTGAATAAGTAGAAGAACCTACTTACCAACAACTTTAATTTTAACATTTCATTGGGTATTATTACTATCAGGTATCATATGGAGAATGCTGTCATCATCATCATCCAAATCTATTATATGCATTGGGTGTACACTTCACTGTGGTACAAATCGGTCCTTCTGGACTATCAGACTTCTGTTTACTATTTTCTTCCATATTATCCATTTCCTGTTAGAGCTTTAGCCCTGTCTTATGTATTAATTTATTCTGCATAAAAAAGATGCCTATTCATAACCACACTAAAAAAAAACCCATTATATTTTCTTTTGAACAGCTGCGTTGCATCATTAATTGATTAACTGTTATAGGTCTGTACTTTTAGATAAGTTTACCCAGAAATTTAAAATTCTGGTTGACTGAATGCCACTTTCATTGTCTCTGAAACATTGCAGCTGTTTTCTGGTATTTCTTTTTTCAGTTTTTTTTCTCATTATAAATCTTCTCCAGTTGATTACTATTTACAGTGTACAAGTTGATTAATGCAACAAAGAAAATCACCAATAATTGTCAAAACAGTCATCAAGTACATTTACATAGTTTGAGGTGAAGGACAGAAAATTTAGTTTATTTGTAATTAATTGGTAATATTATATATTATTAAAATAATTTGTGTATAAGCTATATTTTACTATCTTGATTCCCAACATGCTCCTGAAATTTTATAGCAGAATTCTGAATTACCCTGTATAGCAAATGAATAGAAACCCTGTTTTTATTTATAACACCAAAAACGTATGGTAATATTGTGCCAGTAATCGATGTCATTGCCTTTTGAAAATCTGCTCTTGGATACTTAGAATTAACTGCACTTTTACATACAGATGTTAAGAATATACCAGATTAAATATGATTGGGAAAAAAAAACAAACAAACATTACCTTTCTATGCAAATCTTGTTATAATGTTCCCTAAACATATATCCATTGAGACCGTATTACTTTGTTCTTACATATAGGATTTTTCTGCCTGCAGCACATATTTTTTTGTACTCTTGATTAAAAGCTCACATAAGGGGATGTTATTATATCACTTATTTCAGTTTGGTATTCAGATTTTAATACCAAAATAAAAAAAGAAGTTTGCAGTATATTCATCAATCATGATAGAGCCAATAAAGGTATTTAGTCAGTTAGTATGCTATCAGTGAAATCTTCAAAGAAATATAATATACCAGCTGACAAGCCTTCAATTTTGTATTCTCTTACATTGTGCATAATAATTTAATTTATATAACCAATACAAACAGTAACCAATATTAAAATATTATATTTTAATATATTCAATTTTATTACCTTTACAGGAGTGACCGCTATGATTCCCTTCGTATATGTTGTGGTGACAGCATTTACACCAACATGATTCGTTCTAATGTGTTCATTGTAAGTAAAATTTAAATGCTTTTATATGTTTTAAGAAATAAAGCTTTTAAATTATATTTGTTAGTTTATGCACTCATCTGTTATCAAAATATGACCACCTTCATTTGCCACCTCTCAGCCCATCTGCTCAACTTTTCTAGATCCTGTTGCAGCAGGATCTAGAAAATACTGTCATTAGTGTCCTTAACAACCCTGCCAACCTTTGTATCGTCTGCAGACCTGGACATTAAGCTTGATATACCATCAATATCATTTATAAATACAGAAAACAATAATGGACCCAACACTGAACCCTGATGGACTCCACTAATAACATTAGTCCACAATGAGCAGTGTCCATTGATTACCACTCTCTGTCTTCTCCTCCTCAACCATCCCTTTATCCATAGCAGCAATTTACCTCCAATGGTGAATGGAATTCCTATTTTTAATGCTTCATAACAAGTTATGAAGCATTAAAAATAGGAATGAAGAGAAGATTCTGAAAATTAATTTTTTATATGATTGATGATTTCATGCAAGTTTAAACACATTTCACCATAATAACCCACAGAATTCCAACTGTCGGTATTATCGCAAATTCAATAAGATCGAGTCTACTATCCATTTATAATAGATTGCACTAACAGAAAAGCCCAATAAACAGGTGACTGCTAATTGGTTTTTGGTTGTGACCTCCAGAAATCCGACTGAACCACGGGATACGGTTGGAGAAAATCGTAGGGTAGTCTCCAGTGCTGGGGTCTCCTGCCCCGATTAAACGACATGTTGTCCCAATTAAGTAAAGTAAACCCTGGCTATTTTCTCGACTGGGTTCTGTTCTTTTAGATTTGCCCCAAATAAATGGCTGCCCTGATTAACTGGTGGCCAAATAACTGGAATCCACTGTACTTCAGAACCACAAGTTGCAGAAGTTTACAATAAATCATGAAATATGATCATTAATCAAATTTAGCAGTCATGTGAGCTTTCCACAGTCCACTCAAAGAGCATGTTCTACTGTACTCTCGCTTTTGACTACTTGGCTACATCAGACCTTTAAATTTAATTGCAGTTCTGCGAGAACTTTTCTACTGTAGTTAAGAAATACAAGGTAGAGTCACTAAAGCAAATTTAATGATTGTATTGTATTGAGATTTTTTTGCAAATGACAAATTTTGGAAGAAAAAATATTGGCATTGCCTTAGATTCCAAATATAGTAGTTTGTTAAGGACCATTCACATACTACTTGAAAATGTCTTAAAAATAGAAAATAATGAATTAGTAAATATTTTTGTTTAGAACAGAATTCTCTTTTGGTTAATGAAAAAACTAGTAATTTTAATTCTAATTCTTACAAGAACACTTGGTTGTTGTAATATCAGTTAAGTTATACTTTTTAATTTATTATCTATAGTATTTCTTTATTTAGGTTGGTTGTGGAGCATTAGGATGTGAGATGCTGAAAAACTTTGCCATGCTTGGTGTAGCAACAACAGGTGGAGAAGTATGCTAATTTTTCCTTATCTTCACATTTCATATCTTTTTTTTATAACTGGAAATTAAATTTTAGTTACTATGATCATTGAATATTACAAAATTAAATTGTTTACATTTTACTGCAGTTTTCATTTTGAATTCTTTATTTTTACACAGGGCCTTGATTATAAATCAGTGGTTCTTAACCTGTGTCCTTTGAGTTAGTCAAAAAAAAAAAAAAAAATCATTATCTCTTTTTAAATAGGAAAAAATCATTAAAAAATGACAAATTTATATTTACAAGTAGAAAAAAAAATGTACAGTACAATTTTGTATGTTGCATGGAATTTTAGTTGCATAAAAGCTTTTGTAAAGTAAAAATGTATTTGTAGGAATCCAGGCCAAACTAACAGGTGATGAAATTAAGAACCACTTCCCAAATAAGTTACATGAATAAATTATTAAGGAGTTCTGATTTTTATTTTCATGTATTTTCTAGTTCAATGATCCTTAACCCCCACCTGCACCTTGTTTATAGAACAGAAACTTGTTAATTTTTATATTTTATTTATTTTTTTTTAACAGTAGCACCAGTTTTGTGAATGTTAATTTGCAAAGAGTAATATCTAGATGGTGATAAGTGGTCAGGCTTAGGGCCCATGTCATGTGAACTCTACCTGTATCACTACATGTTATTAGTGATGCATATTTCACAAAAAGAGGAAAATCCATTTATTCATAAGAAATGATCCAATATTTCATGGAAGAAATGATCCAATATTTCATGTTGCTGGGCAGTGTGAAATATTGGATCAAATTTGATATCATATCTAATTTAGCTGTATGTGACTTATGTTTCTCATTTCAGTTCTCTGGTTTTTGGCATTTGTGACACTTAACAACATCACCATTCCTATGAACCAAAACTTAGTTGTAGAAAATCCTCTCTCCTTAAGTTATTCATAGTCTCATTCACGAGTTTGAGCACAGGCTTTTTGAACACAGCACACCATTATACTGGTTATAGTGTGTTGCTACTTGCACAGCATGTAGATATTGCCTCAGAATTTTTCCCATTCAAAGAGAAAATATTATGTTTACTGCTCTGCTTTCAAGGATAGAGCTATGTAAGGTGAACCAAAAACTGATCCCCACCAGAAAATACAAGAACAGAAAGAGTTGGGTTTTTCTTTAGTTCTCAGCAAAGCAGCTCCACGTCACATGTACATATCTGATGTGTGTTTGGCTGTGATAGAAAGGCAGATTTACCTGAAAAACTCTGAATTTACCAGAAAAACTCAGTGAAAACTTAAGACAGATTTACCTGGAACTTGGGGAATTTAAAAATTATTGAAGTCTCAGGGAAAACCTTAATTATGTATCTGTTTTTAATTATTGCTATTATAATAGTTATCAAAAGGCTTCTTGGACTAATTTCTAGCAATATCAATTCTTAACAGCTATGATGTGAGAGATATGATGTCATATCTAACCACACCTCTCATAAGGAAGCCAGCACAAGGTTCCTTGTTTTCTTTTATGACAGTTTCCTTTCAGTTATCATAAAATCATTTAACTGTTAACGTGAGATAGACTTCTGGTGTATTCATCTCTACAAATGCTTTCACATGTGACAAATATTTTTCAGTTTATGAACAGCCTGCACAGGATCATTGATACTTTTGCCATTTATACCAAATGGATCAGTGTGATTCTTCCCATTTCTTCTAGTGTTAAAATAAGCAAAAAATTCTTTACTATGTTTTGTTATATTCTTAGCTGGAGACTTCTCGTCTGCCCTAGCATGCCTAATCCCCCAGAATATCTTGATTACAGGCTAATTTATACTTACTGTATGATTCTCTCTCTCCCCTGACAATTTATAATCACGTCATTCTTGTCTGCATCTAAGCTCATCAGTTCCTGTGACATCCAATTTCTTCTTAGATTTGAACAGCAACTCGGTATAAAAACCAAGTAGCCTTTAAAATTACTATCCTGAACATTTCCAATTTAGCATTTTCCTCACCTGGTTGAACTGCATGCATATTTGTCTTGGGCTGTAAAGTTGAAAAGTTTCATGTAATTTTTGTACTAATTTCTAAATTATGCCATTATGCCAAGTATTTAGAGATTTTGAAAAATATAAAAAACTGTTTATGACATTGTTTTATAGTTCACCATGGACTTAGTTTTCAATATATTCAAAAGCTAAAATATCTAGTTTTACACTGGTTGTATAATCAGAATAACTAATAATAACTTGTGTATAGTAATTATCCCTTAGAGGCAACTATCTTGAAACTGGATAAACGCTGGTAACAAATCCACACACGTCCATGCAACAACAACAATGAGCAGCATCCTAGTAATTGAATGTTTAATCTTATGCACGCATCACTGCACGCACAACTCTGTACCTGTTAAATTTGTCCCTAATGTCTTTATCGCATTAGAATAACAGCTGTCAATTGATAATGTACCCTCTTATGGCAGGTACCAGTAATAAATAAAAATTGGATATTTGAATAATTCAAAAGTTGTATTTAAATGTAAATTTAAAAAATAATAATAATTAAAAAACACAATAACCGTCAGATGCTCACCCCTACAATTCTCTTAGGATGCATGAAAATTTCAAGTATTTAGGTATGAATTATTGTGCTGATGAAACACACGGACATGTTCCTTTATTATTTTAGAAAAATATTTTAAAACAAGGTTTTTCTTTCTTTTTTTTAGATATGAACATTTAGCATGTTTTAAATATTTTATTTTTACAGGTTACAGTAACTGATGATGACCTCATTGAAAAGTCAAATTTGAACAGACAATTTCTTTACAGGAACCATGATATAGGAGTAAGTCATAATTTGTATTCTCTGTATGTTTTTAAGAATTACCACTAATATTCTCTCTTTGTTTCAAACAGTACATTATATGCTTTAGATAGTTTGTAATCTATAATTTTTGACGTCATAACTACCATGGCTAGAATTCTGTATTGCAGAATTTTAAAAATTTTGATTTGATACCTTGTCATTTCCTAGTGTGTTAAAAAATTATTAAATCCAAGAAGACAGAAAGAAAAGAAGAATTAATTACAATAAACAATCTCCAACTTTGGTTTAATCTCCCCCCTCCCCAAGATGAGTCCTATTTCAGCCATGTGACACAAAACATTATTGTGTATAACATTTAGTGTTAAGAATCCATCTAGGTCAGCAACAGGATACACCTGACATTTCTAAAAATCACAAGAATCAGCTGGGAAAATAATAAATGTATTAAAGCTGAAAATATAATATAAAACTCCCATGTTAAGTAGTTGTCAAAATGAAAACATGTAATGTAATCAATTAAAGATAAACAATTACAACTAACTGAACTAACAAAGGAAAATGCTAAAGAAAGAGAAAATACACTGTTTATAGTGATTACTGTTATTAGAATCAGCTGCTTTAGAGAATCAAATGTCAAAGAACTGATTCAAATCAATAAGATGCACTACACTTTCATCATTTATTAGAATCACATCATCTGTTATAAGAATCAATTCTGAATGCCTCTGTGATATATTTTTTTTTAAAGCACATTTCTGGAGGTAACATCTCTAGAGGTCACAACCATAAAACAATAAAAACAATTTGCAATTTTTGTTTATTGGACAGGCTTTTTGTTTGTACAATCTGTTATAAATGAGTAGTTATTACAGCTTTAATAGAAGAAGAAATTGCCCAGTCTGTTACTGATAATTTCGCCAAGGAGTAGGAAACTAGGATGAACCCGAACAAATTTCAGTTATAAAACGACAAACTCGTGAAGCTATAGCTGTCCTGAGGAGAACGTTGGAAGAAACTGGTGCAAGTGATTATGAATATAGACTGCTATACAAATTCTGTAAATAGACTTCGTAGTGATCATTTAAAGCAATCTAAATATCCTGGGTATAACCTCCATGCACAAGTACATGGTGGGTGACCACCCAGGTGTGAATCAACGTAAGCAGGGGTCAAGGTGTGGCGCCCACACCACATGGAGGAATACCAGGCAGTACTAGGTGGTAGATGACTCTCATCATGGTGCAATACCACCACTTTGCTTATTGGAGGCTTCAAGTGGTGGAACCCATGTTTAGTCTCTAGAGCTAAGTTCCACTCAACCCTTCCCTATCTCTTCCATCATGCAGTATGAATGATGACTTTTGAGGTTATGATGAACATCATGGTGAGATCCAATATTCCTTACATTTTGAGGGTACAGCTCTAAAACGGTGTTCGCAGACTGGCCGCTAGTTAGTACACCGGACCAAACCTATTGGTAACTTTCTAGGAGGCTTCCGAATCAGCTAGTGTATAATCTTGCTACCTCTATTCGGCTAGATAGCGACTGGAGGGAGTCCAAGTAGTGTGTATGCAGAGAGCATTGTCGAGGCCGCGTTATGTCAAGGATCTGGGTATATTCTTACCATGTGTACGCCATATCCAAAAATTTCATTACTTCATACAGCATGTCCCACCCACTTTTTCTTTCTATTGAATACATCATGAATTGTCAAACTAATAGAGCTTATATGCGAAAAGATCTAAACCCCTCAAGCATGTCCTAATACATTTCACAAATATACGTGGTCTCAATTCCAATCTCAACGATGTCCATTTCCACTTGCAGTCTGCCAAACCACATGTACTTTTTCTGACAGAATCTCAGTTATCAGTTGATTCAACTACTGCTCATCTCAGTTGCCCAAACTATTTGCCATATGATTCCTTTCGCCTCAAAGGTGGTGCTTGTGCATATGTCTGTTCTGATATTCCCTGTCAGAGACTTGGCAATTTGGAATTTCCTCTCTTTGATCTTCTCTGGCTTAAAATCTCTCTACCTCATTGTGTCAAATTCATCTGTTGTCTCTGCCGTTCTCCCAACTCCACTAATCGCTTGGAGCTCTTTGACTTCCTCTCTTTACAACTTGACTTTCTCCAGTCCAACTTTCCTAACAGTGAGGTAATTTTCTTTGGTGATTTTAATGTTCACAACTCCAGCTGACCTCCGTTTTCTAGTCACACCGACCCAGCTGGTCGAGATGCTGAGGCTTTTGCAATTACTAATGATCTTGCACAGATTGTTCATTTACCTACAAGAATACCGGACAATCCTAATCATACAGCTAACACGCTTGATATTTTTCTCACAAACAACCCTTCTAAGTACACTGTCGAAGTGAGAGGTCCTTTAGGCACTTCAGATCACAACTTGGTGATTGTCTCTTCTCTAATGGAGCCTTTATCTCATGTCTGTTCCAACCTTGTATTGTTTGGCATTACAAGAATGCAAAATGGGATGACCTGCAAGATTTCTTTTCCTTGGTCGGATTACTGTTTCAAAACTTCTGATGTCAACGTTTGCTCAGATCGTGTTAGTGAAATTATTCTTGCAGGAATGGAATCCTTTATCCCACACTCCACTTTAAAATCTCGTCCTTTATCTAAACCTTGGTTTTCCAATAAATGTGCTAAGGCTGTGCAAGAGAAGAATGTTGCATATCATAATTGGCTTGTTTCTAATTCTTCAGTTTCATTTTCTTCCTACACCAAAGCTCGCAACAATTGTAAAGCAGTTATTAATCAGTCCAAACTAGAGTTTGAACAGGCTAAGAGTGGAAAACTTGCTTCTTGCCTTAATGGTAGCCGAGCAATCTGGTCTCTTGCCAAAGCTATTGGCCGCAACTTTTGCCCATCTCTGCTCCCACCTCTGTCCAAACCAGATGGTTCTGTTGTCACTTCAGCCAAGGATAAAGCTTACCTGCTAGCATCCCATTTTTCTTCCAACTCATGTATTAATGATCTTGGTAAAACACCTCCCACCATTCCCAACATGCCTCATTCAATGCCTCCTGTGGTCTTCCGTCAAAAGGGTGTTAGAAGGGTTTGAAGAATCTTTATGCTAAGAAAGCTCCAGGTCCCGATGGTATTTCTCCACTTGTTCTCAAAACCTGTGCTCCTGAACTTACTCCTATTCTTTGCCGCCTTTTTTCACTTTCTTATTCCAAAGGTGTTTTTCCTTCTGTTTGGAAATTTGCTCATATCCAGCCAGTTCCTAAAAATGGTGAAAAATCCCTCCCATCCAATTATCATTCCCATTGCAATTACTTCTACTCTTTTTAAAGTAATGGAGAAATTAATTAACTGCCAAATCTTAAACTACCTAGAAACCTTCCGTCTGATCAATGATCGCCAGTATGGATTCCATCAGTGTCGATCCACTGGTGATATTTTGGCTTATGTTACCCATTTATGGACTAATTCAATGGAAAGGTTAGGTGAAACACAAGTAGTTGCTCTTGACATCTCGAAGGCTTTTGATCGTGTTTGGCATAAAGGTCTTCTAAACAAGCTTCCATCTTATGGTTTGCCAACTGTTTTTAGTAATTGGTTATCCAGTTTTCTCTCTGATCGCTCACTGAAGGTGATGGTACTCTGTCTTCTAACTTCTCCACTAATGCCGGTGTCCCCCAAGGTTCAGTTCTTTCCCCCACTCTTTTCCTCTTGTATATCAATGACCTTCTTCCATTGACTGGAAATCCTATCCATAGTTTTGCCGATGATAGCACATAGCATTCCATTTTGAGAAACCTTGCCCTGCTCAATCAGCTTCAGCTTCTCAAAAATCTGATACCAATTCCTTAAATGCCGATCTTCAGGTAATTCTCCAGTGGGGCAAAGACAACTTAGTTGATTTCAACCCTTCTAAAACTCAGTCCAGTCTTATATCTCGCAAAAAGGATTCTTCTGCTCCTATGCTTATCTTTAGTGACACTCCGATTTCTAGGCAAAATGATATATCTCTTTTGGGGATTACCCTGACTTCTAATCTCTCTTGGCATAAGCACATTACAAATATTGCTTCCTCTGCATCTAAAAAACTTGTTTTTCTCTTTCGCTGTTGGCGTTACTTTTCTTCCAAACAGCTGCTCACTCTGTATAAATCAGAAATCTGCCCTGCCATGGAATATTGTTCCCACAACTGGGGTGGTTCCCCCAAAACCTCTCTCAAGCTTCTTGATTCCATTCAGAAGAGGGCAGTAGTTAGATTAATTAATGATTCATCTCTAAAAGAGTCTCTTAACTCGCTGTCTCATAGACGTACTGTTTCTGCTGCATGCCTCTTCTACAGATACTTCCATGATACTTCCATGGGCACTGTTCTTCTGAATTGGCTTCTATAATTCCCGCTCTGTCTTTTATAGCAGTCCGAACACGTGCCACCACCAGCCAATATACATTTACTGTCCAACTTCAAACTCACAGAACCAACTTTTCAACTTCCTTGTTTATTCATTCTGCTGCCGTTTTCTGGAACAACCTTCCTTCATACGTATTTCCCGAAAATTACAGTCTACAGAAGTTCAAGTCCAATGTCAACAAATATCTTGTTTCGTCTTCTCAACCTCCAACCCAAGCACGGTACTAAGTACTTAGGTTCTAATACCTCTCATGTTTGGGGTTTACATTAAAAAAAAAAAAAAAAGTGAATATTTAAAATTATAATCATATTACAAAGTTTTATGTTTAATTAATATGTATATTAATTAAGCTATCTACATAAGTATAAATTTATTTTTATTTTACTAACCTGTGGATAATATTCGTCAATTTGCAAACGTGATCACTACAACCAGCACTTATTGTATATAAAAAAAAAAAAAATACATACATACACACACATTTTATATATATAAAATGGAATGAAAATAAAAGTGAATACTGCCTTTGAGGAAACACAACAGCATAATACTTCTCACAAGTTGGTACAACTCCATCTGGATTAAGACAAAAGGCAAGACCCCAAACGTATCTCGTGTCATCCACGCTTTTTTATTAGACTTCCAGTCAACATTCAAAAGATTCAACTTTATGCCCTTGAAACAACGAGGATTTTGTGGTTTTTGTGGCAAACTTTGACATTAAGCGTGATATCCAACAAGACTTCCCCTTAACAAACCCATGCTCTGTCTGAATTATTACTGCAGTCTTGTCTAGATGATTCTGCAATGCTTCTTTAACCAGTGACCAGGGTTATCCCTTCATTGATAAATATACAAAAGAACAATGGGCCCAACACCAAATGCTGGGGAACTCCATTAATAACATTAGTCCACAAAGAGCAGTGTTAATTGATTACCACTCTGTCTTCTCCCACTCAACCATCCTTTTATCCATTGTACCATCTTGTACTTAATGTCACACTGCTCCAATTTGTACAGTAGTCTTCCATCTGCAACAGTATCAAAAGCTTTCCTGAAATCCAAGTACAGTAGAGTATTGATAATCAGAACTAATTTCAACCAGGGGTAGTTTGAACTTCCTATTTGTTTGGATTTTTGAACTTATCAAAAATACTGTTCTGGAGACTAAAACAAAAAAGTTTAGTAAGTTTAGAAATAAAAAGCCAAGTTATACTTATGTATTTTTATTCATAGGTAACAAAACAAATGGAACTTTCAGCCACAATAACACATATGTATAGGCCTTTATCGTAAATGATTACTTATTTTTTGCTGTACCATTTTTGAACTTGGTTTCTTTGCTGCCAGATATAATGTGCTTAGCTATACGATACATTATTCAGCTTGTCGATTTTCAAGTATAGCATTCAGCTTGTCGATTTTCAAGTATCATTTAATTTTGTTAATCGGTAAGGTAATAAAGGTATAAATTTGTGCTTTATATCTTCGTTTTTATAGCCTGCAGATTCCAATTACCAAAGTTCGGATTTTATACACTCTAATGTATATGATATCAAAATTATTTTTTGCATCCATTGCCTTTGTGACCACATCATAGTATCCAGTCAAATTGGTCAAACAAGACTTCCCCTTAACAAACTGTCTGAATTATTACTGCAGTCTTGTCTAGATGATCTTGCAATGCTTCTTTAACCAGTGACCAGGGTTATCAAGAATATATATAAAACATTTTTGAATTCCTGTATTTTTTTAATTTTTTGATATATTTAGCTTTTTAGTGTCATTAACACCAAAAGGTGTTAATGACACCAAAGGTGATAGTTTTTTCACCAGTAGTGATGCTCACTTGTGAAAAAAGTCTGAAAGCAATATGGAATATACTACTAAGCAGCTTGTATTCTGGACACAAAAATTTTATCAAATTAGCTATTTTTTAAAAGTGCTGCCTAAGTTTAAAGTGAAATTTGATTTCAGGAAAGGTCCAGGAAGATCAACAATTTTTAGGGGGTTAGGAAAGAAGCTTGAACAGTCTGGTTCTGAGATAGACAATAATAAATATGTTGTTGGTAGAAAGAAGTCTCTGAGGATGCTTGAAAATATTGAAAATTTGTATAGGAAGCAATTATTTGTAGCCCAAGGAAATTTCAAATGATTGTCACAGCCATTGGGTTCCTGTGGGGATTTCTGAGGAACATTGAATAACCCACATACCATCGAAGAATCATCTCTGAAAAAAGACTAACTGCAGTTATGGTAAACTTCATTAGACATCTACTAATAGTCTTAGATGCATACGGATCACATATTGAATATGTTTTTATTTAAATAATAAAATTCTGTCTCTTTTTGTTTAATGACACCAAACTAACCAATGTTATAGAATTCATCAAAAAATATAGGCATTCAAAACTGTCTATTCTATCCTTGATGGCACTGTATGGTCATAGTCCATGGGTCGGCAACCTGAAGCTCTTTGAACATGTAACTGCGGCTCTTTAGCTTTTATCCCACATGTACAACAAACAATGTATTTCTGCGAGCAAATATTTTCAAAAATTAACTATATTAAAAATAAATCAAGAAACCGTCTGAACAATGCGAGTCTTTCAGCATGTTTAAACTTGAAAATTAAGGCATACTCGCCTGAATTTGAGAGACTCGCTCAAGAAGTTCAGCAGCAAAAGTCACATTGATTCGTACCTAATTGGATGTTTGTTACGTTTTTTTAGTATTAATAAATAATATTTAAAAAAATATATTTTTTAAATAAAACACCTTCCCACTCTATTCCATTTCTTACCCCCCCCCCCATCCCAGTTTGATCTAAGGTGTGGCTCTTTGGATTCTTTTTTTTTTTTTTTTTAAATTAGATCAAAAATGGCTCTTCACTCAAAAGGGCTGCCAACCCCTGCCATAGTCATTTGTCTCCAATAGTAGGATACAAGATCATTTGGCAAGTATTTAATGAAACATATTTAACCTTTGTTTTAATTATACTTTCTAATAACTTTGAAATAAACATTTAGACTTGTCCCTTGCCTTTTGTTGGCTTTTATGTGGTTTGATATTAACTAGAATTTAATCGTGACATAAACGGAAAAAGTACAGGTTTCTCATCTAGCTATCAATAAAAACTAAAGCATCACTTCCATTGAAATCACATCTTGTATTGGTTATTCTGTGTGTCATACTGAACTTGACCATTGGACATATTCATCTTCTTTGAAACAATGTGAACATTTAAAAATCACTTTTCTACAGTAGTCAACTGCCTTCCTACTTATTATAAAGCCAGAAGAAACATTTGAGATAGTTGTACTTCAAGTGATTGATTTATAACTGCAACTGTTCAACTAAAGACTGTAAAAATCCATCAAAACCTGATAATGTATTGGTTGGTCATGTCAAATATAGTATTTTTTTCTTAGTACAGCCTACCATCTCAACATGTTTCTGTTCTACCATTAAATTTACCATTACCATTAATTTTATTGATTTATTTATATATTTTTTTCTTAACACAGCCTACTGACCATTTTGCATTCACATAGTCATTTTTATTTTTTATACTTTCACCTAGAAACCAAAGAGTACAACTGCAGCAAAAGCAATTTACAAAATAAATAAAGGCAAGTGCTCTGATTAAATCAGTTTAGAATTATTAGATTGTTATTTAATATAAGTTCTTAATGGCATAATGTAGTCAATATGACTTTGAAGAAAATATTAACTGATAATAATAATTTGTATGAGGCATTCCATTTAAAATGCACCGGTGTCTATTTTGCTTATTTTTTATGTTTAGGCTGTTTGTTGTCTTTTTGCTATATTTGAATATGATGTTAAAATTGGATTAAGTATTATCATGTAAATTTGAAATACAGGAACGAATATTTTAATATGTAAAAAATGTATTCATTGGGAGTTAAGACTGTGCAAATCAGCATGAAAATATGTTTATGGTAAGGAAACATTGTGTGCTTTATGGTTTGGGAGAAAATTATTTAAAAATATATTCGACATAATTAGTTGGAAATATTGGACATTAATTAGACATCGGATTAGGAAGAAGAGGGATAATAGCATCACCTTTTGAATAAATTCATTGACTGAAGATATAATAACTACCTGTGTGAATCTAATGAATAATATATATCCATTTATATACATAGACGACCTCTGGAAACCAGTTGAAAACCACTTGTAATCAGCCTTCTGCACTAAGCAGGGCTCTGCTGTAGTCACCTTTCCTTTTCAAGAGGATCTCGTTGGATGCATGATGATTAAAGCCGGCCCCTTTCAAAATCGACCATGTGGTAGACAATGGCATACCACATTATCTGATGCCACAGAGACCATAACAAAACCAACTCCAAAAACTGCTGTTAAAGGAAGACCTGTAACTAGGTGGAAGGATGGGATCAGTGAACTTTTGGGTGTGACATTTTGCAATGCCTCTCATATAGCACATAATCGATGCAGTTGAAGGAATTTGTTGGTGGCCACAACAGCTCCTCAGGGAACTATGTGACTGGAAGAAGAAGAAGAAGAAGAAGAAGAAGAAGAAGAAGATTATCATGTAGATTTTACAATTTCTAGATTTAATTTTGTTTAATCAGTGCTTAATGGGAAAGTTATTCTCCTTCTCCAATTTACTCTATAAGCATCGTTAGTGTACTTCTGAAATGATTGTAAGTTGATTTTATTTGAAGGGTTAAAAATGAACACATTGGTTGTATGTGACATTTGCTCTTTGGTACTTGTATTTAACTCTGCAAGGATGTGTCTCCTTATGCTTAAAACTTTTTTTTTTTTTTTTTCTTTTTTAACAAAATTGGTTTATATTTGTTTCAAAAGTATACTGTTAACATATTTACACTAAATCAAGGACAGAGAAGAATTTTCTCATTAAGGAAAAGGCAGATAATTAGGCAAAATTTAAATTTAGAAATCATAAAATCTGAATGTTAATACTTAGTCCAGTTTTAACATAAAAATATAGCCCAAAATTTGATAAAAATCTGCAGATGACAAATACCCTAAACCTAAAAATAAGTAAGATATATCTAATAATTGAAAAATACCCTGTATAAAGGTAACTTGCATTACTGAAGGGTCTGAGGCTGTGTAAACATTAGGTGAACCAACTGAGATCCAGATCCAGACCCATGTTCACTCTTCACCTTTTTTGTGTAGTAACCTGTTAGTTCATTCAATAGTCATGCAAGCCATGACTATTAAATGAACATGGATGAGTTTGCAGTTAATATCAGCCCCATTAGCAAAAAGCAATGATCTTTATGTTCAAACTGAGAACCTGTAATTTTTGTACATCTGCCGTACTGCCCCACTATATTGGATTCCTCCAATCAGTGCACAGCAACAAATGTAGTGTCCAATGCTTCAGCTATGGTATAGATATATGGATAGCCCATGTGATATGTATGCAAAAAAAGAAATAATAATTTGCCAGATTTCTGTTCATCTGATTTCAGTGAAATTTAGCATGGCTCGACAAATCATTCTAAAAGAACTAAGTATAAAATGTAATGAAAATCCATCCACTAAGAGTTAAGTTGTTACATGTGGATGTACAGACAAAGAGATAATAATTGCCCATTTTTTGTTTGCCCAATTTCAGATAAATGTGAGAGTAAATTAAAGAGCAAAATGTACAATTTCATAAAAAAAAAAAAAAAAAAAATCCTTCCCTTAGGCATTGAGTTATTACATGCAGACAGATGGACAAAAAATAATTGCTGGATTTCTGAGTTTAATGACATTTTGGATAGTACATCAAATCTTTCTAAAAGAGCCAAATAGGCCAGATATAAAATTTTATGAAAATCCAGCTGCTAAAAGTCGAGTTGTAAAATGTAGATGTATGGATGGACAGACAGAGAACAATTATTGTGAAAACATATATGCTAATGCTTTAGGTGCATTAGCATATATGCTAATGCACCTAAAAATATGAATATGATAGTACAAAGCAGTTGAGACTCCTACCAGTCAGGACATTGTCTGGGTCAACAAGGTGCCCATTATTCCCTTTGGGAAACCAGGATATATACAGGGCTAAGTATGCTACTGAAACCATCAAGATAGATAAGTGCCATTAATATTAGAAGCTTAAATGGCAAAGAAGTGTAATTAGAACTAGGCAGTAGTGTGATATCAGAATAGCAAATATTGCAGTAACCAAGAGGTAAATACATGAGAGATGATTGTAAATTAGTTTATTCTAGCATAAGATACAGTGGAAGGAAAGTGTTTTCACTTTCTTATTCCAAAGGTGTTTTTTCCTTCTGCTTTGGAAATTTGCTCATATCTAGCCAGTTCCTAAAAAGGGTGACAAATCCGTCACATCCAATTATCGTCCTATTGCAATTACTTCTACTCTTTCTAAAGTAATGGAGAAATCAGTTAACCGCCAATTCTTAAACTACCTAGAAACCTTCCGTCTGGTCAATGATTGTCAGTATGAATTCCATCAATTTCGATCCACTGGTGATATTCTGGCTTATATTACCCATTTATGGACAAATTCAATGGAAAAGTTCGGTGAAACACAAGCAGTTGCTCTTGACATCTCAAAGGCTTTCGATCATGTTTGGCATAAAGGTCTTCTAAACAAGCTTCCATCTTATGGTTTGCCAATTTTTTTTTGTAATTGGTTATTCAGTTTTCTCTGTGACTGCTCACTGAGGGTGATGGTAGATGGCTCTCTGTCTTGTAACTTCTCCACTAATGCTGGTGTCCCCAAAGTTCAGTTCTTTCCCTCCACTCTTTTCCTCTTGTATGTTAATGACCTTTGATTGAACTGCGATTCAACTTTTCGAATATCCACTACCAATTCCTTAAATGTCAATCTCCGGGTAATTCTCTAGTGGGGCAAAGACAGCCTAATTGATTTCAATCCTCAGTCCTGTCTTATATCTCGCAAAAAGGATTCTTCTGCTCCTGTGCTTATCTTTGGGGATTACTCTGACTTCTAAAATCTCTTGGCACAAATATTGCTTCCTCTGCTTTCACTCTGTACAAATCGCAAATCCGTCCTAACATGGAATATTGTTCCCACGTCTGGGGTGGAGCCCCCAAAATCTCATTCAGAAGAGGGCAGTTAGGTTAATTAATGACTCATCTCTAACAGTTTTCTTGGCGCAGTATAACTTGAGCCGTTTTTGCGCCAATAAAATCAAATCTCTAACAGTCTCTCCACTCTCTGTCTCATACATGTACTGTTTCTGCTGAATTGGCTTCTATAATTCTCTCTCTCTCTTTCAAAACAGTCCAAACACGTGCCGCCACCAGCCAACATCTATTTACTGTCCAACTTCAAACTCACAGACAAACTTCATCTTCTTAATTTATTCATTAAACTTCCTTTATACGTATTTCCTGTAAATTACAGCCTACAGAAGTTCAAAGCTAATGTCAACAAATCTCACTTCTGCATCTATTTTTACTGAAGAAAGCCCCTTCAAGCTGAGAAGAGGCTTTGCAAGTGAGGCTGAATCATATGAAATTAGTGAATTCGGGAATTTCAGATGACCATTTATTAGAAAAATTTTTGAGCATGAAGGCAAGTAAGGCTCCCAGAATTGATGGCATATATCCAGAATGACTTCCGTAGCCAAATGGTCAGGTGCGGGAATGTAATAACACAATTTCTTTGAGTAGACCAGGGTTCGAGCCACTTTCTGCTAAATACGCTACATCTGCCAACATGCACTGGACCAGCATGGCAGATTATGGCCCTTTTCCCTCAACATGAACCATTGAGGAGACTTCAATCCTGCAGTTTACCTTTACCTTTTTACCCAATAATTTTGAGGGAGGCTGCCAGAGAGTGTATTGAAGCATTGAAGTTAATTAGGAGGGCATCTTTGGATTGGAGAAGTGCCAATGTATCATTGCCAATACATAGAGGCAGTACTAAGAGTGAAGTTGGTAACTACAGACCATTTAGTCTGACTTCAGTGGTAGGGAAAATCTTAGTGGCAATGGATAAGAGTGCAATCCTGAGACATTTAGATAGATATGGCATTCCGAACAACACACCATCCAATTTCTATACATCAAGCCTATTAAAACTCTTTGAGAAATCTCTTCTGAGAAAGTTAACCAACCAAATTATGCCATAACAGCTACTGCAGAACCACTATGCTACCCAGTCGGCGCCTCCATAGCCAGGTGGGCAGGAGTAGCAGTGCGTAGCACACGCTTCTTGATTAGACCTGGGTTCGAGCCCGTGACCACCAAATACGGAGGATGTGGAAAGGTCAGGGATTGATCACTGCATATCTCCAGAGCAATATGGCCTTAGTTGCTAATGCTCCTACAAACCAAATAACAAACAAACAGCTACCCAGTCAAGATCCACCACTACAAATCTAGTCACCACACTACTAATCATCGAGGCATTTGAGCACTGTTCAGAAATTACCATCACGTATATCGACGTCCAGGCAGCATTTGATTCTGTAACCATTCATGTGCTGGCAAGGCTACTATGTGAATATTACCTCATTGGTGGAGATGTGCTCTGGTTTATTAAGACAATGCTTGAGAACTGGACCATTATTGTTCGTAATGATAATATGCACTACACCAGGACTATTACAGCTGGAGTCCCACAAGGCTGCGTCCTGCCTGAAATCTTGTTCTCGTGCTGTTTGTGATGGGCAAAATTGTTATCATCACCTTTGCTGATGACATAAAACTGTTTATTCCCATCAGCCCTGGAGATACTGTTGAATACATCAATGGCTTAATCCTACAGAAATCGAGAACCTCGAAGCCTTCCTCTCCAGTTTCTGTCTTCACATGGTTTTTTTTTTTTTTTTTTTTTTTGTCCTTGCCGTTTTCCATTATTAAATTGGGGTCAGCGTTTTTATTATTTTTGCATGCAATTTTTACGGCCTGATGCCAACCCTCACCCTTTATTCGGGCTGGGGATATGCAGTGGTCATTTCCTGAACTTTCGTATTTGGTGGTCACAGGCTCGAACCCTGGTCTAATCAAGAAGCGTGTGCTATGTACTACTGCTCCCGCCCACCTGGCTATGGAGGCACCAGTTTCTGTCTTCACATCAATCCTTCAAAACAGTTGACTTCCTCGCTCACGCGGAACCCAGCGATAGTGCAACCCATTTTAAGAGGATTCTCGATTTCTGCTGTCCAACAACTTGGTTGGACAGCAGAAATCTGGGCATTATTTTTGATCAAAAGCTCTCCTTTCTGCCGCACATAGACCACTTGCAAATAAAGTTCTGTTGACTCCGATGGATGTTTAAACAACAACTTTGCACGTCCATGACCAGGTTGTTGGGCGTAGATGCATTAAGATGTGTACATCCTGTCATACTCTATGGCAATGAAGTCTGGACTTCAATTGCTACAACACATCTCAGATGGATTTTCCCAGGGGAATTCTGGCTATTGAAGTGAGCTATATGGAAGTTTTGGCTTCCCCATGCACCAAGGGCCACCCAGATGATGGCAGCTCTCAGCCATCATTCACGAGAAAAGACTCGTCTTTGCTGTCAAAATGAAGGTTGGCAATATTTCAGTACCAGATTTCTGGGCTAACTGCAGATGGAGGATCCCGGTCCCAGGCCTTATGCCGATCCAAACTGGTTAAAGTTATCGGATCGGTTCTTACCGGTGCAAATGCTTCAGGGCATACACTCCTTGGACGGTGACTTCTACAAGTTCACAGTCAATAAGAAATATAGGCAGAATGTACTTGACCGACTTCCTGCCAAGGACCATTAACATTAGGAAGGGCACACGATGCAAGAAAGCAAGCTTATATAGCATCAGCCAAAAAAAAAAAAAACACACACCCCCTTCTCATTTCACTCATCCACCTGCTCCAAATGTTTGTCTAGTTCTGCCTTGAATCTGTTTAAGCTCTCACCTTCTACAACGACAGATGGAAGTTTGTTCCGGCAATCAACCACTTGCTGGCTAAAGGCAAACTTCTGCACATCTATCTTACAACTGTCTTTCCTCAATTTGAATTTACGCCCTCTCAGATGATTATTCTGAGCAAGAGGAAGAATCCCATCAGCATTGAGGATGCTCAAACCATTCAAGGCTTTATACACCTCAATCAGATCACCTCGCAGGTGCCTAGTCTCCAGACACTGTAATTTGCAAAACTTAAGCCTTTCTTTGTAAGAGCAACCCTTTGTTCCATTCACTAATCTTGTTGCCCTTCTCTGTACTCGTTCAAACAGCCCTACAACCTTCTTAAATGAGGCCTCCAGACCTGTATACAGTACAGTAATACCCCGAAGTTACGCGATAGGTGGGTCCGACGAAAATCGCGTAAGTCGAATTCGCGTAAGTCGGGGTAAAACTTTGCATATAAATACATAAATTTTGCTTAATTGGGACCAAGGACTAACAAAAACACTAGTTTAGAAGAAAAATATTAATAAAATTGCAGTTCTTTATACATATTAATACAAAATATGTATTAAAAAAACAAATGACTTACGTTAAAAAGTTATTTCGATGTCGATGGCTTCATAAAATCTAACAAATTCGTCTGACGACACAGCGCGTTCTTTTTTTCACGCAGAATTTCTTCGTAGCAAGCTAATAATTTTTTTATTCCTTGCTTTGTAGCTATAACGCGTTCTTCGTTGGAGTCTATGTTTTCTAAAATTTTTAAGCCCTTTACAATTGAGCCCTTTTCAATTTTCAACCTCTCAAGTTTGCAATTGTCATGTGCTTTTCGCCGTTGCTTCATTTAGGCCTGTAGCACGTGCAATATCACATGGTCTTTCATTTCGCTCAAAGCATTTCACAATTTCATATTTTTTCTCTATCGACAGAGGCGGACTGGCCATAAGCCTTACCGGGGAAACCTCGGTGGGCCAGTGTGATTTTGGCCATAAACCATAGTATGACACCACTATAAATTTTCCCGGGTAAGAATTTTTGACCCAGTCCGCCTCTGTTTATCGATAATTGCTTTTCTTTTTCTCTCTGAATCTGCAGTGTCTTCACCAGGACGCTTCCTTTTCACACCTTTTAATTAAGTATTTTACTCATTTTTAGGGAATAAAGCACAATTACAAAACGAGGAGGCACGCTTGATACGCATAAACAAAGCTGCGCGCATGTAGCAACTGAATAAACAACACCATAAAGGCAGAGATACACTATTAACACCTCACATTTCTAGGGGTTACTACCATAAAACAATAAAAATCCAGTTGCGTTTCTGCTAGTGAAATCTGTTATAAACTGGTAGTAAACTCGATCTAATTGCATTTGCGATTATACCGATAGCTGGAATTGTGTTGGTTTTTACGTTATTATGGTGAAATGTGTTTCCCCTTCACTGAAAAAAAAAACATAAAAGCAGCAAAGTTGAATTTTGTTCATCTTTCGCTCTCATTCTCCGCCGTTGCATCGTATATCGATAACATATGAAAAACGACCTTGAAGATAGTGGGCGGCAGCGTTGCCAAACGAAAAAATCAAGAACCGCGTAACTCCGAGTTCGCGTAAGTCGGGGTAGCATAAGTCGGGGTATTACTGTACTCAAGGTGTGGCCTGACCATTGCCTTATACAAGGGGATAATCACTTCCTTATCCCTGCTAGAAAAATTCCTGTGTATCATTGACAAGACACCATGAGCTACTCTTGCAGACCGTCTACACTGCTCAGAAACCTTCATATTTGCCTGCACAATTAACCCAGGTCCTTTTTACTCTCTACCTCTGTCAGTGTAATACCACACAGTTGGTACGTTACTCTGGGGTTACTGCTTCCCCTATGCAGTAACCCCAGAACAGTACTTTACATTTGTCAATGTTAAAATTCAGTTGCTAGCTCTCAGCCCATCTACTCAACTTTTCTAGAAACTGTTGCAGCAGTGTACTGTCATTAATGTCATTAACAACCCTGCCAACCTTCGTATCATCTGCAAACTTGGACATTAAGCCTGATATACCATCATCAATATCATTAATGAATACATAAAACAACAATGGGCCCAATACTGAACCCTGGGGGACTCCACTAATAACATTAGTCCACGAAGAGCAGCGTCCATTGATTACCACTCTCTGTCTTCTCCCACTCAACCATCCCTTTATCCATAGCAGCAATTTGCCTGCAATGCCACCATATCACAGGATATTAGAACCTGCTCCTGAGGACCTGTCCATCACTGCCATGGATCCATTGCTCCAGTATTCAAACCTTTTTGGAACCATCTTTATTTATTATGTTGTATAATTTCTTTTATGTAAACCCCTGGCTTGTAGCCTTGAAGGGAGTTGTATACAGCAATGTGCCTTCTGTATACAATAAAGAGTTCTTCTACACAACATGGTCTTGTTAAGAGAAAATCACATTTAACTAAATTAGTAAGCTATTTTGACACAGTTATTTACGAGTTGGATGTAGGAAACAGTGTCAATATAGTTTATTTTGATTTTAGCAAGGAATTTGACTCAATCCCTCATGAGAGATTATTGTATAAGCTGGAACATGTTGGGATTACTGGAAAATTTCTAAGATGGATCTGGGTGTCTGTAGGGCAGAAGGTTGTGATTGATGGATATTCTTCAACCTGGTGTAAAGTTAGAAGTGGGGTATCCCAGGGATCGGTTCTTGGACCACTGTTGTTTCTGATTTTCATAAACTACATCAACAATGGGATAGAATGTTTGATGTCAAAATTTGCAGATGATGTAAAGATTGATGGAGTAGTTAATGATCAGTACCACGCAGCACCCCTTCAGGATGACTTGAACAGGCTGCAAGGATGGTCAGAAACGTGGCAGATATATTTCAATGCTGCAAAATGCAAGGTCTTACACTTGGGAAATAGCAACCCTAAAATAAATTATACACTTGGTCGAGTTGAATTAAAACAGTAGAGGAAGAAAGGGATCTGGAAGTTATAATGCAGTCAGATATGATTCAATGCTGCAAAATGCAAGGTCTTACACTTGATAAATAGCAACCCTAAAATAAATTATACACTTGGTCGAGTTGAATTAAAACAGTAGAGGAAGAAAGGGATCTGGAAGTTATAATGCAGTCAGATATGAAGTTTTCTGAGCAGTGGAAACAAGCAGCCAGGAAAGCCCATGTTGTTCTATTGATAATTTATTGAACTTATCCTGTAGAGATATGGTGGTCATAGTTCCATTGTATAAGACAATTGGAATACTATGTTCAAGTATGGAGATCTCATCTGAAAAAAGATATTGAGCTTCTTGAAAGGGTCCAAAGATGGGCAACGTGCATGATAATATCAGCAAATGGGCAACCATGAGGAAAGAGTCTGCATATGTGGACTACAGAGCTTGGCAACTAAGCACTCAAAGGTGACCTGATTGAAGTTTATAAGGCTGTAGGGGGAGTTAGTAAAATGAACAAAGGTGGAATTTTGACTGTTATAGTGAATTCCAGAACCCATGGGCATAAATTCAAATTAGAGGGAAAGAGGTTTAGACTAGGTTATAGGAAGTTTTCTTTTAACCAGTGAGTTGTTTACTGGAACAGGTTGCCTTCGTGGGTAGTTGTGGCTGACACAACTGCATGTGAGTAGATAAGAAAATACAAATTATTTGCTTCCCTCCTCATATAGGTCAACTGGATAGCTACCTATGTGAGAAGTAAACAAATAATTTGTATTTTCTTATCTACTCTTTTTTTTTTTTTTTTTTTCGGCCAGTGCAGCAAAAGCCTCTGGCTTCCTTGCACTGTATAGCTTGAATTGTCAAATTAGTGTTATTTGTACTTCACATTAATTATAAATGACCTCTCAGTATGTGTGTAGTTTGTTTATACCCAACAAAATTAAATTTGGTTTAAAACCACAAGCAGTTCAAATTAGTGAAGTGAATTTAAAGCGTATGTGTTTGCTCAAAGCATAATAATGCCAAACTTTTTGTTGGTAAAACAATATGTCTTAGGAGAAGCACTAGGGAAAAGCCTCCTATTACTATTTATAGGTGAATCTATTAAATATGAAATTTTTTTTTGTTCTAGTACAAGCTTTTATTGCTGACAGCAAATTGATCCCCCATGAGAAACAATTACACGGATCATTTAATGCATTATGCTAGTCTCGGGTGGAAAATTTTTCTTGCTGTCAAAAATAGAGAATTTTTTTTTTCCTAAAATGATTGGACTCTTCTTTAACAAAATATCAAATCATATTGCATTCACTATAGTTTTATTTATGATTTTAGGGGAAAAGTAAAATATTTATTTTATTTATTTAAAAGTGAAATATCTTATTCTTAAAATCAACAGTTATTTATTTATTTTTGTGAATTAATCTGTGTGGTTGGGTTTTTTTTTTTGTAGTTGCAGCACTGTTGTTTTTAGACAGTTATATCTATACTGTGTACAGAGATTGCTCACAAAAATTTGTTTTTCTTTTCAGTTAGAATATCGAAGTGCCAAAAGATTCTTTGACAGTATTGTTTATAAAAATTTCTATTAAGCTAACTGGTATCATTGAATTTAGATTTGTCTAAAGGAAGTGTAAATTCGGCAATAACAAGTGAATTTTAATAACACTAACTTACTTTAAGCCATCAGGCAATTAGTCTTCTCCTATATTGCTGCACTTAATGGCTACAAGTGTAAAATGCTTATTCATAATGTTACTTATTATATATACAATATCTGATACTGGCTCTCCATATTCAAATACTGTTGCCAATTAAATTTAGTTTTGAATGTGGAGCTGATGTCATTCACTGATATCCATAGATATTTATTCTTTTGTTTCAGTAGTATATACTTGACAGTGCAAAAAGGAGGAAAGTAATTTTGTATTAGTCAAGATCTTTTTATGAACTAAATTATAACTGAATCAAGTTAACTAATGAGGTTATCTAAACTGCAAAATATTATGTTCTTCCGAACCTGCTATTGACCATCTGATATCGAACATAGTTTTACTATGGTGCCATTTAAAAGTAATACTAAGAAATAAAAACTTACACCTTTTATCTTTGTATAAGCATTTAATATTTTCTTCAAAATCTTTTGCAGATGTGAACATCAATGCTCACCAGAACAGAGGTATTGTTCATTGTTTGCATTATTCTTTTCAATGTGTATTTATTATTTGATTTTTTTAAAATTCTCTTTCAGTATTTCTTTCACCCCAAATAATTGAGACTTATTTTTACCTTTCTTAGATTTGAATTTTTGTCAAAGCTATTATAATTACCAACATTCCACTAATTGAAATATGTAAGCAGTATATCCTTAACGGTATGTTATTATTCATGTTAAAATCGGTTAAGAGGAAAATGTGTAACATTATCCTCTTTCAGCACCTTTTTGTCACTAATAATATAGCACAAGCCATGACAAATTTTGCAGCTTCCAAAGTCACCTGTTCTGTGGAGTAACCTATTTATGCAATTCAAATAAATATAAATGCACAGAGAAAAGGTTGTTTTTAAGATAGAAGGTAGACCACGTTTGATATTTAAAAACTATGTTAGGAGGGGTTATGCTGTTAGTTAATAAAACACATAAAATCCAAGGAAGTGCAGCCAGTCAACATCGCTGGACAGTGCAGTGTCGAGTCAGTTTGGTGTGACATAAGCATTGGGAGATCAAAATTGAGAGTAGGAGTGTGCTATAGGCCTAATGACTGATGAGTATAATAAGAAACTGTACAGGGAAATAGAGTGGGCCAGTAAATCAGAGAGTCTTATAATGAGGAATTTTAATTTCCCAGATATTGACTGGAATTTGTGGGTTGGTCACTCACACACTAGCAAGGCTTTTGTGGATTTATTGGATGATTGTTTTCTACATCAGCATGTTCAGGAGACAAGTAGAGGGAGTAATACTCTTGATCTGATTATCAGTAGTGATTCTTCATGCATTAGGAATCTGCAGATAAATGAACCACTAGGTGGCAGTGATCATAGTGTTCTGAAGTGGGATTTACTCAAAGAGGTAACTGCCATCAGGGATAAAGGGAAGGGTGTTTGCTTTTGTAAAGGCGACTATGATGGTCTGAGACAGTATTTAAATTCTATACAGTGGGACCAACTGATGATGTTACCACCAGCAAATTCAAAATGGAAAGGATTCAAAGAACTTATCTTGGAATCTACTAGGCTTTACATTCCAACTAAGAAATATTGTTCGAAGTTTAGACCTAAATGGATGTCAGATGAACTAATGAACATATGATAGAGAAGAAAAATGCATGGGATACATATAAATTAACATGTGACACAGAAGCCTATGATAGATATAAGCTGGTCTGTAACCAAGTTACAAAGGAGGTTAGGCAGGCGAAGGCAGATTACGAGAAATCTTTGGCAAAGGATGCAAAGAGTTCTTTACTTATGTAAACTCTATAAGGAAGGGGATGAATCAGATTGGTCCACTTGATGCCGATTGTTCAACTGTTGATGATCCTGCTCAGGTAGCTAACAAACTAAATGAATATTTTCCATCGACATTCACACAAGGAGTTATTCAGCGAGGGGAATGCCAGAGTATTCAACTCTGGCAGTAAGCTAGATAATCTTGTAATAACTGAGAGTAAAGTGGAGGAGAAATTGTTGAAAATAAACACAAGAAAGGCACCTGGGGTGGATGGGATCTATCTAGTTATATTAAAGGAGGCAGCAAAGGAAGTAAGCAAACCCTTAGCCATAATTATGAGAGCTTCCTTGGACTCGGGAGGTATCCATAGACTGGAGATGTGCAAACGTGACCCCAATTCACAAAGAAAGATCAAAGGCTGACACATGTAATTATAGACCTCTGAGTTTAAATTCTGTTCCAGGAAAATTAATGGAGGCACTGGTTAAAGAAGCACTGCAGGATCATCTCGACAAGATTTCAGTTATTGCTCGGACACAGCATGGTTTTGTTAAGGGGAAGTCTTGCCTGACCAATTTGATTGGATACTATGATGCAGTCACAAAAGAACTGGATATAGGGAATAACTTTGATATTATATATTTGGATCTTAGAAAGGCTTTTGATACTGTTGCACATGGAAGATTGCTGTACAAATTGGAGCAGTGGCATTGGAGGCAAATTGCTGCTATGGATAAAGGGATGGTTGAGTGGGAGAAGACAGTGGCAATCAGTGAACACTGCTCATCGTGGACTAATGTTATTAGTGGAGTCCCTCAGGGTTCAGTGTTGGGTCCATTATTGTTTTCTGTATTTATAAATGATATTGATGATTGTATATCAAGCTTAATGTCCAAGTTTGCAGACGATACAAAGGTTTGCAGGGTTGTTAAGAACATTACTGACACTACTGACTAATGCTGCTGCAACAGGATCTGGAAAGGTTGAGCAGATGGGCTGAGAGGTGGCAAATGAAGTTTAACATTGACAAATATAAAGTACTACATATGGGAAACAGCAACTCCAGAGCAACGTATCAACTCTGTGGTACTGCACTAACAGTGGTAGAGAATGAGAAGGACCTGGGGGTAATTGTGCAGGCAGATATGAAGTTCTCTTAGCAGTGCAGACAGGCTGCAAGAGTAGCTCATGTTGTCTTGTCAATGATGTACAGGAATTTTTCTAGCAGGGATAAGGAGGTGATTATTCCTTTGTATAAGGCAATGGTCAGGCCACACCTTGAGTACTGTATACATGTCTGGAGGCCTCATTTCAAGAAGGATGTACAGCTGCTGGAACGAGTACAGAGAAGGGCAACAAGATTAGTGAATGGAACAAAGGATTGCTCTTACGAAGAAAGGCTTAAGTTTTGCAAATTACAGTGTCTGGAAACTAGGCACCAGCGAGTTGTATAAAGCCTTGAATAGTTTGAGCATGCTCAATGCCGATGGGATTCTTCCTCTTGCTCAGAATAATCACCTGAGAGGGCATAAATTCTGATTGAGGAAAGCCAGATGTAGGACGTGCGGAAATTTGCCTTTAGCGGGTAGTTGGTTGGTGGAACAGACTTCCATCCCTTGTTGTGGAAGTTGATAGCCTAAATAAATTTAAGGCTCAGCTGGACAGGTATTTCGAACGAACGGAGGAGTGAAATGGAAGTGTGTTTTTTTTTTTTTTTTTTTTGGCTGATGCTGCATAAGCTTGCTTTCTTGCATCATATGCCTATGCTAATGTATACTTGCAGTATAAAGTGTGAATTTTAATTGCTAAATGTGAATTAAGAAAAAAAATTATAGTGGATTTTTGTTTAATGTAGTATTCTGTAATACTGAATTGGATGTTTGTTGTTTTTCATTTTGAGAGTGTAATATTGAAATGGCTTATTTTAAATTTTAGCAGACTATTTGAAATGAAATAAAACTTTCAAATCAGATAAGAATGTTTATCAGTTTATAATAGCCTGAAAGATATTTTAATATCTTTCGGGCTAATAGCATTTTTGTTATTTATATAAATAACAAGATAACATTTTTGTTATTTATATATATTTTTCACATGGTGACCCCAAACACAAAAGGTATCAGAGGCTATAGTAGGTCATCTTAGCCTTGTGGTCAGGCATGCGGGTGCCTAAGTACACATGCCTTGAGTGACCAGGGCTCAAGCCCGTGACTACTGAATACGGTGCTGTTTCTTGTATTCAATCTATCATGCGAACTCTTCTGACCGTTTAGTCATCCCGGGGTATAAACAGAAAATTTAATTTAATTTAATGCATGAAAATTGAATTGAATTTTAATTTCTGCAGATTGTAATTTTCAGGAAATATTTACAAAGGAAGGTTGCACCAAAACACAGAAGTAGAAGAGATAAATGAGGAAGACAAAAAGTTACCAAGTTTTGGAATTGTTGTTGATTAGTTGAGGCACATCCTCAGACCTGCTTCACTAGGCATCCGCTCATAGTTTTAAGAAAAACTTGCAATTGCAGCATTAATTCAGATCAAAATTGTCAAGAGAAAAAGAGACGTAGTGGTTTTTTTTTTTGTACTTTATGAAATATTTTTGATATGATTATGCTAAGAAAGATTAGAAGTTGGGTTATCTCTAGTAATAATATGTGAACTTGGATAGAAATTTCAGTATTGTTGAAGATGAGTATCAGAGCAACATAAATTCATTCCTGCATAAATTATGCAGGAATGAATTTTGGTTATTTTATACTATTAGCCATTATACTCAGTTATTTTACTGTGGATTAGGTTAATGTTTGTTTGAATAATCATCCAATCACCATCGCAAAAAATAATCCCTGAACTACAGTATAAAGCGATTTACAAATATAAATGCAATGGCATTCTGGATTCATATACATTGTATTTATTTTAGCTTAGAATTTTGCAAATGTTTTCGACACCTCCAATCAGATACGAGCATTACTCCATTAAATAATCACTATATAACACTATTAAGTATTTAGGCCTAATCCTAGATTTGATAACTGCATATTTACAACAAATAAATTTGCTTACATGCATTTCAATTTGCAAATAACAAAAAGAATCTAAAAAGTCTTGATCTGTCCTTCAAAAACTGTATTTACTAATGTAATCAATGTAAATTACTCAAATAATTAATTGATACAATGTAAATTACCTTTTTGGCTTTTTGCCTATTGGCAAGTTTCATTACTGTGCTCTTAATTTTATTCTTGTAAATTTGAGATTGAGATAACACCAGCCACTTGTAAAGTACAAGGCTGTAATTTTATATCTAAATTTAACATTTCAGTATAAGGTTCTGTAATATTTGTCCTTATTAAAAAAACCTTGAAATAATTTAGTTTAATGTTATAATACAAGGCTATCATTTTAAATGGGACCCCATAAACATGTAAATAACTTGGAATAAAAAGGGTGCTAGAAACACAAAGTCACATTCTTTATTCTCTGACATTACTTAATTTCTTGCAAAAAATGTTGAAAACCTTCACCATCTTGATCATAACGTAACCGAGCACAGCAAAACATGTTTGCAAACACTGCCTGTAGTGTGTTGGGAATGATGTTCTTTTCAGTTCAGAGTGAAAAAATCATATTGAGTAATTTTAAACAATTGTGTTTTGAGGTAATGTTCCACAATGATCATGCTCCTCTGTGCTGAGCACCATGTTCATTTACCACTTTCATTGCTTGTATACTTTCTTAATTTTACAAGTTATCAATAGATGGCATCACCATGCACAAAATAAAGAATGTTGTGTGTGAATATCATGTCTCCAGCATGCTTTCATTCAAAGTTATTTCAATTTTTCATGGGTTCTCATTTAAAATTATCACCTTTTGATCACATTATATGATATTATTATAACGTTATTTGTGTTGAATTAAAATGCTGCACTTTTAATAATCTGCTGCAATAGATAGAATAACTTTCATTATATATTTAATCAGAAGATTTTCTTCCACACACCACTTGACTGCTCATTTAGACCCAATAAGTTATTCACTATTCTGCATGAGGTTTGCTTTGACGTCACCTGCCATCTGACAAGAAATCACTAGTCTCCAAAACAGCCTGTTATGTCAGTATGTCCAAGTCTTTAATTGAATAGCAGAGTCACAACTTTTAGTAATGCTATTCAAATTAATAATTAATAACTTTAAATTGACTTGTGGATAGCAGTACAGGTAACCCTTGTATAACACGGTAGTTTGGTTCCTACAAAATCTCGTGTAATGTGAAACCGTGTTATATGGGATTAAGAAACAGTACAAAAAGGGGGGTTACGTTCCAAAAGCTAACAAAAATACACCTTTTTTTTATATATATATATAACTATCGGAAACTTAATTTTTATATAGTAATAACTTAATATTTGAACTTTATTTTTATAATAGTAGTAACTTAAATAGTAATAACAACAAATGTCTTATCTTGCAAACTGTGATACTTATATGTGAGATAATGTAAGTTCATTTAATTTTCTTCTTCATCACTGCTAAGCACAATCTCTTCTGCAGCATCTAGATTTCGTGTACCTTGTGCTCTCTTTAAAAATCACGAACTGCACTCTTCAAAGTCACAATTATTTTTTATGGTCTCAAACAAGCACAAGTTAATAGCACAGAACCTAACCCATGAAAGGGTTAGGTTTTGTCAGGGATCTCCTAACAAAATACAGTGGACCCCCGCTTTAAATGCTATGTGAAAATCGGAAAAATATTTTCCAGTTAGCAAAATAAAAATAAATTTATGCTTACATACATATCTTAATTAATATGTACTGTAATATGTACATACTAATTGATATTTCTGTTCACTGACTTTTTTTTTTTTTTTTTCTTTCTTTCTTTTGGTTGTAAAATTTAAAACAGTAAAAATGATAAGCAGTTAATAACAGAGAACCCAGCACGCACATGTTGCAACAAACACAATACGCACAAGTGAGATAACGGAGTAATGAGTTTCTAAAAATTTATTTATGTTTTTTATGATTGAATATTTCATGGAAGGGGAAACACATTTCACCATAATAACATGAAAACACGCAGAATTCCAGCTATCAGTACTACAGCAAATGCAAGAAGATCGCATACTACCCGTTTATAATTGATTACACTAACAGAAAAGCCCAATAAACAGGAAACTGCAAATTGTTTTTATTGGTTTATGGTCTTGACCTCCAAAAATGTGTTTTAGAAAAATATTTTTTTTTTTTTTTTTTTTTTTTTTTGATTTGGTAGTTGTTGGCGCATCGGCTTCTGTGGCCATATTGCACCTCCCAAGGTTTTTTGCAGTACTTTGATCCAAGCCCGAGGCGGGAATCGAACCCGCGACCTTTGGGTTGCCGGGCAGGTACTTTACCCACTCGGCTAGCCCGGTCGGCTTAGAAAAATATCACGAAGGTGATAACAACTAGCAAGTCAACGGCAGGGATTCACAAAAAAAGAATGGAAACGTTGAAAATTACATCTAACTTATTAGCTGGGCTTTTCCAGCACAAAAGCTCAAAAATACCGTGTTAGGGTGAAGCCGTGTTGTAGAAGTACCGTGTTATATTGGGGTTGCCTGTATTGTTTCACATTTGAAGGGAGCGGACACGCTTCATCAGGGCTCCTCGGTTAAGTGGATTGGATTACTGTTGATTATTGCTTTTAAATATTTATTTAGTATATTGTTGGATTATTTTGTTATTGGTTTTCCTGTGACAGTGTGATTTTTATAATATTATAAATATTATTTTTTAAAGTTAATTTTCATTGATATTTAGCTAATTTTATAATGGTAATTACGAGATCTCCCTTAAACATGTCACAGGGTATCGTGACTCACACAGAAATAGCCGATGGTGATTTACGGCTGAGTCATGATTTAATCCATTGCGGAACCTGTGGAATGTTTTCCAAGGTCGACCTGGTAACTAATCATAGCTCACCTGGGGATTCTTTTCTTTGTGATCGATATAAGGAGTGCACCAATCGTAAATTACGATTTGGCGAACTGATGGAGCAATTTGAGTCACTGAAAAAAACGGATGCTTGCCCTCGAGAATAATGCATCTGGGAGCTCATCAGGGACTCAAGACTCCAGCAATCTTTCAAGTGATGCACTCCCGATTTAGGCCTCAAAACAGAAAAACCAAGTGCAAGCTACTGTGGTTCAAAAGGACTTTGTTTTATAAGGAGACTCTATTGTCAGGGAAATGGGGGAATATTTTTTGTAATAAGGATAGGTGGAGTAGAACCAGGGTATGGGAGCAACTATTAATGATGTCACCAACAGATTGTCGGATTTTAAGGGGGGGGGTAAAGAGAATATTATTATTCATGTGGGGACTAATGACATTAAACGTACAAGATCTGATGATTTGTTGGAAAAATACAGGACATTCTGAGGAAATGCCGCGAGCTAGGCCACAATGTCTATGTCTGCAATTCTGTCCAGACACGATAGGAGGGATTATATGTTAAAAGCCTTGTGGATTAACTCGAGACTTGAAGGACTCTGCAAGGCTTTAGGGGGGAAATTGTTATCAGCTTGGCCCACACTTGTAGGTAGAAGGAGTTTGTTTTGTAGAGACGGGATACACTTAAACAAAGGTGGTGCAAAAGATTTTGCCAGTATTATTGAGGATACCTTAAAGGTTCAGGGAAACTGCTAGTTAGGGGGGGGACGTGGGTAATACTGACACACGTTTATCTGATAATATCGGTCAACGATTAGCTGATAATATTGGTCAAAGTAACTCTTGCACATACCTCAAGAGTTCTTATCTGTTACCCCAACTGGACATATTATCTAGATGTTCTGGGGGCAGAAATGTTTCAAGTGAGCGGGTAGCTAATGCCAGGGAAGAGAGCCTAAAAAACTTCAAGGGTTGTGTTAGGGTTGTAGTAGTAGTAGTAGTAGTGGCATGTGATGCAAGAAAGCAAGTGTATGAGCTTATGCAGCATCAGCCAAAAAAAAAAAAAAAAATCACACCATTGCCTCCAAATGCCTGTCCAGTTCCTCCTTAAATTTATTCAACCTATCAACTTCCACAACGAGAGATGGAAGTTTGTTCCAGCAATTAACCACCCGCTGGCTAAAGGCAAATTTCCGCACATCTATTGTACATCTGTCTTTTCTTAATTTGAATTTATGCTCCCCTTAGGTTCGTAATCTGAACAAGTGGAAGGATCCCATCAGAATTCAGCGTGCATAACCCATTCAAGGCCTTATACACCTCAATCAGATCACCGCGCTGGTGCTTGGTCTCCAGCCACTGCAATTTGCAGAACTTAAGCCTCTCTTGGTAAGAGGATCCCTTCATTCCCCTCACCAATCTTGTTGCCCTTCTCTGTACACGCTCAAGTAAATCTACATCCTTCCTAAAAAGAGGCCTCCAGACCTGTACGCAGTACTCAAGGCGTGGCCTGACCATTGCCTTATACAGAGGGATAATCACCTCCTTTTCCCTGCTAGCAAAATTCCTATATATCATTGACAAAACCCCATGACCTGCCCTGGCAGCCTGTCTGCATTGCTCAGAAAACTTCATATCTGACTGCACAATTACTCCCAGGTCTTTTTCATTTTCTACCACCTTAAGTGTAGTACCACACAGTTGGTACGTTTCTCTGGGGTTACTTCTACCCATATGCAGTATTTTGCATTTGTCAAGGTTAAACTTCAGTTGCCACTTCTTAGCCCATCTGCCCAAATTATCTAGATCCTGTTGCAGTAGCACACTGCCATTACTGTCATTAACAACCCTGCCAACCTTTGTATCATCTGCAAACTTCGACATTAAGCCTGATATACCTTCATCAATATTTGTATATTGATGAAGTGTATTGTATATTGTTAAATATACAAGAACAGTAAGTCTTAATTGTTTATATAGTAATGTTAGAAGTGTCGTCAATAAAATGAGCGAATTCGAACTGCTGGTTAAAACAAGTAATGCGAACATAATAGGGCTTACAGAGACGTGGTGCCACCCGGATATTGGGGAAGATGAGTTTCAGTACGGCTTGTATAATGTATTTAGGAAGAATAGGGTAGATAGAAGGGGTGGTGGGGTAATAACAATGACATAACAAGGCTGACAGTAAAGGAACCAATAGTAGGAAGTGATCACGGAGTTCTACGGTGGATGATGAACAGAGAGGTAGCAGAAGTAAAAGGCAAAGGAATGGGTTATAATTTCAGAAAAGGAAATTATGATGCCTTAATGTACTACATGGTCTCTATTAAGTGGGTAGATATCGCACAGAGAATGAATACAATTGAACTGTGGTATGCTTTTAAAACAATCACAGATGCCTTGAATGCATATTTACCATTAAAAAAATACTCCACGAGGAGAGTTCCAAGTTGGATGAATAGTGAAGTTGCCACATTACTTGAGCAAAAAAAGTGGCATGGAAAGGTTACAGAGCAATTAGCATTAGCATTAGTAGAGGCATTTGATGCAAGAAAGCAAGCTTATGCAGCATCAGCCAAAAAAAAAAAAAAAAAAAAAAAACCCACTTCCACTTCACCCCTCTGTTCGTTCCAAATACCTGTCCAGCTGAGCCTTAAACTTATTTAGGCTATCAACCTCCACCACAAGGGATGGAAGTCTGTTCCACCAACCAACCACCCGCTGGCTAAAGGCAAATTTCCTCACGTCTATCCTACATCTGTCTTTCCTCAATTTGAATTTATGCCCTCTCAGGTGATTTTTCTGAGCTAGAGGAAGAATCCCATCAGCATTGAGCATGCTTAAACCATTCAAGGCTTTATACACCTCTATCAGATCACCTCGCTGGTGCCTAGTCTCCAGACACTGTAATTTGCAAAACTTAAGCCTTTCTTCATAAGAGCAACCCTTTGTTCCATTCACTAATCTTGTTGCCCTTCTCTGTACTCGTTCCAGCAGCTCTACATCCTTCTTGAAATGAGGCCTCCAGACCTGTATACAGTACTCTAGGTGTGGCCTGACCATTGCCTTATACAATGGAATAATCACCTCCTTATCCCTGCTGGAAAAATTCCTGTATATCATTGACAATACTCCATGAGCTACTCTTGCAGCCCGTCTGCACTGCTCAGAGAACTTCATATCTGCCTGCACAACCACCCCCAAGTCCCTTTCATTCTCTACCACTGTCAGTGTAGTACCACAGAGTTGATACGTTGCTCTGGGGTTGCTGTTTCCCATGTGTAGTACTTTACATTTATCAATGTTAAACTTCATTTGCCACCTCTCAGCCCATCTGCTCAACCTTTCCAGATCCTGTTGCAGCAGCATAGTGTCAGTAGTATCCTTGACAACCCTGCCAACCTTTGTATCATCTGAAAACTTGGACATTAAGCTTGATATACCATCATCAATATCATTTATAAATACAGAAAACAATAATGGACCCAACACTGAGCCCTGAGGGACTCCACTAATAACATTAGTCCACGATGAGCAGTGTCCATTGATTACCACTCTCTGTCTTCTCCCCCTCAAGCACCCCTTTATCCATAGCAGCAATTTGCCTCCAATGTCACACTGCTCCAATTTGTGTAGCAGTCTTCCATGTGCAACAGTATCAAAAGCCTTTCTAAGATCCAAGTATATAATATCAAAGTTATTCCCTGCATCCAGTTCTTTTGTGACTGCATCATAATATCCAATCAAGTTGGTCAGGCAAGACTTCCCCTTAACAAAACCATGCTGTGTCTGAGCTATAACTGAAGTCTTGTCTAAATGATCCTGCAGTGCTTCTTTAACCAGTGCCTCCATTAATTTTCCTGGAACAGAAGTTAAGCTCACAGGTCTATAATTACTTGTGTCAGCCTTTGATCCTCCTTTGTGAATTGGGGTCACATTTGCACATTTCCAGTCTATGGGTACCTCCCCTGAGTCCAAGGAAGCTCTCATAATTATGGCTAAGGGTTTGCTTACTTCCTTTGCTGCCTCCTTTAATATAACTGGATAGATCCCATCCACCCCGGGTGCCTTTCTTGTGTTTATCTTTAACAGTTTCTCCTCCACTTTACTCCCAGTTATTTCAAGATTCTGTAGCTTACTGCTAGAGTTGAATACACCTCTGGCATTCCCCTTGCTGAATAACTCCTCATGTGTGAATGTCGATGCAATAAAACGTACTGAAGCCTATAACAGCTACAAGATAATCTGTAATATAGCCACAGAAAAGGTTTGACAGGCAAAGGCAGTTTATGAGAAATCAGATCACTAGCAAACAGAGCAAATAGGGGGGATAAGGAATTCTTCACTTATATAAATGCTAAGAAGAGCAGGACAAATCAGATCGGACCTTTATGTAAGGGAAAGGGAGATTGTATTAAATACACCAGCTGCCTCTGCAGATGAACTGAACAGTTATTTTGCATAGATATTTACAGATGAAAAACTCTTGTGGCAATGTGAAATTGTGGGAGTGAAGTCGAAAAATATGTGATTAACGATACTGAAATTTTGCAAGATTAATTAATGAAAAAACTTTCGAGCCTACAGACCAGTAAGACTCCTGGAGTTGATGGAATATACCCTATAATCTTAAGGGAGGCAGCAAGTGAGTGCATTGAACCATTGAGGCTAATTATGCGAGCATCACTAGACTCTGGGGAGATTCCGTTGGATTGGAAAAGTGCCAATGTATCTCCCATATATAAGGGTGGCGCTAAGAGTGAAGTGGGAAATTATCGACCTGTCAGTCTGACTTCAGTGGTAGGGAAAATCATGGAGGCAATGATCAAGGGTGGAATTCAGAATCATTTGGATAGAATTGAAATTCTCAAGGATACTCAGCATGGTTTTGTAAAGGGAAAATCATGTTTAACAAATCTGGTTAGCTATTTTGAAAGGATCACTCATGAGCTGGATTTAGGGAATAATTTTGTAATTGTTTATTTAGATTTCAGCAAAGCTTTTGACTCAGTCCCACATGAGCGGTTGCTTTATAAGCTGGAATAGGTTGGAATCACTGGGAAAATCCTTAGATGGATAGCAGGATGGCTTCAGGGCAGGAGGCAGAGGGTTGTGATAAATGGCTATTCCTCAGATTAGGTTGATGTAAGAAGTGGGGTTCCCCAAGGATCAGTATTAGGACCACTGTTTTTAATTTTCATAAACGACATTGATGAATTGATAGAGGGCATGATGTCTAAATTTGCAGATGATGTTAAAATTGGCAGAGTAGTTAATGATCACTGTCAAGCTGACTTCTTCAGAGAGACCTAGATAGACTTCAGGAATAGTCAGAAAAATGGCAGCTATGCTTTAATCCAACAAAGTGTAAGGTATTACACCTGGGGAACAGTAATCCCAAAATAACTTATTCACTTGGTGGAGTTCAACTAAACCCAGATTGGAGGAAAGGGACTTGGGTGTCATAATACGGTCAAACATGAAATTCTCTGAGCATTGTAAACAGGTTGCAAGGAAGGCTCATGGTGTCCTATCGATGAGCTATTGAACTTTTGCAAGTAGAGATAGGGACATGATAATCCCATTATATAAGGGTTTTGTTAGACCACACTTGGAATACTGTGTTCAAGTATGGAGACCACACCTAAAGAAAGACATCGAGCTTCTTGAAAGGGTGCAAAGACGGGTAACTTGCCTGGTGAAATCGGCAAAAGGGCGTCCTTATTAAAAGAGACTTCGAATATGTAGGTTGCAAAGTTTGGAAACTAGACACCTTAGAGGGGATTTGATTGAGGTGTTTAAGGCTCTGAGAGGCATCAGTAAAATGAATGAGGATGAAATTTTCAGGGGGACATAAATTCAAGTTACAGGGGGAGGTATTTAGATTGGACTGCAGGAAGTTTTATTTTAGCCAGCGAGTTATAAATTACTGGAATAAGTTGCCTACATGGGTGGTAGAGGCTGGCAGTTTGGGGAAATTCAAAGGACATCTGGATAGTACCTTTGGGTGAGGGAAACGCATAGGATGATGGGTTTAATTTCCTTTTCTTTTATTAATAATTAGGGGGGGGGGGTTTGGCTGGTGCAACATAAGCCATAGGCTTTCTTGCACCATGCGGCCATTACTAATACTAAAGTGAGCATGAACCAGATAGAATGATATTATTATTTCAGTGTGTGCATTGAACGAAACCCCACATTTTTGCTAATAAGTACCAGGATGTAGTTTTGTTGTTTAGTTAAAAGAAGCAGAAAAGGAGCAAAAACAATAATTCAGTATAAATTAGTTATGTTTTCCCTCTCAATCAAAAATGATAAAGGCGAAATTGTTAAAACAGAAGAGAGAGAGAGATATATTTTAGGATTGATGATTTGCTAAACAGGAGAGCTGAAGCCATCACTGAAGAAATAAAAAAATTTAAATAAGGAAATTTGAATGCTGTCCCTATGTCTCTATGGAAAATATCAAGTATGGAAAAGCAACAGGTGTAAATGATGTTAAACCCAAAATGCTAAAATCTGAAGGAATGATAGAGTCTATCCAGAGGTGATTTTTTTGAAGAACAAGTTTCAGAATATTTGATCAAGGCATTAATTGCACCAATATATATAAAAAGGAAAATAGCACTTGAGTGTGGAAGTTACAGACGAATTTCGCCCTGTATTGTACAGGTGAAAGCTATGAAAAATGTCTTATGAGGGGAGTGTATGATCCTGTCAACTCCAACTGATTTTAAACTTTGTTAGGATAAATCCTTAAAAAACTCCTTAAATGAAGTAAAATGACCGAGCAGCATGATCCCATATTCAGAAACCTCCTAGAAAATCAAGGAGAAAGGTTTGCTTTGTTTCTTATCTCTGCTTGAAGTTCTGCTGTTATCAGCCCTCCTGTGGCGTAGGAACTAAGGTTAAAACCTCCTAATCCAAAGGCGGCCTCCGTAGCCGAGTGGGCAGGAGCGGGAGTGCAGTAGCACACGCTCTTTGAGTAGACCGGGGTTCAAGCCCCTGACTGCTGAATAAGGTCGATCTGCCAACCCGCACTGGACCAGCGTGGCAGATTATGGTCCATTTCCCTCAGCATGAATTGTTGAGGAGGCTTCCACCCTGCAGTGGGTTGATAATGGCTGCACTTTACTTTTTTTTTTAATCCAAAGGTCATAGGTGCATAACTCACTTTTGTTCTGTAGTATTTTCAGTTTTATTCTCTTTTTTTTTTTTTTTTTTTTTCAGTTTAGGATGGCAAAGGTGCTTATTATGAGAAATCACTGCTAAGAGAGCAAAGAACAGGGACAAGAAGTTTTTTGTGTAAGCGGAAACAAAATAGAAAAGAATTATTCAGATAAGACCCTTGAATAATGAGTCCCAGGTCAGAATTGACTTATTACTTTCTTAAATGACATCAGTAAAGGGATAGAGAGCGTGATGTTAAAATTTATGGATGTTAAAACTGGGAGACTGATGCTAATGATCAACAGTGAGCAGTACTTCTTCAGAATAACTTGGATCAAGGGTGGTCAGAAACGTGGCAATTTTAGTGCAAAAAATGCAAGGTTTAACACTTAGGGAATAGCAAATCCAAAACAATTTGTACACTTGATATAATTTAATTAAAAACAATAATGGAAGAAAAGGATTTGAAAATGGTTTCAGGTCAATCATGGAGTGAATCAGGACTGCATCCTATTGCCATTTCTTTTTGTAATTTTCATGGACCATTTAAAAAGGTTACAAGCTATTAACAAAGTTTAATGTGGAGATATGTGAAAATTGGATAATTATTATGTGTGGCTGATATCACTGTGAAATAATAGCAAGCAAGATCTTCAGGAATATGAATAAAATAGATTGTTATAGCAGCGGGAAGTATGATTAGCTGTTTTTAACTTTTCCTTTTCATGAAACATTATGCTTGTTTCTTAGAGATTATTCCTTACTAATATTTCTAAAAAACATTTTCAGTATCTGTTGCAACAGAATCAATCTACGATGATCGATTTTATGAAAAATTGAATGTGGTCATAAATGCCCTTGATAACGTTGAGACAAGAAGATATATGGACAGGTATTTGAAGATTTATTTATTAATAAAATGCATATTTAACATGTGTTAGATTATATATATTATTTATTCATATTGGTCCTTTTTTGTTTCTTTTTATACAAATATGTTTTTCAAATAATTAGTAATAAATAATAAGAGAAAGAAGTTAAGAAAATATATAGAAATAAAACTACTCTTTTGTCTTTATGCCTCTAATGGGTCTTAATTTCAAATCACTTCAAATGTTATTTTTATATAGGCGCTGTGTTCAAAATAGATGTGCTATGCTCGACTCTGGGACTGTTGGATGCAAAGGTCATATTCAGACTGTGATCCCCTATCTCACTGAGCACTATTCATCACAGGTCAGTTTAGTAAGAAAGTCTGGATCAGTTTATTATTTATTGTCATGCTATATATTGTCGCTGTCTGCACCTTCTAAAAAAAGAACCCTTTCTGAAATTTTATTTTTAAGAATAAATTGACCAAGTGAATCGGCATAAAAAAATAAACAGTAGTTTACTGAAACTTTTCATTTGCACTTTTTACATTATAAATTACGTAGCTTGCTGTTGTTAATTGAAAACCTTTGATTCAAAATCCAGATATTTATTTAGACTAATTATTCAAGTTATGATTAACCTTTGAGATGTATCCAACCTTATCTTAACATTTTTGTTCTCAAAAAATGTTACGATAATAGTCCAGTGATACCAAGTCCAAATAGGAATAATTTCAATTACCTTCAGTGTAATATTATATTTACACATATGAGATAGGATTTATCATGTTCATACCAATCAGAAAATATGCTACATTGGCATCAATGATTTGAAGAGATTGATAATTTTCAAATCACAAAAAAAAAAAACTTTTTTCATAAGATTTTCCCTCATGTGATTAACTCCCTTTCCTTTTTTTCTCTCTTGTGATAAACCTGCCCCTTCCCTTTCATAACAATGATTACTCACTCCTATCCTAGACAATCTTTTAATCTTTTCAGATTAAAGAATTTTTTTTTATGTTACACTTTTCAATAGATGTAAAAATTTTATTAGGAATATTAAATTATATAGCATGTTAGAAGAAAAGATAATTGAAATGAAGGCTTAATACTTCTATTGATATAATGCACCTGGAATAAACCTTCTGGATGATGAAGAAGAATGTGCTTGAACTTCTTACATTCCCACCTTTGTTTCTTTCTTGGACATACTTTGCACAGTCTGCAGGAAAGTGACTTCCTGTGAGACACATCTATGACTGTCTATATCTTGCCACTGGTGTCATGTCTATTACAGTAATACCCCCGTATCCACGGGGGATACATTCCAAGATCTACCATGGATGGCTGAAACCGTGGATATAAGCGAACACCTGCTGACCCCTTATATAACGTGGTTTTCTTGTACATACATATGTATAATAAAGTTTGATAAATTAAACACACAGTAAGACATCACCAACATTAAATATGGTAATAATAAAGTACAGCAGACTCTCAATTAACCGGGACACTTCATGAATCCAAATTAAAAAAAAAAAAAAAAATCAACTAGAAATCATAAAATTCAAGTAATAACTGGAATAGGTATAAACAGATATTTTGCAAGTAAGCAACAAGAACTGTCGTTATAAGTCGTCATTGGGAGATTAGTGTACCTATTATCTTGCAACCCCTGCCATCTTCACACCTGCCACTCAAAACAAAAAAAAAAAAAAAGAGACCAAATGTTTAGTTTGATTTAGTGCTTTGTGTCGATTGTTGTGTTATGTCGCACCGCAAAAGGACAAATTTTGTTTTGTTATTTATGTCAGGAATGTTGGATTTTTTTATAGTAATTATTTTTTATTTATTATTTTTTTTTTTAGAAATCGCAAATATGATGGGCAAACACAAGAGTTGCACTTTCAAATTAAAGAAAAACTTGAAATTATTCAAAAGTTTTAAAACGGTGCATCTGTTAAATCTCTAAAGAACCATTATAATGTTGGTGACCAAAACCATGCATGACATTGTAAAAAATAAAGGGAAGCTTTTCAATTTAAAATCAACATTGTAAAAAATAAAGAGAAGTTTCGTATTGGACATGCGAGTAGTACATGGTTAAGTTTTTTCATTTTTTTTTTTTTTTTTTTTTTTTCATGGTTAACCCCAGGTAACTGAATCAGCGGATACAGGGGCACAACTGTATATACTTTCCCAGTGATCTGTGAATTATTCATTCTGAAATTCTAGAACTGATTTCTTTTGCCCACCACTTTTTATTAACTTAGTATGAGCATTCATCATAGTTATGTCCATTAGGGGAAGAAAAGCTTCTCGTATACTACTTAATGCCCTTTCCGAGGAACTCGTTCGGTTCAAATTTTTTTGCCTGACCTGTCCAACTGCCCATCCTGGAACTGTATTCAATTACAGCATCTGGAATTCTTTGTCAATTTTTCTAGTGGGACATCCACTTCATCTTATCTCTCTTCCCCTTGGCCAATATGCAAGAAAGTCCAAGACATAATTTCTGTTGGCTTACAAACTTTTACTTCACACCAAACCTGGCACTCTACTGCCAAATATTTTGTTTCATTATAAGTTTTTCTGAAGAGCATGAATGCTTTTGCCAACAAAAATTTTCTCCTCTAGCATATAGATACTCCTGAATAAAGTGCACATGTACATATTGAAGCAACAGCACTTGGAATCTCTGTAGAGACAGTTTCATGGAATATTGCAGTCTGAAATATATAGTTCCTTGGCCAGTTTACCTTCAAGTTTTTGAATTAAACCATTTATCAAAATCAGAACAATAAAGTGATCTCTTTTTTATATGTCATTCTACAATTTTATTTTTGGTTTGTGCTCTCGCTGCACCTGAAGCTACTGCATTGTAATAATATTTCTTTATATTCTTGTTTGTCTCAGTGGGGCACCTCTGTAGCCAGGTGGGAAGGAGCAGTAGTGCATAGCACACGCTTCTTGATTAAACCAGGGTTCGAGCCCGTCACCACTAAATATGGAAGATGCGGAAAGGTCAGGGAATGACCACCGCATATCCCGGAGCAATATGGCCTTAGTTGCTAATGCTCCTAAAAAAAACCAAATAATTTAATTATAATTTTTTGTCTCAGTGGCAGTTTGGTTCATAACAATTTTTGTTATTAACCCCAATTTCCCCACCCTTTGATGGTTGATGACTCTGTCTAATTTTTCAACTAATGTTGGAGTTTCCTCCAAGTTCTGTTCTTTCATGCAATCTTTTCCTGCTGTATATTATTGATATATTTCCAGTTTATTTATTTAGTTTATGTGATGATAATATGCTGCATTCCAATTTCTAGATTGTCAGCCCTGCGTTGCACGAAAAGCTAAATCTTTCAACTGTCCAGTACCAGTTCCTTAATTGTTGATATCTGGGTAATTATGCCAATTCTGTTATATGCATCAGTTTTCTGGTTATTGGCCCCTTGAGGGTGGCATCATGGTTTCCTTCAGCATGGAATACCAGCTCCTGAGATGGGCTAAATAGGATTGCTAGGAAACTATTTATCATTCGAGATTGTGGTTGGCACATTATAGCCTAGGTTGCTGTTGTGCCATAAACCCAAAATCAAGTCAGATTTATCATTCAAGAGTTGTTCTATATTAATTTTTTTTTTTTTTTATGTGAACCCCAAACACGAGAGGTATTAGAACCTATAGTACTTAGTACCGTGCTTGGGTTGGAGGTTGAGAAGACGAAAGACGATATTTGTTGACATTGGACTTGAACTTCTGTAGATTGTAATTTTCAGGAAATGCGTATGAAGGAAGGTTGTTCCAGAAAACGGCAGTTGAATGAATAAATGAGGAAGATGAAAAGTTGGTTTTGTAGGTTTGAAGTTGGACAGTAAATGGATGTTGGCTGGTGGCGGCAAGTGTTTGGACTGTTTTGAAAGAGAGAGCAGGAATTATAGAAGCCAATTCAGAAGAACAGTGCCCATGGAAGTATCTGTAGAAGAGGCATGCAGCAGAAACACCGTGTCTATGAGAAAGCGAGTGGAGAGACTCTGTTAGAGATGAATCATTAATTAACCTAACTGCCCTCTTCTGAATGGAATCAAGAAGCCTGAGAGAGGTTTTGGGGGCACCACCCCAGATGTTGGAACAATATAACATGGCAGGGCGGATTTGCGATTTATACAGAGTGAGCAGCTGTTTGGAAGAAAAGTAACGCTGAGAGCGAAAGAGAAAACCAAGTTTTCTAGATGCAGAGGAAGCAATATTTGTAATGTGCTTGTGCCAAGAGAGATTAGAAGTCAGGGTAATCCCCAAAAGAGATATATCATTTTGCCTAGAAATCGGAGTGTCACTAAAGATAAGCATAGGAGCAGAAGAATCCTTTTTGCGAGATATAAGACAAGACTGAGTTTTAGAAGGGTTGAAATCAACTAAGTTGTCTTTGCCCCACTGTAGAATTACCTGAACATCGGCATTTAAGAAATTGGCAGCAGATTTTCGAGAAGTTGAAGCTGATTGAGCAGGACAAGGTTTCTCAAAATGGAAAGTTGAATGCAATGTGCTATCATCGGCAAAACTATGGATAGGATTTCCAGTCAATGGAAGAAGGTCATTGATATACAAGAGGAAAAGAGTGGGGGGAAAGAACTGAACCTTGGGGGACACCGGCATTAGTGGAGAAGTTAGAAGACAGAGAGCCATCTACCATCACCCTCAGTGAGCGATCAGAGAGAAAACTGGATACCCAGTTACTAAAAACAGTTGGCAAACCATAAGATGGAAGCTTGTTTAGAAGACCTTTATGCCAAACACGATCAAAAGCCTTCAAGATGTCAAGAGCAACTACTTGTGTTTCACCGAACCTTTCCATTGAATTAGTCCATAAATGGGTAACATAAGCCAGAATATCACCACTTGATCGACACTGACGGAATCCATACTGGCGATCGTTGATCAGATGGAAGGTTTCTAGGTAGTTTAAGAGTTGGCAGTTAATTGATTTCTCCATTACTTTAGAAAGAGTAGAAGTAATTGCAATGGGACGATAATTGGATGGGAGGGATTTGTCACCCTTTTTAGGAACTGGCTGGATATAAGCAAATTTCCAAGCAGAAGGAAAAACACCTTTGGATTAAGAAAGTGAAAAAAGGCAGCAAAGAATAGGAGTAAGTTCAGGAGCACAGGTTTTGAGAAGAGGCGGAGAAATACCATCAGGACCTGGTGCTTTCTTAGCATCAAGTTTCATCAAAATCCTTCTGATATCCTTTTGACGGAAGACCACAGGAGGCATTGAATGGAGCGTGTTGGGAATGGTGGGAGGTGTTTTACCAAGATCATTAATACATGAGCTGGAAGAAAAATGGGATGCTAGCAGGTCAGCTTTATCCTTGGCTGAAGTGACGACAGAACCATCTGGTTTGGACAGAGGTGGGAGCAGAGATGGGCAAAAGTTGCGGCCAATAGCTTTGGCAAGAGACCAGAATGCTTGGCTACCATTAGGGCAAGAAGCAAGTTTTCTACTCTTAGCCTGTTCAAACTCTAGTTTCGACTGATTAATAACTGCTTTATAATTGTTGCGAGCTTTGGTGTAGGCAGAAAATGAAACTGAAGAATTAGAAACAAGCCAATTACGATATGCAACATTCTTCTCTTGGACAGCCTTAGCACATTTATTGGAAAACCAAGGTTTAGATAAAGGACGAGATTTTAAAGTGGAGTGTGGGATAAAGGATTCCATTCCTGCAAGAATAATTTCACTGACACGATCTGAGCAAACGTTGACGTCAGAAGTTTTGAAACAGTAATCCGACCAAGGAAAAGAAGAAAAGAAGTCTCTCAGGTCATCCCATTTTGCATTCTTGTAATGCCAAACAACACGAGGTTGGAAATAGCCATGAGATAAAGGTTCCATTGGAGAAGAGACAATCACCAAGTTGTGATCTGAAGTGCCTAAAGGACCTCTCACTTCGACCTTGTACTTAGAAGGGTTGTTTGTGAGAAAAAGATCAAGCATATTGGCTGTATGATTAGGATTGTCCGGTATTCTTGTAGGTAAATGAACAATCTGTGCTAGGTCATTAGTAATTGCAAAAGCCTCAGCATCTCGACCTGCTGGGTCGGTGTGACTAGAAAACGGAAGCCAGCTGGAGTTGTGAACATTAAAATCACCAAGGAAAATTACCTCACTGTTAGGAAAGTTGGACTGGAGAAGGTCAAGTTGCAAAGGGAGGAAGTCAAAGAGCTCCAAGTGATTAGTGGAGTTGGGAGAATGGTAGAGACAACGGATGAATTTGACACAATGAGGTAGAGAGATTTTAAGCCAGAGAAAATCAAAGAGAGGAGATTCCAAATTGCCAAGTCTCTGACAGGGAATATCAGAACGGACATATGCACAAGTACCACCTTTGAGGCAATAGGAATCATACAGCGAATAATTTGGGCATCTGAGATGTGCAGTAGTTGAATCAACCAATAACTGAGATTCTGTCAGAAAAAGTACATGGGGTTTGGCAGACTGCAAGTGGAAATGGACATCATTGAGATTAGAATTGAGACCACGTATATTTGTGAAATGAATTAGGAAGTCCTTGGGAGGTTTAAATCTTTTAGCAGATAAGCTTGCTCTATTAGTTTGACAATTCATGGTGTATTCAATAGTAAGAAAGAGTGGGTGGGACATGCTGTATGAAGTAATGAAATTTTTGGGTATGGCATATATGTGGTAAGAATATCCTTGACATAACGTGGCCTCGACAATGCTCCCCGCATACACACTACTCGGACTCCCTCCAGTCACTATCTGGCAGAGTAGAGGTAGCAAGATTATACACTAGCTGATCTGGAAGCCTCCTAGAGAGTTACCAATAGGTTTGGTCCGGTGTACTAACTAGCGGCCGCCTGCGAACACCGTTTTAGAGCTGTACCCTCGAAATGTAAGGAATATTGGATCTCACCATGATGTTCATCATAACCTCAAAAGTCATCAATCACACTGCATGATGGAAGAGATAGGGAAGGGTTGGCCAGAACTTAGCTCTAGAGACTAAACATGGATTCAATCACTTCAAGCCTCCAATAAGCTAAGTGGTGGTATTTCACCGGTTGATGAGAGTCATCTACCACCTAGTATATTAAATTATAACCTAGATGCCACACCTTGGATGCAAATCATAATGACAAGAAACATTTTAACTCTGGCTCAGTTATTAACCGATATATGGTTGTTGCACTGGACAACTCATCCTTTAGTGATGTGACGGAGAATAAATGTGGGAGAACCAAAACTAAAGTGCAACACAGTTGGACACTCGCAAAGATTTTTCCCAGCAAATGCTGTTAAGTTTTTTTGTAATTTGAACATTGATCCAGAGAAACCATTACAGACAAAATATACAGGAAAAAAACCTTTGACAATGTGTACCAGCTGGTGCAGGTATGAACTATGAAGGGAGAAAAGAGCAATCAGTTGATTTTCTTTCGAATGAGAAGAAATTTATAAATTTTTACCTTAATTTAATGTTTAAATTGTAGACTTATAATAACAATGATAATTTAATAATCTTATAATAACTAATAATAATCTCATGTTCTGTGTTTTATGATTTTAAAATTTCATAAATAAGAAATTTGTAAACTTTGAAATAATGTAGCCATATGCTGTTTATGGGTGTCTTAAAATAGAAATAAACAGTTAATAATAATTCTTTACTAGGAAGAAGCAAACTTAGTTAACTTTTGTCCTTTTAAAACAGGCTTATCTTATTTCTTAGAAAAATAACATGTGCTGCACCCGTGCTCATCTTTAATAAGAACCAGATTTCTATATTAAGGTGATGTCTTTTACTGGGGATAACTTTGAGTTCTAACTGTTCTTGGCATAAATATTTTACAAATGTTGCTTCCAGTGCATTGGGGAGGGGGAAACAACTATGCTTTCTCATTTGCTCCTCTCCTAAATAATAGCTGTTCAGTAGAAAAGTAAAACTGAGAAATAGCTTTGTAAAATTCTCAAATTCACCCTAAAAAGCAAATTGTTCTCACATTTGGTGTGGTTTCCCCAAAGCATTTATTAAACTCCTAGGTTTCATCCAAATGACATGCCAACATGCACATTGTGCAGGTTAAAAAAACCCTATTCCTTCTGCTTGAAATCACCTAACTTAAGCCTCAACTGAAGAGGCAGTTAGAAATTCCTCCACTCATCAACAGGACTTGAACCCATTTCTCTCCAAATGAGTAACAATTGATGACGCTGCTATATTGTCACAGAGGATCTTTATCTCCAACAATCATACAGATTTACTGTCGCCTGCAGTTTTTTTTTAATAACTATTCCATGGATACAGCTCTTCTGAATTGGTATCTATTATTCAACTTGTTTCTTCCAGACTCATGCATTATCTATCAATGTCCATTCACAAATCATCTTCATACTCACAAAACTAACTGTTTTCATTTATCTCTTCTACTTCTGTTCTTCAACACAACCCTTTTTGTTATATATTTTCTGGAAATTACAGCCTGCAAAAACTGTCTAATGTAAACAATATCTTCTGTCCCCTCAGCCCATACCAGCAGAGTACTTGGTTCCATCAACCTTTGGGTTTATGGAACTATCAAAAGCCACTGCTTGTTTTATCATCTTGTTTATTTTACGTCCTTGAAGAAGTTTTTATATATTATTTACATTGTATGTAAATATATTTTTATGTTTTAGCTCATCTTTGTTCAGTCTGCGTATATTGAGAAATTGTTATTGATATTGATTATATTTCTGAATGTTCAGTTTCAAAAAGGCCAAGGAGAAAAGATATAATCTGAGTTTGGTCTCATTTTCTAAAATTATTATTTCAGTCAGATCCCAAAGATGAAGAATATCCATATTGCACTATCAAGTCCTTTCCATCACAGTTGGAGCATACAGTTCAATGGGCAAGAGATAAGGTAGGTTTGTTTAATGTTAAAAAAAAGTTGATTAGGTAGGTTTGTTTAATGTTAAAAAAGTTGATTTTGTATGTATAATAATATTCAAGTAATGTTGTACTTTTTATTCTGCAATGTCAAATTAAAAATGAAAAAATAATGCTTTATCGTCTTGTTTTACATTTATGTATATACTAATGAATGTTCAGTGTTGATACACAATATTTTGTTTGTAGTGAACTCGAAAGTAGCTGAAATGGCATCAATTTAATTGTATCTCATATTGTGATTACCTTCATGAGTTGCCATGATATTACACTACCTCGAATAAGTAACAGTTCACCAATTTTAATAGAGAGAACTATTGTTACTTATTCTTGGTGGATACCACCACCCAGACAGCACCATTTCAAAGCTTGTTGGCCTATCATGGCGGATGGGTAGGTAGCCTGGTGTTGCAATCATAACAATCCAGTTGCGAGGTATATTTCCACAAAATGAGAGATGCCTAAAGGTATGCATAAGTATATACTTAAGTAGATATGTGCTTAAAGCATATCCACCGAGAATAAGTAACAATAGTCTTCTCTATTAGTGAAACATTGCGTATTCAAGGTAATGCAATATCATGGCAACTCGCTGTGAAGGTAATAACAATATGAGATACAATTAATCAATGCCATTTCAACTACTTTCGAGTTCACTATGAACAAATTATTGTTTATCTGCACTCAACATTCGTTAGTGAATTTCTAAACTTTATGCACACATATATTTATTTATATAATAACAAACAAATACTGCACTATCAAAAGTATTCCTGCCATTCATCCTAATGACAGTTTACGATCCTTCTGAAAACACTTTGGACAGTTTGTTACAGAAGCTACTGATATTTCTTATCTAGTATACTGGTAAAATTACACAATAACAGATATTCCAATATATCTATGATTAAAAATTTATTCTGTGAAGAATAACACCTTGCAACACAAGAATAAGCTTTACATTATGAGATTATCATATTATTATCTACTCAAAGAAAAGATCCTGTAACAGTATCTGGAACACATTATAATAGCTATAGTCCCATGCTGGTATTGGCTATAACAGTCTATCATAATTATTTTTTGTAGTGATTTTTTCAACCTTGCTAAATTTCATATTGTTATTTTTTAGACATACATTAGCCAAACTTCCTTATAAAAATATTACTCTCCTAATCCACTAATGTTACTCATCATTTTCATATAGTTACTTTCATATAATTTTATTTTCTATACATTTCATATACATTTATTTTCATATAAAATTTGACATTACAATATTGGTTTCTAATTAAATTAATTTAGATTTTTTTTTTTTAATTCTGTATTCTTTATTGCCTTCTTATTTTCATTCTTCTTACTGTTCTAGCATTTCTTAGACTTGAAAGCTTTTAAGGATACTAAGGACACGGCACCAATTTTTAGGTGCATTAGCATATATGTATAAAGCACCTGTTGTCTTCACCATGGCATGTGATGCAAGTTAAAATCACACGTGGCATGTGATGCAAGTTAAGTTATTACGTGCATCCACACATAATAACTTAACTCAAGTTTTAATGTATTAATTTTCATAAAATTTTATATTTGATTTTTAAAAAAAATTGTCAAGCAATTCCAAATTTCATTAAATTTGGACCAATAGAAATTCAGCATTAATTACTTCTTAATTACTTCTGTCCATCCACATGTAATAACTCAATTCCCATTGAATAGATGTTCAAGACATGTAGCTCTGTAAGGGAGACTTGTGAAGCCATCCAAAATTTCGTTAAACTTAGACCAGTAAAAACGTGCCAGTTATTATTTCTTTGTCCATCTATCCACATGTAATAACTTAACTTGCAGTGAATGTATTTCGTAAAATTTTATATTTAGCTCTTTTAGAATGTATTTGTCAAGCATTCCTAAATTTCATTAAGATTAGATCAATATAAATCTGGAAATTATTATTATTATTATTTATTTATTTTTTTTTTTCATATACATCACATGAGCTATCCCTATACTATACTATATTGTATTTGATAATAGAGAGTTATTAAGTGCTCGATAATTCCTATATTCTATTATATTGTGAAATGAACAGGGATTACCTTTATTTTTGATATAGGATTGCTTCTCTTTCAACCAACTCTCCTAGTCCAACGCTTTAAAATTTAATTGTAATGACAATATAAAACTTATAAAAAATATTAAGCATCCTCCCCACTGTCAGAACAACAGTGAATCAAACCCCACAGTCTCAATATTGAGCACTCAACACAACCCAGGTTTTCAACCACCATGCCTTTGCCAGTATGGAAAATATTACATCTATCAACATTAAATTTAAAAATTTTAAAATTTAGATAGTCTAAAAAGCTTAGCTGTATATGGAGTATTTTTTTTTTTTTTTCTTCTTTCCTTAAGTTGGACAAAAACTTTTCGACTTCATATCCTTCTTAATATGGAGATCTTTAAGGGTCATGAATAACGCATCATAGTTTTTAATATTATATGTTAAATGTTCTCTAAATTTTTTTAGAATTGAGTATATAAACATGGCTAATGAAGCAAAAGCCAAATTCTTATACGACCCAATCAAACGTATTGGGTATCCTGCTTTGTGTAAAAGTTTTAGTCCACGTATTGGGTATCCTGCTTTTTATTGAAAAGTTTTAGTCAAACTTAAGGAAAGAAGAGGAGGGAAAAATGCTCCATATTCAGCGAAGCTTTTTAGACTGTCTAAATTTTAAAATTTAATCTTGATAGACGTAATATTTTCCTTACTCTCTTATGGTGGTTGAAAAGCGAGGTTGTGTTGATCGCTCAATATTGAGACTGTGGTGTTTGATTCACTGTTGTTCTGACAGTCGGGAGGATGCTTAATATTTTTTATAAGTTTTATATTGTCATTACAATTAAATTTTTTTAAAGTATTGGACTAGGAGAGTTGTTTGAAATAGAAGCAATCCTATATCAAAAATAAAGGTAATCCCTGTTTATTTCACTATATTGTATATAAATAACTGGATATTGTTATTGTCATGCACTGATTGGTGGAATGATTGGGCAATATTACTGTGGGTGGATGTGCAGAAACAGATTTCCTTTGGTTCATGCATAACAGTTATTGCTTTCTGCTCTGTTTTTTTTTTTTTTTTTAATGAATCGTATTATTACTGTTTTCTAGCATGCCTTAAATGTAACGCTGTCTACAGCTGTACATTAACTAACTTATTTATGCAATTTGTAATAAAAAAACACACAGACTCACATTTACTCTATATATATATATATATATATATATATACTATCATTGATTTATATTAAATAAAGTTAAATTATATTGCAATAAATAATTAAGCATTCATTAGAGGCAGCGACATGCAATTCCTCCATATGAAGCTGAAATACATCCAATATGTTAAATTAAATAAAATAAAACATAAGCCAGTAGTATGGCAAAAACTGTAGAGCGAAAATTAACATAAAAATAACCCAAATAAACAATCGAACGAAAAGAAAGAATAGGTATAAATGGTAGCTCATAAACCCTTGTATAATTTCGAACTTTAAATCCAATTAAAACTATACAAAATTTAGATTAATGCCAATTATTTATTAATTTAGCGGTACCCCCGAGAGGTACCAGTTCCGAAAGACGTGAAATATCACCAAAAGAGGGTTAAAGGAACTACCAGACGATAACAAAATCAAAATAAATTAAAATAAAATAGACTGACCATCATGCCCCATATCGACAGAGGACCACGAGGCCAATAATGGTCATGGAATCACTGCATTTCAATCGCTATACAAATCGTCGCCATGGTGAAAATATCGAAGTACCACTTCGCCCTCCCTCCTCCGATCGATCCACCAATGCAGAGGATTTGCATGGCAGTGGTCCTTATGCAGCGAAAAATTATTTATTATTTATTTTATTATAATTTAACTTTTGTCAACATTTAATATAATTCAACAGTAATGGGTCGATATGCTAATTTAGCAACGCCTGTGCCACCATCTATTTTCCTTTTTTCTTCTATATAAGCTGATTCAGCTTACAGTATGTCAGTGGTGTGGCTCTGCTCTAGAGTGCTGTCTGTTCTATATTTTATATTTCGCTGCATAAGGACCACCGCCGTGCAAATCCTCTGCATTGGTGGATCGATCGGAGGAGGGAGGGCGAAGTGGTACTTCGATCTTTTCACCATGGCGACGATTTGTATAGCGATTGAAATGCAGCGATTCCATGACCATTATTGGCCTCGTGGTCCTCTGTCGATATGGGGCATGATGGTCAGTCTATTTTATTTTAATTTATTTTGATTTTGTTATCGTCTGGTAGTTCCTTTAACCCTCTTTTGGTGATATTTCACGTCTTTCGGAACTGGTACCGCTAAATTAATAAATAATTGGCATTAATCTAAATTTTGTATAGTTTTAATTGGATTTAAAGTTCGAAATTATACAAGGGTTTATGGGCTACCATTTATATCTGTTCTTTCTTTTCGTTCGATTGTTTATTTGGGTTATTTTTATGTTAATTTTCGCTCTACAGTTTTTGCCATACTACTGGCTTATGTTTTATTTTATTTAATTTAACATATTGGATATATATATATATATATATATATATATTCCTTTGTAAAACTCATAAAATTTTTCTTATAATTCATATTTTGAGTCTTACTTTTCAGATGCATGTGTTCATCATTAGTATGGATATGTTATCATAGTAATAATTAAGTTTCTTCACATGAATTAAATTTTTTCAACCATAAATATTATAGATATAGCAGCTATTAAATTATTATATGCAATTCCAATTGGTTTCTTTAAATTTCTCTTTTGATGTAATTAACACAACCTGGAAATTAGGTTTAACTTACTTGTAGTAATAGTAATCGTGGCATGTGATACAAGAAAGCAAGTGTATGAGCTTATGTAGCATCAGCCAAAAAAAAAAAAAAAAAAAAATTCACACAACCATTCCCTCTAAATGTTTATCCAGTTCCTCCTAAAATTTATTTAACCTATCAACTTCCACGACAGATGGAAGTTTTTTCCGGCAATTAACCACCCACTGGCAAAAGGCAAATTTCCACAAATCTATTTTACAGCTGTCTTTCCTCAATTTGAATTTTTCATAATCTGAACAAGTGGAAGAATCCATCAGAATTCAGCATGCTCAACCCATTCAAGGCCTTATATACCTCAGTCAGGTGCCTAGTCTCCAGCTGCTGCAATTTGCAGAACTTAAGCCTCTCTTGGTAAGAGGATCCCTTCATTCCCCTCACCAATCTCGTTGCCCTTCTCTGTATGTGTTCAAGCAAATCTACAATCCTTCCTAAAATGGGGCCTCCAGACCTGTACGCAGTACTCAAGGCATGGCCTGACCATTGCCTTATACAGAGGGACAGTCACCTACTTTTCCATGCTAGCAAAATTCCTGTATATCATTGACAAAAACCTCATGACCTGCTCTGGCAGCATGTCTGCATTGCTCAGAAAACTTCATATCTGACTGCACAATTACTCCCAGGTCTTTTTCATTTCCTACCACCCTAAGTGTAGTACCACACAGTTGGTACGTTTCTCTGGGGTTACTTCTGCCCATATGCAGTACTTTGCATTTGTCAATGTTAAACTTGAGTTGCCACTTCTCAGCCCATCTTCCCAAATTTTCTAGATCCTGTTGCAGTAGCACACTGCTATTGCTGTCATTAACAACCCTGCTAACCTTTGTATCATCTGCAAACTTTGACACTAAGCCTGATATACCTTCATCAATATCATTGATAAATATACAAAACAACAGTGGATCCAACACCAAACCATGTGGGACTCCACTAATAACATTAGTCCACTAAGAGTAGCGCCCATTGATTACCACTCTCTGTCTTCTCTCACTCAACCATCCTTTTATCCATGTAGCAACTTACCCTTAATACCATTCTGCTCCAATTTGTACAGTAGTCTTCCATGCACAACAGTGTCAAAAGCTTTCCTGAAATCCAGGTATATGATATCAAAATTATTTTTTACATCCAGTTCCTTTGTAACCATATCATAATATCCAATCAAATTTGTCAGACAAGACTTTCCCTTAACAAACCCATGCTGTGTCTGAATTATTGCTGCAGTCTTGTCTAGATGATCCTGCAATGCATCTTTAACCAGTGACTCCATTATTTTACCCAGAACAGAAGTTAAACTGACTGGTCCGTAATTACTTATGTCACCCTTCGATCCCCCTTTATGAATTGGGGATACATTTCTACATCACAGTCTGTGGGGACTTCCCTCTGAATCCAAGGATGCTCTCTTAATCATGGCTAAGGGTTTGCTTACTTCCTTTGCCGCCTCCTTTAATATAACTAGATAGATCCCATCCACCCCAGGTGCCTTTCTTATGTTTAACTTCAACATTTCTCCTCCACTTTTCTCTCAGTTATTACAAAATCATTAAGCACCCTTCTACAATTTGATAACCTTCTGGCATTTTCAATCCTTAATAACTCCTCGTGTGTGAATGTAGATGCAAAATACTTCATTCAATTTGTTTGCTGTCTGAGCAGGATCATCAACAGTCGAACCATCGATATCAAGTGGACCAATCTGATTCATTCACTTTCTTTTAGGGTTTATATAAGTAAAGAAATCCTTGCTGTTTTTCTTAGCATCCTTTGCCAAAGATTTCTCATATCTGTCTTCGCCTGCCTTAGCCTCCTTTGTGACTTGATTACCGGCTAGCTTTATGTGCCATAGGCTTCTGTGTCACCTGATAATTTATATGCATCCCATGCATTTTTCTTCTCTGCCACGAGTCTCATTAGTTTCGAAAATTGTGATTATGCTAAAGCACAATCACAATTTTCATTAAAATAGACTTTTTACAAAACTTTTAATACTTTCTGCTTTCTTTTAGCTAAAAGCTAATGTCTAGAAAATTTTTCACTTTCTAAAAGTTGGAAGGTGGTTGTTTGTTTTTGTGTATGGTGTTCAGTCTTTTTTATTAACTTATATTATTAATAGTAAATCTGTGATAAAATGACTATTTATTTCTATGCAACTTTTTTTTTTATATGTACCGGCATATTCAGTCCCTTTCTCTGTTTAACAAACAGTAATGTAATTTGATTAAAATGCTTCTTTATCTTTCAGTGTAGTAGTTTTTAAATGGAGCTTTGAGACTTTTCTGTTCATGTAGATATTTTTGCTTTCAGTGATGCCTTATTTATTATTATTATATTATTATTTATTTCTTTTTATAGTTTGAAAGCTTACTTTTGCAAAAACCATCTGCTTTCATTCAGTTTTGGAAAAAGCATGGAACTCCTGCAGAAGTCGTTCAGGTAAATTTATTTCGTCATATAAAACAATAAAAGTTTTGCTTTAAAGTTTTATAATAATATATAGTTTTAATATATATTTAAATTATATTATCAAGTTATCACAACATAGTGATAATCACCACCAAATGGTGATTTATCACCACCATTTGGTGGTGATAAATCAAAAAGTGAACTATTTCCTCAAGTGGTACAGTTGTAGAAATAGTTAATTTAGCACTACCAGACTTCTACCTTTTCTCAAACTTAAAAAAAAAAAAAAAAAAAAAAAAACATTTGGGCAGGGACTTATTTTCATACAGAATTAGTTGTTACAGCTGTCATTAGTGACTTTATGGGATTGAAGATTTGCAGAAAGGGTGTTAGATTCAATGCTTTTTATTTATGTCTCATAATAATAATAATAGTCTGTTTCCTTTCCAGCGTCTCCGTAGCCAGGTGGGAAGGAGCAGCAGTGCGTAGCACACGCTTCTTGATTAGACCGAGGTTCGAGCCCGTGACCACCAAATACGGAGGATGCAGAAAGGTCAGGGAATGACCACCACATATCCCCGGAGCAATATGGCCTTAGTTGCTAATGCTCTAAAAACCAAATAACAACAACAGTAACCTCAGAGTAACGTACCAACTATGTGGTACTACAGTCAGGGTAATGGAGAATGAAAAAGACCTTGGGGGTAATTGTACAGTCAAATATGAAGTTTCTGAGCAGTGCAAACAGTCTGCAAGAGTAGCTCATGGGGGTCTTGTCAATGATATATAGGAACTTTGCTAGTAGGGATGAGGAGGTGATTATCCTCTTGTATAAGGCAATCATCGGGACACACCTTGAGTACTGCATACAGGTTCAGAGGCCTCATTTTAGGAGAGATGTAGAGCTGCTCGAATGAGTACAGAGAAGGGCAACAGGATAGTGAGTGGAACAAATGGTTTCTGTTACCAGGAAAGGCTTAAGTTCTGCAAATTGCAGAGTGGAGACTAAGCACCTGCGAGGTGATTTGATTGTGGTGTATAATGTCTTGAATGGGTTGAGCAAGCTCAGTGCTGATGGGATTCTTCCTCTTGCTCAGATTCTGCACCTGAGGGGGCATCAATTCAAATTGAGGAAAGGCAGTTTGCAGATTTTTGCCTTTAGCCAGCGGGTGGTTGATTGCTGGAAAAAACTTCCATCTGTTGCTGCTTAACACGTTGACTTCTACGGCTTATTTGGGTAAACGAGCCCCCAACGCCAATCTGAGTTAGCATGTTAAATTATTCAAAACCCAAATTATAATATATATTCATCGCCAAAACTCATAAAAAAGCTTATTCTTGTAAAAAAAAAAAAAAGCTTCCCAAATTATCTCGTAGATGCTGTGTGTAATAGAAAATTCCTCGCGGCAGCCAACTACAGGTTAACTCGATTAACTCAGACGTATTGTTACCTGCAAAATTTGCCATATGTGAGTCAGTGCTGTGCATAATTCTGCAGTAGTGACACAAACTGCGCCGTGTACGTTGTATTTAGTAATTTGTTATGTGTTTTTTTTTTTTTTTTTTTACAAAAAAAAAAAAAAAAAAGAAAGAAAGAACCTAAAACACGGATAAAAAGAGACCACCAACTGAAGAAGAGCTTGAGCTCTATACTAATATTTATGTACCTCGGAATTTGAAGAGATTTTTGATGAGCCGTATGGTTCTCGTTCCACAGTGACAATTATGAACCTTCTAACAATTCAAGTGAGGATAGCAAAGTTTAAGCCAGCTCCCAGCCTGAAGATAATCCTAATTCTCCACAGGTAAGTACATCAAATAATGACAATATTTTGTGGAATGAAATAGCACAAGATTCTCCACGATTTATTTTCGAAGAGAACGTTGGTTTGAAAATGGGCACAATAGTACTTAGTGTGCAAAAATTGGTAGACATATTTTTCGGAAGAATTTCTTACATTATTAGTTGAACAAACTAATTTATGTGCTTTGCAAGAAATTGAAAAATGTTATTGTTATTTGGTTTTTTTTAGGAGCATTAGCAACTAAGGCCATATTGCTCCGAGGATATGCGGTGGTCCTTCTTTGACCGTTCCGCATCCTCCGTATTTGATGGTCATGGGCTCAAACCCCGGTCTAATCAAGAAGCGTGTGTTACGCACTGCTGCTCCTGCCCACCTGGCTACGGAGGTGCCTTGAAAAATGTGGACAATCATGAAAATCTGCCAGGTCGTCAAGATGGAAGGATGCTGACTTCTCAGAAATGAAAGTGTTTCTTGGACTTTTGTTACAAATGGGTCCTTGTTCTTTTCCTTCAATAGAGCATTACTGGAGTACAAGTGCATTCTACTATGTTATGTTTTGGTGATCATTTATGAATCGAAATAGATTCCAGTTGATATTACGATATTTTCACTTTGCAGATAATTCATTACAATCTGCTGACAGACTACACAAAGTAAGGCCGATTTTGAATCATTTCAATAATGTTATGTGCAATAATTACGTACTGAATAAAAACATCTGTATCGATGAGTCGATGATGTGGCATGGGAAACTGAATTTCCGCCAGTACATAAAAAATAAAAAGTACAAATATGGAATCAAACTTTACGACTGTGAGAGTCCAACAGCCTTATTATGAAAATAAAAATATTTACTCCAGTAAATCAGAAACTGAACAAAATATAGGTCATACTGCTGAAGTTGTGCTATACTTGCTTGAGGACTTCTTAGACAAGGGATATGTATTATATATGGACAATTTTTATAATTCTGTTGCTCTGACGAAATTGTCTGCTCAAAAAATTTATGCATGTGGAACATTGCACACCAACAGAAAATAAAATCCAAAAGATTTGGTGATGCGAAAATTGTAGAAAGGGGAAGTTGCATGGCAACAAAATGGCCCTGTTGTAGTATGTAAGTGTAGGGATAAAAGAGAAGTTCTCCCTATTTCTAATAAACATGTTGTTGAAATGGTCGAGGTACATAACCGGAATGGAAAAATTTTGTTATAAAACCAAACATAATTCGAGATTACAATAGCGGAATGTTCAGCATAGATCAATCGGATCAAATGCCCTTGTATTATTCAGCATTAAAAAAAAACCATCAGATGGCTGAAAAAAATTGCATTACATATTTTAGAAATATATATACATAACGCGTACATCCTTTTCCATCAATTTACATGTTCTACACCGAAATCTCTAAAATTCAGAGAAACGTTCATTGAATGTTTGATTGGAGAAAATATTCTAAACATTCCAAAGAAGATTAGGTCTGAACATGAAATTCATTATTTAGAGGCCATACCACCAACTGAAAAAGAAACACGCCCAACTAAGCCATGTCGAGTATGTACAAGAAATAAAAAATGCTATTATTGGTCCAGTGTGCCACGAAAAGCCTGCTCTTTATGTAGAAGAATGTTTCAAGAAATATCACAAATAAACAATATTATTTTCGTGAGTTTTAGTAATACACTCACTTTTTTTCTTTATGTATTTGTGAATAAAATATTTTTTTTTTTTTGTGAATAAATTTTCTGTTTTCTGACACCGTGGTTGATTTTTCATTCTTATCCCAGAAGCCCACTATCCATCAGTTGAACGTATTTACTACAAATATACTCATAGCTGCGCCTGAAAGGCAAGTCATGCCAGTCCGAGTTAACTCTTAGGTGCCGTCCTGGGCCAGATCACCAAATACGAGTTAACTCGTATTTGGCAGTCAACATGTTAAATAAATTCAAGGCCGAACTAGACAAACTTTTGGAGTAAATGGATGGGAAGGTTTTTTTTTTTTTTTTTTTTTTTTTTTTTTGCTGAAGCTATATAAGCTTGCTTTCTTACATATATGCCTCTATTAATGCTAATGTGACTCCAGGATTTCTACTCCCTGAGGCATTAAACTTTAGGTACTATTTTTCACACAATATATAAAACCAATCCAAGTTTTCTTGAAGCACATTTGAAGCATGGCTCAAATTGTCAATTACCCTTCATATCATCAGGAAAACTTTTATAACTTCCCTTGAATACCCTCATCATACCAGACTAATCAGTCATGATGTCACCTTAACAAACCAATTCTTGGATCTATTCAAGGCAGTCTTGTCACATCCTTAACAATAGACTCCGTGACCTTTCCTGCCATAGAAGTCAAACTCACTCGTCTATAATTACCCAGCTCCTCTGTAGCATTTAATTTTTACAATTTAACTGTGTACATTTCATTGCACTCCCATTAAGAAGTGGCACATTATAGCCTATGTTGCTGTTGTACCAGTAAACCCTAAATTAAATCCCTTAACAAGCCTTGCACTTCTTTAACTTCAGTAGCTTTTCTAACAAATGCTTCCTTATATCATTATAATTTTATTTTACAGCAATATGAATTGTTAACATTCTCCAGAAGCTCAAATTCACCAGAGATTACAACATTAAATTCACAACAGTTGAGGAACTGAATCATCAGATTGTTGTGTACACCACCATTTCCATATGGTTGGGTACTGCTGTATTGTGATGTTGCAGATAGTTTCATGGTGACTAGTTTGGATTGCCTGTATGTGGGCTTTCTATGGACTTTTGCTTGCAACATCATGGTACTAGATTTCTCCTCGTAGGAGCATGGCACAGTGTTGCAACATATCTCTTGGATACCCCATAGAACTTAATTTTAACATTAATAGCTGGTTGCTAATATAATAATTGAGTATAATTCTTTAAACAGAAACTTGAAGAGAAGTGCTACTTGGATGGAGCTGCTGAAGTTGCTAGGATGTTCGCCCTTAGACCAAAGGACTGGGCAGAATGTGTCAGATATGCAAGGTTGAAGTTTGAAAAGTATTTTAATCACAAAGTATGTATTATTTATATAAATATAGACTTTTATTTTACAGTTACTGTTAATAGATTTTTACTAATACATTATTAAAGAAATTATTATATAGCATCTAGAAAGTATGGTACAAATGTAAAACAGGAAAGAGATGCAAGCACTAAAAAACATGTTATCCTCTGTATTGGGGAAGTAACAATATGTACAGTAGCAGCCAGTAGAACATTCCACATTTATTTACATGCATGTGAAGTCAATACAAATATTACAGCAGTGATAGGAATGTGGACAAGGAAGAAGCGACAGTCAGTATCATCCATTACTGTCTACAACGTAAATGTTTGACTTTTTCCATGATATCACACCACACAGAACCAGTGCTTCTAGCCACGAGAGTGGAAGTTCGGATGACAAGAGCAGATGCATATCTTGTCCCTGCTCCAAATTTAAAATGGAGGATTTATCTTTTTTGCTCACTTTGACCTTTTTGCTGTCTTACCACTATAATATAGTTTGTTACAAAGAGGGTTTTTTTTTTTTTCTGTATTTTTTGCGAAAACAGTTTTTCTTCATTCTTTTTCTTTTTGCAAAAAAAAAAAAAAAGTAAAACTACATCAAATTTGTAAGTTTTTTTGAAAATTCTACAAATTTCTGCTTATTTTCAAATTAGCCATCAAGTGTGCTAGTCTATATTGCAAAATAGAAATGTGATAATATCCTTATTTTCTATAATTTCCAACCATTTCATTGTACTTGGGTAGTGTGCAACTAATTAACATTGTCTTTCAGCAAGATGCCAAAGAAATATAACAAAATTTTGGAAGACATATGCAAGATTTTCCATACATTGTAAAATCTGAAAGGGGGTAACATAACACATTTGCCTTGTGTACTGCATTAAGACAGGATTTCTCAATTTTTAGCAGTGTGAAATGTGATATAATCAGACATTTGCAAACAAATAACCATAAGCCCATCATATAGTGCATCATATAGCCCATCATAAGCCCATCATATAGTGCATATAGTGCAGCGGTTCCAAACCGTTGGTTTGCAAACCCCTGGGGGTTCGCACTAAAAATTCTGTAATGGCATAGATTTATATAGGTATATTATTGTAAACTACAAAATATAACTAATAATAAACAATAAAATTAAATTAAATAAGTAAAGAATTGCCAAAGAGAAATCACATATCCGACAATTCTTTATAATTACTTTACTATCTTACAGTATTTCGTGTTAAATAAATATCTAAAGCTATTTCTTGACTAAATGTCTAAGAGTATGAAAAAGGTTGTTTATGTATGGGTGCTGCACTTCCATCATTTCTGCTACCCAGGTAGTATACTTCCATCGTTTGATTATATCGCATATTGTGAATACCTTCACAACGAGTTGCTGAGGTATTGCGCTGCTCTGAATAAGTATACCACCACCACCCAGACGGGACCGTTTCAAAGCTTGTTGGCTTACTCATCGTTGGGTGGGCAGGTGCAACAACAGGGCATGTATCCTGTTGTTGCAATAGTGACAACCCAGTTATGAAGTATGACTCCATAATTTGAGAGATGTTTGATGGTGTGCATGGTTTAATTTAAAACTATTTCTTAACTAAATGTCTAAGAGCATGAAAAAGATTGTTTATGCATGGGGAAATATGAGATATAATCAAACGATGCATACATACTACCTGGGTAGTAGAAATGATAGAAGTACATTACCCATGCATAAACAACCTTTTTCATACTCTTAGACATTTAGTCAAGAAATAGTTTTTAGATTAAACCATGCACACCACAAGCATCTCTCATATTGTGGAGTTATACTTCATAACTGGGTTGTCATTATTGCAACATCAGGGTACTTGCTCACCCACCGAGGAGAAGACAACAAGCTTCAAAATGGTGCCGTTTTGAAGCTTGATAATCACGGAGTTTCCGAGAATAGGTAACAACAAACTTCTCTCCTGGGGAAGTGTTGCCTATTTGATGAGTTTTTGAGTGGTGTGAGTATGAGGAGTAACTGTCCCTTTCCTCTTTCGTTGCCATTTCTTTTCCTCTCCTACTATCACTTTCCTACACCTTTTTTGCTTTCCTAAGTCTAATAGGGACAGAATGTGGATAAAGGAGTATCCTATCCCATACCATTTTTCAAACGGTGCTGCCTGAGTGCTGGTATCCACCAAGAATAAATAACATTAGTCTTCTCCACTGGTGAAGCGTTACTTATTCAAAGCAGTGCAATACCTCGGCAACTCATTGTGAAGGTATTCACAATATAAAATATAATCAAATGATGTATGCATGTTACATGGGTAGTAGAAATGAATGAAGTGCATTACCCATGTATAAACAACCTTTTTTAAATAAATATGTTTTCCACACTAAATTTTTTTCATTCTAAGGACCATTGTTATGTATAGGTACTTATTTATATCTGTTTTATAAATGTTTTTTACATCTTTTGCCATAGAACATAATCTTCTGAGTTGTGCTGATAATAATGGAAAATTGTTCAGAAATAGGTTTCCCAATGGCCCTGAAAAAAGCCATTTTTGATTGCTACAGGTGGCAATAATCAAAGTAATTTTAAGATATATCCAATTGTGATGCATTTTCATAATAAAAGGTCAAATTAAAAGCAGGTTGCTTTTAGTACCAGCATTTGGAAGGTGCTATAGGGTAAAAGATTGGATATCTTTTGATGTTAGGTTTCTTCAAAAAACCACCTGGCACTTAGTGTTGATAATGCCTGTTAAGATAGACCTAAAAATAGGAGTGTTAAAGTAGCAAAGGTATTTAAAGAGATCAAAGAGAATAATGGCCACCATTGGAAGTGTTGAGAAAAGCCATATGAGCACTTTTTGGTTGACAAAGTGAAAAGTACAAGTGATCACTAGTGAGTGGCACTGACTCATGTTCAAATCTAATTTGTCATCAAAAATTTAAAAGAAGACAAATTAATGAATTCAAGAAAAAACTTCTGATAAAAGCAATTAAATATCTTTATGCAATAAAGATATTTAATACTTCTGATAAAAGTATTAAATATACTTTTATCAGAATAATTTCTTATAAAAGTATTTAAAACTTCTGATAAAAGCAATTAAATATCTTTATTAAATGAAGAATGTTATGTGCAAATTTTTTATATATACCAAGGGTTTTTCCCACTTCCATTTTAGACGTTGATTATCATAGCAGACTAAACCAGAAAGATGATTCTGACTGGGTTATGGGCATTTATTTTGGTAAGATTATGGATAGTCTAAAACAAAAAGGGAAGCTTGTGTTCTTTTGTTCAGTGAGGTAATACAGTAATACCCCGACTTACGCGAACTCGGAGTTACGCGGTTCTTGATTTTTTCGTTTGGCAACGCTGCCGCCCACTATCTTCAAGGTCGTTTTTCATATGTTATCAATATACGGTGCGACGGCGGAGAATGAGAGCGAAAGATGAACAAAATTCAACTTTTCACCATAATAACGTAAAAACCAACACAATTCCAGCTATCGGTATGCAACTGGATCGAGTTTACTACCAGTTTATAACAGATTCCACTAGCAGAAACGCAACTGGATTTTTATTGTTTTATGGTAGTAACCCCTAGAAATATGAGGTGTTAATAGTGTATCTCTGCCTTTATGGTGGTATTTATTCAGTTGCTACATGCGCGCAGCTTTGTTTATGTGTATCAAGCGTGCCTCCTTGTTTTGTAATTGTGCTTTATTCCCTAAAAATGAGTAAAATACTTAAAAGGTGTGAAAAGGAAGTGTACTGGTGAAGACACTGCAGATTCAGAGAGAAAAAGAAAAGCAATTATCGATAAACAGAGGCGGACTGGGTCAAAAATTCTTACCCGGGAAAATTTATAGTGGCCTCATACTATGGTTTATGGCCAAAATCACACCGGCCCACTGGGGTTTCCCCAGTAAGGCTTATGGCCAGTCCGCTTCTGTCGATAGAGAAAAAATATGAAATTGTGAAACGCTTTGAGCGAAATGAAAGACCATGTGATATTGCACGTGCTACAGGCCTAAATGAAGCAACGGCGAAAAGCACATGACAATTGCAAACTTGACAGGTTGAAAATTGAAAAGGGCTCAATTGTAAAGGGCTTAAAAATTTTAGAAAACATAGACTCCAACGAAGAACGCGTTATAGCTACAAAGCAAGGAATAAAAAAATTATTAGCTTGCTACGAAGAAATTCTGCATGAAAAAAAGAAGGCGCTGTGTCGTCACACGAATTTGTTAGATTTTATGAAGCCATCGAAATAACTTTTTTACGTAAGTCATTTGTTTTTTTAATACATATTTTGTATTAATATGTATAAAGAACTGCAATTTTATTAATATTTTTCTTCTAAACTAGTGTTTTTGTTAGTCCTTGGTCCCAATTAAGCAAAATTTATATGTATTTATATGCAAAGTTGTACCCCGACTTACGCAAATTCGACTTAAGCGATTTTCGTTGGACCCACTTATCGCGTAACTTCGGGGTATTACTGTACTTTATTACCTCACTGAACAAAATTGCCTCACTTGTGTACCATGCTGCCTGTGACTGCATGGTACACAAGTTCCCATTGAAAAGTGATGTTCTTTTAAATACCTAAGCAGCACAAATTTCATTAATTGGCACTGCATAATTTTCAAGTTTGAAATTTTTAATGGGCAAGTTTCTAGTAGTTCTTGGCATCAGTTGTCAGTTTCAGTGTGAGAAGATATCAGATGCTATTGTGAAAGAAAGAATTGGTCTATGGTTGTTGGGAAAGTGCATGAGGAAGAGTGAAATATGACGAATTTTTCCAAGTCATGCTTGGCATTTTAACAATTCCTCTTAGTAGTACTGTGTGTGAGATAAAATTCACCAAGATGAGAAAAATAAAAACTGATTTCAGATCTCTTTCTGGTGATGCTTTGCAAATGCTCTTGACTGCCAAATCTAAACTGGACTTTCATTATGAACAACCGTGACTTAACATTTTTGAATAAAGTAAAGTCTACAATAGTGTCTTTATTGAAGTAATTGAAATTAGTTGATACTAAAAGAAAATCCAAACAGAAATCCACAGACAGAAAAATCCTAGCTAAGCTAATCCTTGAAAGCATATTGTACTGATAAACAATCCAGTGTCTGTATTTGAATATAAAATTTGCATCTTCTCAATTAAATTTAATTTCTAGTGCAGTGTGGACTTTAAAAAAAAAAAAAAAATCTGTTTCTCCCCTCCCCCCCACCAAACCTTCGGTTTTTATCCTACTTGTGCTTACCTGATCTTTGTCTTTTTTTTTATTTGTTAAAAGTTGGCAGCCATGGATATCACACATTCTGGGATATAATTTCTTCCATAGGTATCCATTCACTTATCTGCTAGTGGAACTGATATCTTCACTGTTTAAAACACTGAAGTGATATATGTACATAACACCTTATAGGCCTAATGACTCGAATGAGTACAACAAACAATTGTACAGAGAAATAGAGTGGGATAGTAAATCAGAATGTCTTATAATGGGGGATTTTAACTTCCCAAATATTGACTGGAACTTGTGGGTTGGTCACTCGCACACTAGCAAGACTTTTGTGGATTTATTGGATGATTGTTTTCTGTAGCATCATGTTCAAGAGACAACCAGAGAGGGTAGTACTCTTGATCTGGTTATCAGCAGTGATCATTCGTGTATTAAGAATTTGCAGATAAAGGAACCACTAGGTGGCAGTGATCACAGCATACTGATATGGTATTTACTTAAAGATATAATTAACATGAGGTGTAAAGGAAAGGGTTTTTGCTTCCGTAAAGATGACTACAGTGGTCTCGGACAGTTTTTAAATTCTGTACAGTGGGACCAACTGATGATATTACCAACAGCAAATTGTAAGTGGGAAGCATTCAAGGAATTAATTGTGGAAGCTACTAGACGTTTCATACCTATTAAGAAATATTGTTCAAGGTTTAGGCCTAAATGGATGTCAAATGAACTAATGAGACTCGTAACAGAGAAGAAAAATGCATGGGATGCATTTAAATTATCAGGCAACACAGAAGCCTGTGGCAGATATAAGCTAGTCTGTAATCAAGTCACAAAGGAGATTAGGCAAGCGAAAGCAGATTACGAGAAATCTTTGGCAAAGGATGCTAAGAAAAACAGCAAGGATTTCTTTACTTATATAAACCCTAAAAGAAAGGGAATGAATCAGATTGGTTCACTTGATATCGATGGTTCGACTGTTGATGATCCTGCTCAGATAGCAAACAAACTGAATGAGTATTTTGCATCTACATTCACACATGAGGTGTTATTAAGGGAGGAAAATGCCAGATGTTTATTAAATTGTAACAGGGTGCTTAATGATTTTGTAATAACTGAGAGCAAAGTGGAGGAAAAATTATTGAAGTTAAACATAAGAAAGGCACCTGGGGTGGATGGGATCTATCCAGTTATATTAAAGGAGGCGGCAAAGGAACTAAGCAAACCCTTAGCCATAATTATGAGAGCATCCTTGGACTCGGGGAAGGTCCCTACGGACTGGAGATATGTCAATGTATCACCAGTTCACAAAGGGGAAGATCGGAGGGTGACACGAGTAATTACAGACCAGTTAGTTTAACTTCTGTTCAAGGTAAAATAATGGAGTCACTGGTTAAAGATGCACTGCAGGATCATCTAGACAAGGCTGCAACAATAATTCAGACACAGCATGAGTTTGTTAAGGCAAAGTCTTGTCTGACAAATTTGATTGGATACTATGATGTGGTCACAAAGGAACTGGGTGCAGAAAATAATTTTGATATCATATACGTGGATTTCAGGAAAGCTTTTGACACTGTTGTGCATGGAAGACTACTGTACAAATTGGAGCAGAATGGTAGTAATGATAAGTTGCTACAATGAGTGGTTGAGTGGGAGAAGACAGAGTGGTAATCAGTGGACACTGCTCTTCATGGACTAATGTTATTAGGGGAGTTCCACAGTGTTTGGTGTTGTGCCCACTGTTGTTTTGTATATTTATCAACGATATTGATGAAGGTATATATCAGGCTTAGTGTCGAAATTTGCAAACGATATGAAGGTTGGCAGGGTTGTTAATGACAGTAATAGCAGTGTCTATTGAAACAGGATCTAGTAAATTTGGGCAGATGGACTGAGAAGTGCAACTGAAGTTTAACATTGACAAATACAAAATACTGCATATGGGTAGAAGTAACCCCAGAGGAGCATACCAACTGTGTGGTACTGCACTTAGGGTAATAGAAAATGAAAAAGACCGGGAGTAATTGTGCAGTCAGATATGAAGTTTTCTGAGCAATGCAGACAAGCTGCAAGAGCAGGTCATGGGGTTTTTCTAGTGGTATACGGGAATTTTGCTAGCAGGGAAAAGGAGGTGATTATCCCTTTTTTATAAGGCAATGGCCCGGCCATGCTTTGAGTACTGTGTACAGGTCTGGAGGCCTCATTTTAGGAAGGATGTAGATTTGTTTGAGCATGCAGAGAAGGGCAACAAGATTGTGAGGGGAATGAAGGGATCCTCTTACCAATAGAGGCTTAAGTTCTGCAAATTGCAGCAGCTGGAGACTAGGCACCTGCGAGGTGATCTGATTGAGATGTATAAGGCTTTTGAATGGGTTGAGCACTCTGAATTCTGATGGGATTGTTCCACTTGCTCAGATTACTGACCTCAAGGGGATAAATTTAAATTAGCATTAGCATAGGCATATGATGCAAGAAAGCAAGCTTATGCAGCATCACCCAAAAAAAAAAAAAAAAAAAAAACACTCCTATTTCACCCCTCCGTTCCTTCGAAATACCTGTCCTGCTGAGCCTTAAATTTATTTAGGCTATCAACTTCCACAACAAGGGATAGAAGTCTGTTCCACTAACCAACTACCCGCTGGCTAAATGCAAATTTCCGCACATCTATCCTACATCTGTCTTTCCTCAATTTGAATTTATGCCCTCTCAGGTGATTATTCTGAGCAAGAGGAAGAATCCCATCGGCATTGAGCATGCTCAAACCATTCAAGGCTTTATACACCTCTATCAGATCGCCTTGCCGGTGCCTTGTCTCCAGGCTCTGTAATTTGCAAAACTTAAGCCTTTCTTCGTAAGAGCAACCGTTTGTTCCATTCACTAATCTTTTTGCCCTTCTCTGTACTCGTTCCAGCAGCTCTGCATCCTTCTTAAAATGAGGCCTCCAGACCTGTATACAGTACTCAAAGTGTGGCCTGACCATTGCCTTATACAAGGGAATAATCACCTCCTTATCCCTGCTAGAAAACTTCCTGTATATCATTGACAAGACACCATGAGCTACTCTTGCAGCCCGTCTGCACTGCTCGGTGAACTTCATATCTGCATGCACAATTACCCCAAGGTCCTTTTCATTCTCTACCACTGTCAGTGTAGTACCACAGAGTTGATACGTTGCTCTGGAGTTGCTGTTTCCCATATGTAGTACTTTACATTTGTCAATGTTAAACTTCATTTGCCACCTCTCAGCCCATCTGCTCAACATTTCCAGATCCTGTTGCAGCAGTGTACTGTCATTAACAACCCTGCCAACCTTTGTATCATCTGCAAACTTGGACATTAAGCTTGATATACCATCATCCATATCATTTATAAATATAGAAAACAATAATGGACCCAATACTGAATCCTGAGGGACTCCACTAATAACATTAGTCCACAATGAGCAGTGTCTATTGATTACCACTCTCTGTCTTCACTCCCTCAACCATCCCTTTATCCATAGCAGCAATTTGCCTCCAATGCCAACTGCTCTAATTTGTGCAGCAGTCTTCCATGTGCAACAGTATCAAAAGCCTTTCTAAGATCCAAATATATAATATCAAAGTTATTCCCTGCATCAAGTTCTTTTGTGACTGCATCATAGTATCCAATCAAATTGGTCAGGCAAGACTTTCCCTTAACAAAACCATGCTGTGTCCGAGATATAACTGAAGTCTTGTCTAGATGATCCTGCAGTGCTTCTTTAACCAGTGCCTCCATTAATTTTCCTGGAACAGAAGTTAAACTCACAGGTCTATAATTATTTGTGTCAGCCTTTGATCCTCCTTTGTGAATTGGGGTCACATTTGTGCATCTTCAGTCTATGGGTACCTAAATTGAAGAAAGACAGTTGTAGAATAGATGTACGGAAATTTGCCTTTAGCCAGAAGGTGGTTAATTGCTGGAACAAACTTCCATCTGTCGTTATGGAAGTTGATAGCTTAAATAAATTCAAGAAAGAACTGGACAAACATTTAGAGGGAATTAGGATTCCTCTTTTAATGTATCTTGTATTCTTGTGTAAACCTTTTTTTTTTTTTTTTGCTCTAATAATTTAATTTATAAATATGAAAAATTTCTCTTTCAATATTAACATTTCTCTGAATATAAAATAGCTGGATGGTATTATAGTTTACTGTCCTTCCTGAATCCTCTTTGGGAGAGGTCGCATCTTAACTTGTGTACCTCAGTTCCTGATACTGGTATAGTTTACTGATCACTCCACAAGGATGATCAGTAAACTACAGTATAAAAGAGAAAAACAGAATAAATGTTAATATGTTAAATATAAATTATCTGTTTTTCATGGCATTTGCAGTAATAAAGCTATTCCTTGTATTTTAAATCAGTATTTATATATAAATGCATTTAGAATGAATTCTTTGGTCTTAAGACAAATATCTGTTTTCCACCTTAAGAATTTGAATAGTTAAGCAAACCATAATTTTTTTTTTGTAATTGTACCTTTTTTTATATATTTTTCCTAATATCTAAAACATTCCTGCGTGAAATTTATATCTGTTATTTTTGAAATCACAGAGCATGTTGCCTTTTGCTTCCTAGTGTGAATTATCATAATGAATTATGAACAAGATAACATGCCCCACAGAGCAATTTGTATTTTTATAAAAGATTTTGTTAAACTTATTGCTTATCCAAGTACAGTGCAAGTAGTAATTAAAATTCAACTGTAGCAAAACTCCAAGGCAATCTGTAATACAAAGATCAGTAAAGAAACTGGAAAAGACTGGTGTTATAACAATAAAATGATTGCTGTTGGCAAGGAGCATTTTCTCACAGGCATAGACTGTTGGAAAATGTTGCAAGTAAAGTTTGCTGTAACAAATTTTACTACACAAAGTCCTGCAAAAAATCTACATCTTTCTCACCATATGAATTTGAAGAAAACATCAAAGTCTAATGTGATTCACTAAGACACTGAAGTCTTTCATTACAAAATTTATGCAGCAAACCCTTTATGGGATTTGATAAAAGTATGGGACCTAACTTATATAACCTTTATGCAATATCTAGACATGATCCTACAGTTAATGTAGGATCATGTCTAAATATTAAACATCTACCTCTTTGGTTATATTTTCAAGCAGGAATATTCATGAATGGGCCACAGAAAATTCTCTGATTACAAATTAATTACCTTTGCAATTACTAAAATACACATGGTAGGCTATTTCAATTTTTAAAATTGTCACACCGGTCTTCTATGTGTATACTGCAATGTGATTCAAAATATGCACAACCCAAAATTTTTAATCATTTCCCTACATGGTGGGGGAATCACATATTGAGAATGTTTTTACATGACCAGAAACTCCAAATTGACAGGTATTTTGACTAATTTTAATATTGCCAGTACCTTAGGGTAGCCGTAGATCAAGATATGGGTCTGTACTCCACAGAGGAAATGCTATGTCTCTGTGCTGCTAGCCTCATTAAATGATAGATCATTTTCATCTTCCTGCGTGTCATCACTGCCTTGCTTTTTTGAGCCATGTAAGCCTAAATTATGTTTGGACTCTGCATCAGAGTTCCAGTCTTCTTTTCTCTCTTTCCCCATTTCTTCTGTCACATAAAATGAGTCATACTTTTTGAGTCTGTGGTAAGTACTAGTGCTAGCTCCTTTACAGTGTAGTCTTTTAAACAAATCCACAAACCAGCTGTTGGGGAATAGTAATATAGACTGAACTTAATTCCAACTTTTTAAGAAGCTAACTGGCTGACAATCTCGCTTACTAGTGGATTGGCTTGTAATTAAAAGGATTCTGAGTAATAATGTTATCAGGTACTGCTGAGGTCCCACTTCTTCAAAAAATTAGATACATTTTCTTCGCATACATCAAATATCTTTCTGTCCCTCTGAAATATAATTCTTAGAATCGTATCTCCCTAAAATTTCTTAATTCATCTCACAAACATGAGAGATATTTAAAAATGTTCCAACCTGCCATAGAAAGAATGAAGCATTTCTGAAAATGAATCAACTTTACTTTTATTTGGCATATTACTTTCACTTATGAGGACTGTAAACATAATGGCACTCTTCTATCCTAGAACTTACTGCCTTGGCCCTGACCATTCCTCAACTATATAAAGGAGAAATCACTGATTTTTAAGACCATCTGAAAGAACAACAAAGAAAGCTTTGTTATTGTTGGGTTTTTTTTTGTTTTTTTTTTTTTACAAAAATGTGCCTCTGAAAACAATTTTTTTAACATAAGCAAAAAATATGCATTTATCTGTAAGTTTTCACGAAGTAAGCAAGAGCTCCCATAGGTTCAATTTATCCTACGCTATATTAACATTCAAGAATAAACAAAGGAATTACCTTTATTCCCTCTATAGGAATTCTTATCCAAATCTCCTAGAATACCGATAAATTAAGAATGATAATTTAAAATAATTTTAAAACTCAAAATCTGTTCCTCACCATCAGCCCACGAGTAATTCAGTACCCCAGGATCTCAGTCATTGACCCCAACTCCATCCCAGAAATATCAAACCCCATGTAACCTCTAGTGATGGAAACTGTTTTAACACACATCAGTATACATAAAAAAAAAAAAAAAAAAAAAAAAACTCAAGCACTCTGCATGGCAATATTCAAAATTAAACTACAGTGGAACTTTCATTCAAATATCACTGGCAAAATTTGGAGTGACTTCTGTTATCTCTCCTTTAAGCTTCTTTGAATCAAAATATCTTAAGTAGGAATTAGAAAGTAAATAGAGTAAGTAGGTAAAAAAAAGTAAATAAGCAGGTAAAGAAAGTAAAGTAAGTAGGAATTAGATGAAAAATCATCTAATTCCTACTTACTTTTTCTAATTGAATGTTACCTCTCAGATTCCAGTCAATCTGAGAGGTAACAATCATAATATCACTTGTAATTGCTTATCTTCAATTTCTTCACTTATAAAAGTATGATTTGTGCATATATCTACTGTGATATTCCTTATCATTTACTTTCTGTAGCTTTTAATAATGATGTATTATTGGCTCAACAGTTGCTTCATATTTTTCCTTTAGATACCACAATGAAGGATGGCTGTAAGTAATTAATTATAAAAATTTTTGATTCATTTATATTATCTATGAACATTACTGTATAAACCAGATACAAATTTTAGTTAACAGTTACTCTGTATGGAGCTTGTAAATGCAAGAATTATTGTTTCTACAATCTCTGCATTTTCTTAACTTTTTTTGAAGTATTGGTATTTCTTCAGTACTCGGTCTTGCCAGTATCAAAATGTTATCAGATTTTATAGTCTGGGAATTGAACTTCTGAATTGGAAGTAACCTTCTTCCAGGCTGCTTCTTCAACCTCATTTTTGTCTTCGGTTGGCTAGACAAAGTAGCAGTGACAAACCCTACTTGTGAAACAATTGGTGATTGTCGTAGCTCTGCATACTAGGATGTTATGTGCATTGTTTGAGGACATTCATTTTCAGCATCTCTCTCTCTCTCTCTCTCTCTCTCTCTCTCTCTCTCTCTCTCTCTCTCTCTCTCTCTCTCTCTCTCTGAATTAATGCCTTTTGATGATTGGCAGCTGGTATTGATATCATATTGTGTTGGCACATCACCAAGTTGCTCAGTATTGCACTGTTCCAGAAGAATTATATTGTATTTATTTAAAGTATAAGTAATGGAATACACTTTGAAAAGAGCAATCTACTTCCCCATTGAAGCAGTGCTTTTTATTTAGAGTAGTGCAATATCAAGGTGACTCATGCCAAAGTGCTACAATATGAGATAGATGTATAGGTAGCAGTAGTTTGCTCATTGCTATGTACAGAATGAGATTATGCCTTGTATAATAATGTTTTTAGTTCTCATATCATTAGCCTTTTACCCTAAATTTACTTGAATTTTTTTTGCCTGCTGCACCATCTTGCATCTCATACATTGTGGGTATATTGTGTCACGGGTCATTCAGGTCTTTATAATGGCTACCTACCGACTGATGAGATGCCAAAAAAGGGTTGAAACCATGGTTTGGATAACTTTAAATAAAAAAACTATACACTTTTCCATTTTAGCAGTGCCTTTTTAGTTAGAGTAGTGCTATACTGAGACAACTTGGTATAGCACTACTGATTGACAAAGTGCCTCCACAATATCAGATCGATACACTGAGTAGAAAATCTAGTTTGCTATTTGCTGCATATAGAATGAAATTATGTCCTACTTGTACAATAATATATTTGTTGTCAAGTTTATCCAGCACAAACCAGTCGTTGGTTCAGATATTTAGATACTGTAATTAATTATGAATGTATTTAATCTTATAATCAACAATGGCTATTTCACATTCAGGAAATTTTTTTTTTTTTTTTTTAATTTTTCAATCAAAATGCTTTGAACTTAATTTAGAAAAGTTCTAGTGCAATCTCAGCCCAATTCTAACACCAGATATTGAGATGTGTTACTTTCACTAAAGCTTTTATGAGTTGCTGTTTCCAATATTTGAATATGTGACTCTGCTTGATACTTTCATTGATAATATTTGCATTTCAGTTTTGTTATTTAGTTTATTAAATAAAATAAAACAATAAATAAAAATAATTAAATAAAACAACCTGTTTTCAGTATTAATGATATTGATGCCATGTCAAACTTATTGTCTAAGTTTGCAGATGATACTAAGGTCGGCAGGATGATTAATGACAGAAATCAGGTATGATGTTGCAACGAGGCTTGGAAAAACTGGACAGATGAGTTCAGAAATGGCATCTGAGGTTTAACGTTGATAAATGCAAGGCAGCATATACACTGAATGGACAGAAATCATGGGACACCTACATAGTAGGAGGTAGGCCCACCTTTCACCCGGATAAGGGCAGTCACATGGCGAGGTATTGAGTCCACTAGTTCATGGAAGCATTCCACGGGTATATCATCTATGCTTGCTGCACCACTGTGCATAATTCCGTCGCATTCCTGGGTGGAGGATCCAAAGCTCGAATGGACCTTTCCATAGCATCCCAAAGATGCTCCACATGGTTCATGTCTGGTGAATGGGGAGACCATACCATGGTGGTAAAATCTGCGGAATGCTCTTCGAACCATGTTCTAGTCACCACGGCTCTGTGGGGAGGTGCATTATCCTGCTGGAAGAGTCCATTGCCCTGTGGGTGCACAATGACCATGAAGGGATGCAGATGGTCTGCAAAGATGGATATGTAACCTGGATCGTTTGGAGATGCATCTAGATGTACCAGAGGTCCCAACATGTGCCAATTAAACATGCCCCAGACCATTACCAACCATCCACCTGCCTGAACAGTTCCTTGTTGACATGATCGGTGCATAGCTTCATGCGGTTTCCACCAGATATGCACCCTCTTATCTGCTCAAAATAACTTGAGACGGGACTCATCAGACCAGGAGACCCGTCTCCAATCATCCACGGTCCAGTGCCGATGTTCTTTCACCCAGTTGAGGCTTACAGTTCTGTGTCATGGTGTTAGCAATGGGACTCTAGTGTGTCAGCAGCTCCCATAACCTATTGCAGCTAATGATTGCTTGATGGTCTTGGTGGAGACGTTTCTGGCACCTCCCTCGTTGAAGTCGGTGGTGATTTGTGCCACTATCACTCTCCGGTTGGCTGAAACAGCACAAAACAGATGACGATGGCCACATTCATCCACCACCTTTCTCTGCCCATAGTGCTGTCTGCGATGAGATGTTATTCTGGAAATGGGGTATTCCCGATACACTCTTGATACTGTTGGACAGGGATAGTGCAATTTCTGTACCTCCTCTGCAATAGAGGTACCCATGCATCGGGCACTCACTATCATCCCTTTTTCAACTCACGATGGTTAACTCACGATGTTTATCCATACTAACATCGAATTACTGTGTACGTGAATGCAGTATACCTATATACCTGCTGAGCAGTGGGTTCGTCCACTAGCGAAAGGGGTGATAGCGTCGTGTTGCCCAGGAACCAGGTATCCCATGAATTCTGTCCTTTCAGTGTACATACTGATACATAATACAGACAGCAAAAATCCCAGAATAACATACCATTTGGGTGGACCATGCTCAAGGTGGTGGAGAACAAAAGAAGAGACCTAGAGTTCATTGTACAGTCTTGCAGAGAGTTCTCTGAGCAGTGCAGACAGGTTTAATGGATCGCTTATGAGGTTCTGTCAGTGATATACAGGAATTTTGCCAGCAGGGATAAAGAGGTATAAGGCAATAGTTAGGTTGCACCTTGAAAACTGCATACAGGTCTATAAACCTTATTTTAAGGATTGTGGATCTGTTAGAGTCCAGAGAAAGCAACAGTATTAGTCAAGGACACAAAATGATTCTCCTACCATAAAAGACTTTAGTTCTGCAAATTGCAGTATCTAGAAACTGTTATTAACACATGAGGAGACCAAATTGTTTAAGGCTTTAAATGGATTAAGTAAGCTAAATGCTGATGGCATCCTTAACCTTTCTGGGACAACACACTTGAGAGGATAAACTTAATTTGAAAAAGGATGGTGTGGGTCAGATATGTGAAAATTTGCTTTCAGTCATGGACTGATTGATTCTTGAAACAGACTCTCATATGACATTGTGGAAAAGGGGAAACTAAATAAATCTAAGGAAGAATTAAACAAATTATTAGAAGGGGCAGGAGGATGAGGTGTGGAGTATGGTTTTTTTAGCGGATGCTGTATAATGGTTTTTTTGGGTGATGCTGTATAAGCTTGCTTCCTTGCATCATTTGCTGCTACTAATATTAATCTAAAATGGTGTTTTGCCACTGACACTTCTTTTTCCTTGCAATGCATGATGTTCTGAAAAAGAATGTGAGAAAATGGGGAGAAAAATTTAAAAGTAAAATATAAATAAAAATGAAATTTTTGAAAAAATACATTATAAAAACCAGATCGTATGTATAGCTTAGCTTAATTTTCAGCACTCACCTCATAGTAATCCGCTTAGCTGGTGGAGGGTTTTACCACATACATAGTGGTTATAGGATTCTAATACTTTACTGGGATTATGGGTTTAAAATTAAGTTATGGGCTATAAAAAAATTTTTAAGAAAGGAAAGTGCACCTTCCATGGTTGCCTAATTAAATTAAATTAAATGAAGAGAAAAAAAAGAAAAGGAAAATATAAGCTAATAATCGCGCACGAGCGACTTTCGAGTTTCCTCGTCTTCAGTTAGCTATAGTGGGGGGGGGAAGAGAGCGCACTTGTGTTATATACGGGTTGGGTTCCCGAAATGCATTTCAGTGCACGTGGAAACTTAATACGTGCTAAATTCCAAATGGGGGAGAAATTGGCGGGAATCTTTTTGTTTAACACGTTGAGTGATGTATGGTGCTTAAACCATTCAATAACGAGGGCTTCGTTTTTCAAGGATTTTGTAGCTAGAATTTAATTTAATTACTGTGATGGCTGAATCGATGAGTGGGTTGTGATTTTGAGATTGGACGTGTTGTGTTAGTTCTGTACTTGCTGAATTAGTTTTGAAGCTATTAAAGTGGTAGTATGCCCGCGTGTTGGAAATTTTTGATGTCCCGAATTTTGCTGTTGTACTGCCTATGTAACATGCTTGGCAATCTGATTGGCCAACAGCAAAATTCGGGAACATCAAAAATTTCCAACACGCTGGCATACTACCACTTTAATAGCTTCAAAACTAATTCAGCAAGTACAGAACTAACACAACACGTCCAATCTCAAAATCACAACCCACTCATCGATTCAGCCATCACAGTAATTAAATTAAATTCTAGCTACAAAATCCTTGAAAAACGAAGCCCTCGTTATTGAATGGTTTAAGCACCATACATCACTCAACGTGTTAAACAAAAAGATTCCCGCCAATTTCTCCCCCATTTGGAATTTAGCACGTATTAAGTTTCCACGTGCACTGAAATGCATTTCGGGAACCCAACCCGTATATAACACAAGTGCGCTCTCTTCCCCCCCCCCACTATAGCTAACTGAAGACGAGGAAACTCGAAAGTCGCTCGTGCGCGATTATTAGCTTATATTTTCCTTTTCTTTTTTTTCTCTTCATTTAATTTAATTTAATTAGGCAACCATGGAAGGTGCACTTTCCTTTCTTAAAAATTTTTTTATAGCCCATAACTTAATTTTAAACCCATAATCCCAGTAAAGTATTAGAATCCTATAACCACTATGTATGTGGTAAAACCCTCCACCAGCTAAGCGGATTACTATGAGGTGAGTGCTGAAAATTAAGCTAAGCTATACATACGATCTAGTTATTACATTACAGCACATAAGGACTCCTTAAAAAAAAAAAAAAAAAAATCAAGAGTCAATTATAAAAACCATTATTTAAAATAAATTAATTGGTGAAATTTATAACATAAATGCCAAATAGAGAAACATTTATTTATCACAGATTACTATTAACCATCTAGCTGGCACATTGGTGTTATTTGATACACCAAACAGTAAAATTTATGAATTTAACTATTGATTACAGTCCATAAGTGTTAATTTTAGTATTCCTCCAGTATAATATTCACTTCTGATTTCCATCATTAATTATTTTTTAATTGAGAAATTTTAGCCATAAGAAACACCTGTTCTTATGGTAACTTTCCGTACATACATAAATAAAGAAAAAATAGATTTCCTGTATTTTACTTTATTTTTTATTTATTTATTTATTGGGTTTTTTTTTTGGTTTTTTTTGTGGTACATAGTTGGAAAATATATTTTTTGGATAACATGACTGTTGTTTCTAATGATTTTTTTTTTTTTTTTTTATCTGATACAGTATATCAGAATTAAGGGGGGGAAAATTTAATTTTTCATTTAAATTATTTCTCAATATTTTTCCCATAAAACTTATTGGCAAAATAAGGCAAAACACTCTTGCTGTTATTGTTTTTTTGCTTTGAGATTAATACAGGGTATGTCAAAATTATGTTAACACTTATATGGAAAAAACATTAACTGAAATCAACATTTATTGCATTGTATATGTGGAATATTATGTATGTAACGTCTCAACCTGTTGTCCATTGTTATCAACACACAGTAGGAAACGATTGAAAGTAGCATTTAATGCCCTGAAGCATAATTCTCTGAGAATAGATGTTACCACATTCATAATTCTTTCCTTGAATTCATTGATATTTTGAACTTTCATGTGTACACTCTCTCTTTCACCATACCTCACAACCAAAAGTTGTGGGGCATCAGATCAGGGGAGTGGGGAGACCATTACAAAGGCCCACATCTTCCTATCCATCTTTGTGGAAATTTGTTATCTAGGAAGTCATGAACAATATGTGCAGGTGCACTGTCCTGTTGAAAATATCCCGCTGAGCGTATTATCAGTGGAAGTTCATTGATGGCGTAGGACTGCAACATATGTAAGTAGGATTCGGAATTCACTGTTAGGGGTGTCAAAAAAGTAAGGTCCAATTACACTAGCAGCGGTAACAGCACACCAGACATTCACCTTTGGGGAGGCACGTTCATGTTCACGAAGTACATGTGGATTTTCAATACCCCGAAAGATTGTGTTGTGTCGGTTCACATGACTGCTAATGTGAAAAGTGACTTCATCGCTGAACACGATGTCCAGTTGTATGTTTGCCATACAACTGGACATCGTTGTTTGGATGAGTTGGATATGGTACAGGTGCATTCTGAGGCCCTGCATTAAAATTCTCCACACAGTTTTCTGTGAAATCCCTGTTTCCAAACTTTGGTAGACTATTCTGAATTGATAGTTGAACAACAGCGATGTTCATTTCACTTTTACCTGTTCTGGGACGTCCGGCATTACCTTTGTAGTTGTCCGCAACTGAGCCAATTCAAACAAACTTTTTGTATATGTGATAAATCATTAAACAGTTTGATGGGTCTTGTTGAAATTGTTCTTGGAACTTGTTGGAGAACGAAACACTACCATCAAGCTTGCCACCACTCTTTCTTCTAGTGTTAACCTATCTGCCATTATATCTGAAAATAAAATAAATAAAGTTCAAACATTCATTCCATATAAGTGTTAACATAATTTTGACAATGTTTTTTCCATATAAGTGTTAACATAATTTTGACGTAACCTGTATATCATTGGTCAAGGATAATAGATAGTTTAGTTTTTTGTTTTCTTTATCTCAGTATTCTCTGTTATTCTAAAACATTGATATTGATGCTGTCTTGAAATTTAAGAGGTATTAATTTAGTGCCTTGCTATTTAATTTTTATTTTCCTGGTTTGGGGTGATATATTTGTGTTGATATTCCTGAGAAGCACACAGACATAAGAGTAAATAGGAGAATAATTTTTTTGGTTGGTTATGTATTGTCTGCTCTTTTCAGAGGAAATGCCAGTACTTCTTACATTCCACACTGTTAAACTGAGTCAAGACGTATAAAAAAGATTACACCTTCTTTAAGAAAGTGCAGTCCTGCATTGTCCCACTGTTTCACCAGTCTGTTCAAGTTGTGCACATAGAAATATTTTTGCTAGCTGCAATAGTACTCCTGTAACTGCACCTTTTATCTCAACATCCAAGAGAAAACAGATCTTTCAGCCTTGTTTAAGTTCTCCAAGCACATGGAAGTCATTATTATCATATGGGACTTTTGTTATCATTAAGAATTGCTGTCCTACCCCTCTCCTTCATCAACAAATTTTTAACCTTACTTCTGATGGCTTTCTGCGATTAGTGTCTGGCTGTAATGTTATACATCAATATCAGTGTTGTCTTTTACTGTTAACGTGCAAGAAAAGGTATCAAAGATCTCAATGGGCACCTTGACAGGTGCCCATTTTCTTTTTAATTTTTTTTTTTTTTTTTTTTTTAAATTCAGCTTAAATAATTCCAGTATTTCATCTTTTCTTAATGAATTGCAATCTTATTGTATGTAACTTTTTATGTTTTAAAATTTTAAAAACAAGCTGCTTAATTATGCTAAAAATTATGAAAAATGCATCAGAGATATAAGCATCAGTCAAGTAGTCTCTTCCATTTTTTTTTAATTTAAAAAATTACTAAATGTGTGAAATTTCAAACTGCACATACACATATTTCTGATTATTATGTATATAAATATAAAAAAATTAAAAACACATTATGTATATTCAATACTATTATTTCTGTTTTCGGGCTTATTTCAATATAAACAAGTAACCTGAAAATTTCTTGACATTCTTCAAGCAAAATCTAAATAGTTGCTAAAACATTGGCAGGGTATCTGACAGGTTCTCACACCCAATTTTTGTATGAAAACTAAAAAAATCACTTTGGCAGCTATTGTAGTAAAAGTGAATAAATTTAGGAAGGTAGAAAACATTTCAGATTTTTAATAACTGATTAGCAGTTAATGTGAGCACATTCTTCATGGGGCACCTGTCAGGTGCCCTGTTACCACTGCCAGGTGCCACTGGGTGGCACCTGGCAGTGGTAACAATATCTACTAAATTCAGATGAAATATCTACTAAATTCAGATGAAATGCCAATACTATAAGTTGAAAACCATTAGCTGAGTCCATAATTTATCTGAAATTAAAAAAGAAAAAGTAGTGAGAAATATTAATCAAAAATATGTAAAATTTACAATAATTAAGTGATTGTAAAAACTAGCTATAAATGCATTACTTTTATAACATTATCCACATTCATGAAAAGACTAATTACAAACTTCTTTTCCCCTCTCCCAAACAGCATTTTTCTGGCAATCTCCAAAACAGCCCCCCTCTCCACTTTCATTCCAGCTGGAAAACAAATTGTAAGTACATACATATATATATATTTTTTTTAAGTATGTAATAATAATGTTTTTGTGCAATGGACTAAATCATCCCAGATGTTCAGTATAAACTTAAAAGTTGAATGGAAAGTCTTTCCCACAGAATTTTGTTTAGAAAACTTTGTGAATTTGGCAACTCAAATTCATCATCGTCATTCTACTCTTCCATTTGGCACGGGTTGAGTCCCTATTTAGATATTGTCCTCCATTGTTGTCGATCTCTTGAACATTACATCATATGTTCAGTATAAACTTAAAAATTGAATGGAAACTCTTTCCCACAGAATTTTGCGTAGAAAACTGTGAATTCGGCAACTCAAATTCAATTCATCATCATCATTATTCTACTCTTCTGTTTGGCGTGGGTTGAGTCCCTATTTAGATATCATCCTCCATTGTTGTAGATCTCTTGAATCTTGCCACAATTGGGATCTTGGGAACAATGAAGCCCAAAAGAGAATGGCATTGGAGCCATTCTCTTTTGGGTCTTCCTGGTGGTCTCTTATCTCTGATTCTTCCTGTCAGTACTACATTAGGCAGCCTGTGTTGCTTCATCCGGTTCACATGTCCAAACCACTGAAGTTGTTTTTTGTAGATCTGCTCTATTATTCTGCGTTCAAAATTTAGATCGCTCCTTACTTGTTCAATTAGTTTTATGTTCACTCCAATTTGTTTTATTGATTTTCCTTAGACATCTCATTTCAAATGACATTATTTTTTGTCTTTCTTTCTTATTTATTCTCCAATTCTCTGATCCATAAGTTGCTGTGATGACAGTTTCATATAGTTAAAAATTTTTAGACTATCTGAGATTTTATTACTCTTCCATAAGTTTTTGAGTTTGTTCATGTTTGTCCATCCAGTGTTCAGTCTGTGATTAATTTGTACAATATTACTTAGGTTTCCGGTTATTAGAGAGCCCAGGTATACAAATTTTTGTACTTGTTCTATTTGTTGATTTTGGATGTTTATGTCTTCTATGTTTTTTCTGATTTGCATTACTTTCGTTTTATTTATACAGCAGGCCTCCGTTATAACATGGTTCACTTTACGCTGATTCGCTATAACGCTGTCACAGATCACTATAACGCTCTTTTACAGATTACATTTTTGACATATTTAACGAAATCGTTTCATTTGATGGAGTCGATAGCTTGAAAATGAATAGCAAAACAACATTAAAACGTTTCCCACGCCGACTTGAGAAATTTTCCCACGCTCAGTGAAATTTTGTCGCACGCTAATTTAATTGCAGTACAGTGACTTTTTACGTAGTTCCGAGATCAACATTTTAAAAAATGATCAAGTATATTGCTTGTAATATTTGCGTTATATGCATTTATCTGAAGTCTAGTCATCACTCAGTAGAGTATTAGACATCGTGCGTAACGGACAGTTTACTTGAACATTGTATCATAATTAATTCAACCAACGCAGTTACATTTTCGAAGAGCTAATAATGACTGATAGGAATAAAAAAGCAACAACGTTTGGGCGCAGTACGAAGACTATAAATGTAAGAAAAAGACTGAATTTGAAAATTAAATTAGACGTTTTGAAGCGAATCGATTCCGGTCAACGACAAGCAGATGTGTGCCATAATTTAGGACTTGCAACTTTAACTGTAAGAACTATTATAAAAAAATAAAGAATTAATTTTTGCAGTGGGAACGATAGCTGTTCCACTGCAAGCAACTAGGGCTAGGCTGGCTATTAGGATTGAAATGGATAGACTTTAATTTTATTGAAGATAATATTCCAATGCAGAATTCAGTTAAGTTAAATATTAAAAAAAAGAGAGAGAGAGAAAGAGATTAGCCAATATGATGATCTGAAGAAAACTCGCCTAAAAAAAAAAAATGTGGAACCATTTAAAACTGGTAAGGGCTGGTTGAATAGATTTAAAATCCAGGGAGAAGCCGCAAGTGCAGATCAAGGAGCCGAAACTTTCAAAAAAGAACTTCTTAAAATTATTGAAGAGGGGTATTATGTGTTACACTTCTCAACAAGTTTTTAACATAGCTGAAGCAGGACTTTTGTGGAAACGAATGCCTAAAAGAAGTTTCATATTGAAAGAAGAAAAAAACGGCGAAGGATCGGTTGACTTTATTGTTGGTGGTAACGCTGCGGGGGATTTAAAATTAATACCCCTTTTAGTTTATTTGGAAGAGGGCCAAAGTTCAATTGAAAATCCACACATTTTTCATGATTTAATTCATCAATTAAATTCATTATTTTAATTGGAATTTTAAGTTTACTTTTGATACGCAAGTAGTTACCAATAATTATACGTATGTAATGCAGAATATTTTATATGTGCAAATATTTGAATATTAAATATTTTGACCGACATTTGTGCATCTTTTCATTACTGTTTATTATTCATTAGGAAATATCCTATGGCACCGACCGCAGCTCATAAATACATATGTTATGGGAAAGCGGCGCTCGCTTAGCGCGGATTCACTTAGCGCTCTGTTTTTCCGGAACAAATGATCAGCGTTAAGCGGGGGGTCACCTGTATTAATATTAATTCCATAATTGTTGCTTGCTTTATCGATGTTTGTTAATACAGTTGATTCCGATTATTTGGAACACATCGGGACTAGTGCATTTTGACCCAATTAAGCGACTGCCCCAATTATCCGAAGTTTCACGTAAATAATGGATCCCCGCTTTACATTTGATTCACTGTACAATCAAATCACATTACGACGGACTCACCATAGTAAAGTACCATTCACTATACGATGTGTAGTAACCGCCGTCATTGTGATCACGTTTGTGAATTGAATTTTAATTCTCTTAAATGGCGATTCTAATTAGCAAAAATAGGAGGAAATTTATCCACAGGCTATAAAAGTAAAGATATATTAAGGACAAATTTACCTTTTATTACCTTACCAATTAAAAAATTAAATGATACGTGATAATCAGAATAATTAATACTTACTGTAATATGTACATACTAACTAGTTGATATTTCTGTTCACTGACATTTGTGGATGGGGGTTAAAATTTAAAACAGTAAAAAGATAAGCAATCAGTAACAAAGAACACGGCACACACAAATTACAAGTAACACGATATGCGCAAGTGAGAACGGATTAATGAGTTACGAAGCTTTAAAAATAGGAATGAAGAGAAGATTCTGAAAATTAATTTTTTTATATGATTGAAGATTCCATGGAAGTGTGAACACATTTCACCATAATAATCCACAGAATTCCAGCTGTCAGTATTACCACAAATTCACTAAGAACGACTTTACTATCCGTTTATGATAGATTGCACTAACAGAAAAGCCCAATAAACAGGAGACTGCTAATTGTTTTATGGTTAGGACCTCCAGAAATCTGACCGAACCACATGTTCGGTCGGAGACAATCGTAGGGTAATCTCCAGTGCTGCGGTCTCCTGCCCCGATTAAACGGCATGTTGTCCCAATTAAGCAAAGTAAACCCTGGCTACTTTCTCGATTGGGTTCTGTTCTTTAAGATTTGTCCCAAATAAACGGCTATCCCGATTAACCGGTAGCCCAAATAACCGGAATCCACTGTATTTCTTTTAGTTGTTCTTTGATTTCTGTTAAAATCACAATCATCTGCATATTTTATGTGGTTTTTATTTTTCCATTTATTAACGTGCCTCTTCCCTTAACATTAATTGTTGAGGAGGCTTCCATCCTGCAGTGGGTTGATAATGGCTGCACTTTACTTTTTTTTTTTTTTTACTTTTTTCTTCAGTTGATTTCATTAGTTCTTCTAGGTAGATATTAAATAGATATGGAGATAAAGGGATGTTCCTGCATGACTCCTTTCTCTATTTCAAATTTCTCTGTTTTAAAGTTGTTGAATTTTACTATTGCTCTTGTATTTTTGTAGAAATTGTTTACAAATATGATTATTTTATGATCAAGTGGGATTTTTTGTAGTTGCTTCATTAAATTTTCTCTGTTTACAGAGTCAAATGCCTGCTTGAAATCGATGAAACACAGATAAAGAGGTTTCTTCTTATTCCAATATTTTTCTGCAGTGATGTTTAGTGTGAATATTTCTGTTGTTGATCTGTCTTTTCTAAATCCTGCTTGTTCTTCCTCTATTGTTTCTTCATATGTTTTAAGTATCCTATTTTGTAAGATCCTTATAAATATTTTATATATATGGTTTAAAAGAGTAATGGGTTAATTTCTTGCGTGTATCCTCTTTTTACATTGTTTTTATTTTTCACCGTCAGTGTTTTCGGGATGTATGTTTTAGAGAGTTCCTTTATAACCTGGTAAGTAGTTTTAGAGTCGTGACGTTTATTTGCCTCTTCGCGCTGCTTTGCTTTGTCTTCCAACCATTTCCTTTTAGCAGCTTTACATAGGTTATCTATTTTGTTTTTTAGGGTTTTATATTTTTCCCTTTTTTCTTGAAAATTTTCTTTGTTTAGGAAACTTATACAAAATAATATTATTTTGTATAAGTTTCCACATATACAGTCTTGTTCATAAATTCTTCCAGCATGTAGAAATGTAATATATCCTTGGAAAATCACAATTAGAGAATTTTTCTGTGAATCTTTCACATCTTGATGTGATGACCATTAATGGATGCCATTTACTCTTTTCCTGAAATTTAATGTTCATCACTTTTTCCTGTGTACCATTAACTTAATAGAGTTTCACAGCAAAAATTAAAATAAAAAATAAATTAGCCAAATTATGTAAATGGAACAAAAAGGCGAAGAAATAGGAAGGAGTGCCATTTGGAAACTTATTAAACAATTTTCTTAATTGTTTAATAAGTTTCCAAATCTGTTTTTTAGTGTGGAGGTGAGTTAAAATTTTATCATAAATGTCATGAGAAATGCAAATAATACACTGAGTGATCACTGAATTATGACCACCCACCTAATACTATGTTGGGCTACTGTTTGCCTGGATAAAAGCCACTATTTGCCTAGGCATTGACTCCACTAGATATCTGAAGATGTCCATAGGGGCCTGCAGCCATTCTGCTTGAGAGGCTTTCCACAGTATCGGAATAGATGATGGTTGTTTGTCCATTAACCTTATGGACAAACATTCCAAAACATTCCACGGGTGTTCGATTGAATTAAGGTCAGGCAAATTTGGTAGCCAATCAAGATGGGTGATGTCTGCACTGTATTCCTCAAACCACTTGTGCACAGTGCGGGCCTGATTAACATTGCACGTTATTGTCTGGGAAGATCCCATTTCTTTCTGAGAAAAAAGGCAACATGGCAGGGTGCACATGGTCTCCTGAGAGCTGCCAGTAGACCTCACCAGTCTACTGGTGAGTGCTAGATCTGCCCCTTTTTGGGCAATTAAGTTAATACAGGCCCACCTCCTTGTGCTGAAGATGGGTACTGCTTTGCTGCTGCCCAGTTAAGGTGGTGCATACAAACCACTTGATCTACATTTGGCCAAACTACAGCATTCTGTAAACAATAAGTTGCTAACTGGCGGAGTTGAACTCTGTTCGAGGTGCCACAGCTACACTGAACAGTTGGACATATATATTTATATGTATGTAAATAAAAAATTGAGACCTCACCAATGAAATGTTGATCCATACACACCAGGAATTCTAGTTCTTGCCAGCAAAACACACTTTTGCTGGCAAGAACTAGGATTAAGCAACCATTGCCACCTGCCTGTATAGTGAGAACCATACATGATAGGTCCTTGGACCTGTGTTGCACCAGGCATTTGGATTCATCCAACCAACATTCTGTTGACACCACTTCATTTGCCGTCGACAATGATCAGTGGTGAGGAGACGTTGTCTCTTGGGTCGTCTGCTGTGGAACCTCATGCGTCTGAATGTGTAGCACATCATCATGTTGGATATTGTTCTTGCATTCCCCATATTGTATTGCGATGTCAACTGACACACAGTGACCTGCCATTAAGCCTGTACAACAGGTTGCACCTTTCGCTTACTACAAACATCCTCCTTGCATAATCCTTTGCAGTTCTGTCAGAAGGACATGGTTTTACCCATTCAACACCATTCTTTTTACATCTTTAAAGACATGCATTCTTAAGCAACTGAAAAGACATGCATTTTCCATGCATGTCCCTTCATAGCATTAATATTAATGCTATGGTTAGCTTCTACATCATCATACAAATAATAACAAAATCCTGTCTTGTTTTATTTGTGTGTTTCAAATATTTAATACTGTCTGCATAGGAAGTAATCACATCTATTCTAATGGATATTAGAATAAATGTACTATAATTGTTTATTGCATAACATGATACATCCTGCTTGAGAGTTTGTCAGACTAGTGGCATGAACTGGCACTTGAACTAAGATTTGCTGTAACCCTTAAAAAAAAAATTATTTTATTTATTATTTATTTTTTTGATGTGTAAACATCTTTGGCAGCACCTACTAAATTTCGGACGGTAGTAAAATCAATTTGTCAGAATTTTGCAATGCAGAAATGATATCATGTCCATTTCATAACAAAGAAAAATAGAGTCGGGAGAGGAGATCGTGCAAAGGATCATGGGAGGTGATCCACTTAGGTGGCTTTGGACTAACCATTGCCACCTGTGGCAGAAACCTTTTGGTAACTGGAGATATGAATATCTTGCAAAAATTATAAAGTAATGTAAAGTAATGCATTTAAAGCAAAGGATCATGGGAGGTGGTCTTGGATGTGCTCACAGCTGGTACAAACCAGCTGATTGCAGAATAAACGTGGGAAAGGCAAAAAGAACAGAGTCGGGAGAGGACATCATGCAAAGGATCATGGGAAATGGTCTGGATGTGCTCAAAGCTGACATAAACCAGCTGGTTGTGGAAAAATGTTTATGATTCGGGGCATACAACTTAGGTGGCTTTGAGCTAACCATTGCCACCCATGGCAGAAACCTTTTGGTAACCAGAGAAATAGATATCTTGAGGGCGGTGATCTTGGATGTGCTCAGAGCACATCCAAGATGAACACGTAATGCAGGCGTTACAGTACCAGTCTGTATTACTGAAGCAGTTATATATTTCCATCAAGAGACGAATCATAGATGTTTTTCTGCAACCAGCTGGACTGGTCAAGAATATTTGAATCAGTTCACAATTGCGAGATAACAGACTCCAAATTACATTTATGAATAGAATCTTTTGCTTGTCATTGGCCATTCTCATTAAGTTGCAGAAGTTCTCGTTGGTCATCAAGTTTTTGCGTTTCTTTGCAATTGCGCTGAGTCAGTTGAGCATGGCAATCTTTATTCCACATTCATCGCTCTGTTCAGATGATTGTAAAAGTTTCGAAAGGGGTCTTCTTGCAGCCGCGTTACAAGGCTATGCAGGTCATTACCACATGCTTCGCCAGGGTCAATGTCATTATTGTCTTGACACATTGTCTTACATATTTCAATCGTTATGCGAATGTCCAAGTTCGATTCATACAATTTACGATCTAGTATGAGCTCTTCATTGTTGTCTTAGATCTTGGCATATTTCATCTCTGACAGTATCTCTGTTTCCTCATTGCAAAATGGAATGTGCAGCGTTCCCATCTCGCACTTGTACTCGTTGAGATCCTGAGCCAAATCATAGTTTCGATAGCGTATTATGTGTGAATAATGTAGTTTCTTTCAGATCTCATAGTGTGTAATTTTCGACAAAGCATGACAGAGTAACATGATCCAACATGATAATATGATTGTAACAATACAAATACTTGTATTGTTGCAATCATAATATTCAACAAATGGCTACAGTCAAATGGGTAATTAGGCTATTGGCCTAACCTCTTCCAAACGTTGATTTGGTAGAGTAAGCAGCAAGCGTGTGTATCCTATTTATCACTAACATTGATTTGGTAGAGTAAGTAGTGGGTGTGAGCATAAATTACATCGTTCATGATTTCAGTTACAGCTGTTCGAAATTTAGTAGGTGTTAGTAGGTGTTCGAAATTTAGGAAGATGTTTACACATTAAACATCTTTCGTGCATACAGGATACACACGCGATTTTTTTTTTTTTTTTTTTTTTTTGTGGGGTTTATGGTAAATCGTGGGTTCAGTGGCTAAGTTCCTGTTATTGGTGTAGTAAACCCAAAGAGAGATCATGATATTAGCATTAGTAGAGGCATACAATGCAAGAAAGCAAGCTTATGCAGTATCAGCCAAAAAAAAAAAAAAAACCCTCCCATTTCAACCCTCCATTCATTCCAAATGCCTTAAATTTATTTAGGCTATCAACTTCCACAACAAAAGATAGAAGTCTGTTCCACCAATCAAGTACCCGCTGGCTAAAGGCAAATTTCTGCACATCTATTCTACAACTGTCTTTCCTCAATTTGAATCTATGCCCCTCAGGTTCTTAATCTGAGCAAGAGGAAGGATCCCATCAGCATTCACCTTGCTCATCCCATTCAAGACCTTATACACCTCAATCAGATCACCTCACAGGTGCCTGCTCTCCAGGTGCTGCAATTTGCAGAACTTAAGCCTTTCTTGGTAAGAGCACCCCTCACCAATCTTGTTGCCCTTCTTTGTACTTGTTCTAGCAACTCTACATCCTTCCTAAAATGAGGCCTCCAGACCTGTACACAGTACTCTAGGTGCGGCCTGGCAGTTGCCTTGTATAATGGAATATGCAATAAACTGTAGTACAAATACCCTTATTCTAATTTATACAGATCAGTTTTATATATGAAATGTACATTTTTTTTATTTTCTTTCTGAATTTTAAGATAACAGTATTTGTGTGCATTTATGCAAGGACATGGTGAAACTTAAACTTTCTTAGTTCTTCTTTCACATGATCATATATTAATATATAAATTTGTTTATCTTTAATTTAGGCATTTTATCTTCATTACCTCCCTGGCTCAACTTTTAGCTGTTGCATGGAAAATTCCATATAACACCCAGGTATAAATTTTTAAGATTAATTCTATCACTTTATGCTTGTTTATAATGGTTTATTTATTTAATATCTTTAATATATATATAAGCTTTATCTTCTATTATATTTTTATCTTATTCATAATATTTCTATTTTTATTTTTATCTTATTCATAAAACTTTTATCATATCAGGTAATTTTTTTTCTATTCATTATTAGATTTATGAAACATCAGGTATTCTAAAATTTCTGCTAATTTACATCAAATATCACTACATACTGTAATACCAGGATCTTACTAAAAGGTCGGGCAGTTACATTCCCAGTAAATCCCAAGTGTTTATATAATATGCTGTTTCTATGCTTTTGCTTTCAGCTTGCTAACTCTAAATTTTTATACCTCAGAATCTATTAGAGCAATTTGAGGGAGATTGAGTTCTCTTGCTATCCTTATTCCTCCTTAATTTTGGCATAAGACTTTCTTTTTCACTACATAAATACATTGCACAAATTAATAGTTGGTACTCACTTTTATTATTCTTGATTCATTTCCATTATTTTTATTATTCATTTTTACAGCTATCTGTCGGGCTAGCAGCTATTCTGCCAGTTTTCTGCTAAAGTTAACATATATTAAAGTAATTAAGTTATATTGAAATTATATTCTCAGTATATTTGAACCTAGAAAAACTGGCATATGGCAAACAGAAACAGATACCCTCAGCCAATTATTGATGAGATATATTGAGTGGAGCTAGCCCTTGTTAACGTTCCATTCAATGTATCCTATTATCAATAATTAGCTACATCATCATTTTAATTTACTATTTTATTATAATCTATGTGTTTATTTATAGGGTACAACAATGAAGTCCAACTTAGGTTACCCAAATATATGGCCCTTTGGCCTCATGGGTATAGTTTTCACCCCCTAATACTTATATTCTAAATTCTTATTAAATTTCTCCAGTTGTATGCAAATTCTCCAATTTAACCCGTTATTGTTAAGTTTAAAAAAAATAATAATAATAAAAAATTAAAAAAAAAAAATATATATATATATATATATATATATTATATAAGCATGTAAAAATAGATAAGTCTGATAAAGTTTGCGTGGATGGAGGTGAAAATTGCACAAAGTGCCAAGGACTAGAAGGGTAAGGATAGTAGAAAAAAGAAATATTGTAGATTTGAAAAAGGCAAAAGAATGTTAATATCCTAAAAGTTATGATGAATTAAGAAAATTATGGGCTGAATTGCAAAACCAATTTGGAGATGAAGGAACTGTAAAGTAAAATTATTAATACCAAATGATTAAACAAAATAAATTAAAATATAATAAAAGGTGGTAGAGCTGTCATCAGATATGGATGGGCAAATTTAGTTATAAGTCAAATACAGGGATGGCAAAAATGCAAAGTCTGATTTCAGCTGAAGTAAATATTGATACATGATCAGGTAATTCATCAGGGGACTACACCTGACTATGTATCAGGAACTGTGTTTCTATACTTGTCCATAACAGTAGAAGAAATGTGAAAAAAACAAAAAGAATAAAATTAGCACATTCTTTTTCAGTATGGACAAGGTAGCCCCAACGCAGTGTCAATGATATGAAAATGATTAAGGTAAAGATAAGATTACGGCTAAAATATATAATTAAGTGTTTTCAAAATGGGAAAAATATGTAGTTTTTTTAGTAAATTTGGAAAAATATTTTAGTGTTGGAATTTTGTGGAAATCAATATTTACTTCAGCTCACATCAGACTTTGCATTTTTGCCGTCCCTGTATTCAACTTATAACTAAATTTACCCACCCATATCTGATGAGAGCTCTACCACCTTTTATTATATTTTACTTTATTTTGTTTAATCATTTGGTATTAACAATTTTATTTACAGTTCCTTCACCTCCAAATTGGCTTTGCAATTCAGCCCATAATTTTCTTAATTCACCATAACTTTTAGGATATTAACATTCTTTTGCCTTTTTCAAATCTACAATACTTCTTTATTCTACTATCCTTACCCTTCTAGTCCTTGGCACTTTGTGTAATTTTCACCTCCATCTATGCAAACTATCAGACTTATCTATTTTTGCATCCTTTACTGCTGCTTTGCACATTCTGGTGCATTTGGTCATACCTTGCTTATTTATGTTTTATTGTTTATAATTATTTTTACCATCAACTGTAACTTTGACTTTAAATTACATTTAATATATATATATATACTATCATTGAATTATCTTAAATATTAACATAAGTTAAATTATAATAGAGTGAATAAATAAATAAATAATTAAGCATTCATTAGAGGCAGCGACATGCAATTCCTCCATATGAGACCTCTCGGGGGGGTACCGCTAAATTAATATGTAATTGGCATTATCCTAAATTTTGTATAGTTTTTGTTAATTGGATTTAAAGTTCGAAATTATACAAGGGTTTCTGGGCTATTATTTATGTCTGTTCTTTCTTTTTGTTTGTTTGTTTATTTGGGTTATTTTTATGTTAATTTTCGCTCTACAGTTTTTGCCATACTACTGGCTTACGTTTTATTTTATTTAACTTAAAATATTGGATATATATATATAATATAATATAAATAAAAATAACAGGATGTATCGATAAAACCGAACGTCTAAAAAAGAACAAAAAAGTTATTCATTTATTTAATTGGATTATGGATCTGAGACAGTACTAGTTATAGCAGAAATACCACATGGCAACGATAATGAAATATAGACAAATGTATTTGATCAGTGTATTGAATAGGGTTGCTGACCTGTCAAGTGTAATTACAGTGGAATAAATTGAGAATCCCTGCAAGGAAAAGCAAATTACCTGAAATTAAATGAAATTAAGATCAACTTAAAAATAACATAAAAAATAATTGAGAATGCCTGTAAAGCATTCTCAGTTTATTCCATTGTAATTACTCTTGACAGGTCAGCAACCCTACTCGACACACTGATAAAATACATTTGTCTATATATATAAACTTTTAGCTTGGTGTAGAGGGGTTCCATTCCCACCCATAAAAGTCACTAATGCAAGATTACTAAAATTAGTAATCTAATTCAATTTAATGCAATCTAAGTGCATGTGTGTACACGCACAACACATTTTCCATTGTGTTAAAATTGAAATTTCTGCTCATTCAGAAAAATAGGGCGCCTCTGTAGCCAGGTGGGCAGGAGCAGCAGTACATAGCACATGCTTCTTGATTAGACTGGGGTTCGAGCCCATGACCACCAAATACGGAGGATGTGGAAAGGTTAGACCACCACCTCATTCCCCGGAGCAATATGGCCTTAGTTGCTAATGCTCCTAAAAACTAAATAATAAACAAACAGAAAAATAGTACACATATGGAGCTTAATTTTTTTTTTTTTTTTTCACCAATTTCCACTTAAACAGTATACAGATATAGCAAAATATATATATCTACTGTAACATTAGCATTAGCATTAGTAGAGGCATTTGATGCAAGAAAGCAAGCTTATGCAGCATCAGCCAAAAAAAAAACAAAAAAAACCCACTTCCACTTCACCCCTCTGTTCGTTCAAAATACCTGTCCAGCTGAGACTTAAACTTATTTAGGCTATCAACCTCCATGACAAGGGATGGAAGTCTGTTCCACCAACCAACCACCCGCTGGCTAAAGGCAAATTTCCGCACGTCTATCCTACATCTATCTTTCCTCAATTTGAATTTATGCCCTCTCAGGTGATTATTCTGAGCTAGAGGAAGAATCCCATCAGCATTGAGCATGCTCAAACCATTCAAGGCTTTATACACCTCTATCAGATCACCTCGCTGGTGCCTAGTCTCCAGACACTGTAATTTGCAAAACTTAAGCCTTTCTTCGTAAGAGCACCCCTTTGTTCCATTCACTAATCTTGTTGCCCTTCTCTGTACTCGTTCCAGCAGCTCTACATCCTTCTTGAAATGAGGCCTCCAGACCTGTATACAGTACTCTAGGTGTATCCTGACCATTGCCTTATACAAGGGAATAATCACCTCCTTATCCCTGCTGGAAAAATTCCTGTATATCATTGACAATACTCCATGAGCTACTCTTGCAGCCCGTCTGCACTGCTCAGAGAACTTCATATCTGCCTACACAACCACCCCCAAGTCCCTTTCATTCTCTACCACTGTCAGTGTAGTACCACAGAGTTGATACGTTGCTTTTTATTTGTTGGTTTTTATGTGTTTCTTAACTAATAGCATAACCCCTCCCCCCTTCCTATCCTGTCTATCCTTTCTGTAGGTGTTGTACTCCCCAAATTCCAGTTCTGCATCCCTTATATCTGTGTGACACCACGTCTCTGATATCCCAACAATATCTGCCTTTGATGTTTTGAGCAATACCTCAAATTCATCAAATTTGTTTACTAAACAAATTTGTGTAGTACTTTACATTTGTCAATGTTAAACTTCATTTGCCACCACTCAGCCCATCTGCTCAACCTTTCCAGATCCTGTTGCAGCAGCATAGTGTCAGTAGTGTCCTTGACAACCCTGCCAACCTTTGTATCGTCTGCAAACTTGGACATTAAGCTTGATATACCATCATCAATATCATTTATAAATACAGAAAACAATAATGGACCCAACACTGAGCCCTGAGGGACTCCACTAATAACATTAGTCCACGATGAGCAGTGTCCATTGATTACCACTCTCTGTCTTCTCCCCCTCAACCACCCCTTTATCCATAGCAGCAATTTGCCTCCAATGTCACACTGCTCCAATTTGTGTAGCAGTCTTCCATGTGCAACAGTATCAAAAGCCTTTCTAAGATCCAAGTATATAATATCAAAGCTATTCCCTGCATCCAGTTCTTTTGTGACTGCATCATAGTATCCAATCAAATTGGTCAGGCAAGACTTCCCCTTAACAAAACCATGCTGTGTCCGAGCTATAACTGAAGTCTTGTCTAAATGATCCTGCAGTGCTTCTTTAACCAGTGCCTCCATTAATTTTCCTGGAACAGAAGTTAAACTCACAGGTCTATAATTACTTGTGTCAGCCTTTGATCCTCCTTTGTCAATTGGAGTCACATTTGCACATTTCCAGTCTATGGGTACCTCCCCTGAGTCCAAGGAAGCTCTCATAATTATGGCTAAGGGTTTGCTTACATCCTTTACTGCCTCCTTTAATATAACTGGATAGATCCCATCCACCCCAGGTGCCTTTCTTGTGTTTGTCTTCAACAATATCTCCTCCACTTTACTCCCAGTTATTTCAAGATTCTGTAGCTTACTGCTAGAGTTGAATACACCTATGGCATTCCCCTCGCTGAATAACTCCTCATGTGAATGTCGATGCAAAATATTCATTTAGTTTGTTAGCTACCTGAGCAGGATCAACAACAGTTGACCCATCAATATCAAGTGGACCAATCTGATTCATCCCCTTCCTTCTAGAGTTTACATAAGTAAAGAACTCTTTGCTGTTTTTCTTTGCATCCCTTGCCAAGGATTTCTCGTAATCTGCCTTCGCCTGCCTAACCTCCTTTGTAACTTGGTTGCATATCAACTTGTATCTATCATAGGCTTCTGTGTCATGTGTTAATTTGTAAGTATCCCATGCATTTTTCTTCTCTGCCATATGCCTCATTAGTTCATCTGACATCCATTTTGGCCTAAACCTTGAACAATATTTCTTAGTTGGTATGTAAAGCCTAGTAGCTTCCAAGATAAGTTCTTTGAATGCTTCCCATTTTGAATTTGCTGTTGGTAACATCATCAGTTGGTCCCACTGTATAGAATTTAAATACTGTCTCAGTCCATCGTAGTCACCTTTACGGGAGCAATAACCCTTCCCTTTACCCGTAATGGTAGTTACCTCTTTGAGTAAATCCCACTTCAGCACACTGTTATCACTGCCACCTAGTGGTTCATTTATCTGCAGATTCTTAATGCATGAAGAATCACTGCTGATAATCAAATCAAGAGTATTACTCCCTCTAGTTGCCTCCCGAACATGCTGATGTAGAAAACAATCATCCAATAAATCCAGAAAAGCCCTGCTAGTGTGTGAGTGACCAGCCCCCAAATTCCAGTCAATATCTGGGAAATTAAAATCTCCCATTATAAGACTCTCTGATTTACTGGCCCACTCTATTTCCCTGTACAGTTTCTTATTATACTCATCAGAGTCATTAGGCCTTATTATACTCATCAGAGACATTAGGCCTCCTACTCTCAGTTTTGATCTCCCAATGCTTATGTCACACCAAACTGACTCAACACTGCACTGTCCAGCGATGTCGACTGGCTTCACTTCCTTGGTTTTTATGTGTTTCTTAACTAATAGCATAACCCCTCCCCCCTTCCTATCCTGTCTATCCTTTCTGTAGGCGTTGTACTCCCCAAATTCCAGTTCTGCATCCCTTATATCTGTGTGACACCACGTCTCTGATATCCCAACAATATCTGCCTTTGATGTTTTGAGCAATACCTCAAATTCATCAAATTTGTTTACTAAACTCCTAGCATTGGTGTACACGCAAGTATACCTGCACCTGTTTCTATTCTTAGCTACCCTAACACAACCCATGTGTTTACTTGTACCACAATGGCTCCCAGCAGTCTCTGAAATATCAAGCATCTTGTTTTTCAGGCTTCTGCTCATTCTAATAGAAGCAGTGCAAGAATCTCTTTCACCTCTGCCAGTGGCTACTGTCAATCTATTGGTCTTTGTCTCCCCCCCCCCCAAGCTAGCAGTTTTCCGACCCACCTAACACTGCCTCGATAGCATCGGCAAATATTCTTGCACCCTTTCTATTTAAGTGTATCCCATCCCTGTAGAAGCAATCTCTCCTGTTAACAAGTACAGTCCAGGCTGAGAAAAATTCTACCCCTTGAGCCTTGCACAATCTTTCCAGGGCCGAATTGATCGACAAGGCTCTCATCATATACTCCCTCCTATCGTGTCTGGGCAGAATTGCAGACACTTTCAAATTCAACCCTAATTCTCGGCTTTTGTTCAACAGTGACCTGTACTTGTTAAGTAATTCTGCCGGTCTCCTACTCTTAATATCATTAGTGCCAACGTGTACAACTATATCACCTTTTGTGCCCTTAAAAGATGATATTCGCTCTACAACATCATCAACCTTTGCCCCTGGCAGACATACCCTGGTCCTGTTCCACCTATCCTTTTTACAAAGCATGTTCCCCGTTTCCCTGACAGTAGAGTCACCAACAACTACTAGTTCCTTCAGGACCAGCGCATTCTGCCTTGGGGGTTGGCTCTGTGTCATGTGATGCCCAAGTGCAAGCTCTGGCATTGATGTGTGCAGCTGAGAGCTTGATGGGCCCCTCAATTTAGTTTCTTTGAGGGCATCCACCCTGTCCTTCAAGCTCTCATATAGGCCCCCAAGAAGGCTGAGTTGTTGCCTGATATCGATACAACATATTTCTGAATGTGCAGTTTATTAAAATTTTGTACAATACAATATTATGTGAGAAAGAGAAATTCAGATTACTTAGAATGATCTTAAGATACTTAACTCCTTGTAAATTTAGAGCTTAAAATTGAAAATTTATTGGATACTGAGTATAATTTGATTACGCTTTAGTGTCCTAATAAGTAAATAATTGGGGAAGCAGAAAGATCCCCACTCATGGGGATCTATAGTATTGTACTATATAGGGAAAACACGTCCGTCTAGGGCAGTGGTTTTCAACCTTTTTTTAATAATGGCACCCCCTAAGTCATTTATTTTATTTTGCAGCACCCCTACTCAATTTTCTGCCTGTTAGATCTTATTCTCTCTCTGTATATATATATAATATTAAAAAAATATATATGTTATATTTATTACAATAATAATTATAAAAATTACATTTCATAATACAAATTATATATATATACACAGTATATAATTTTATTCTTTATATAGAGGTACTAAGTAAACATCAATTATAGATCACCACAAAATTAAAAAGATACTGTACACCTTTTTATAATGAAGTAAACATATAAATTAAAAAATAATAATAAGTTTAAGTAACTGAAACCCAAATTACATGGCACCCCTGGAATGCTGTTGTGGCACCCTAAGGTGCCGCAGCAGCCCGGTTGAAAACCACTGATCTAGGGGTTAAAGGCACACCTAATGGATGTTTTACTTCCATACACCCTTGACTGTTCCTCTGTACAAAATAAATTGTTTACAGTTTGGCATACATTTGCTAATAGATACAAAGTTGATATGAAGCCAGTAAGCTTAAAAACAGCACTGTCTTAGATTGTTAAATGTACTCATATTTTCAGGTGATGCTGTACAGTTTAAAAAAGATATCAGCAACTTAGGCAGAACTATGGATAATTCCCAGGCCTAAAGGTCAAATACTTGTTTTGTTGTAAATTTGCATTTAGTCTTGATAACATGATTATGGGGCATGTCAGGTGTTGTTCTTATTCCTGTTATTAATTAATGCACTGGTTTCTGAAGGTTGACCTTTTTGTGTAAATTATATCATGTAGAATAGAGCTAATATTTGTCTCTATATTGGGCATACATCCAAGACTAAGGTACTTAGCCCCTTATGACATTGCTAATACTTATCATAATCATAATGTTATTGAGCTTGACAACATTATGATTGTGGGAACTTGTCAGGTGTTGTTCTTATTCCTGTGTTATTAATTAATACACTGGTTTATGAAGTTGACCCTTTTCTCTAAATTATCATTCTTCAGGAAGGAAAATCGTTTTGAATATTTTCGTTAGATTCTTTTAATTGCGTTAATTTGAATTTTAATTGTTTTAAATTGATTTTGAATTGTGTTAAATTGATTATTTAATTATTTATATTTTACTTTAATGTACCGGTAAGTTGTCGATTTTTTCGTTTTTTCCGTTTTAATTTCTGGTGGGTATCATACGGAAGTGTTCTACGTACTATATTGAGGAAAACTCCTCTTATTAATTTACTAATCTAAATTATATCATATGCAATAACATTCTGCATTTATGTATTTTAACAGATTACTTGACTTTATAATTTTCATTTATTCTTTCAGTGTTTATCTCATGACAGTATTGCTGATATAATTTTCCACATGCAAATACCACAGTTCTTTCCAGATGCAAAAAAGGTAATGAAAGCTTTGTATCTATTACATACTGAAAAATTGACATTCACATACAGTATAAACAAAGTACATTTATTTCAGCTCAGAGAAAAGGGGTAAAAAATTAATTGAAAAATAAAGTATAATTGCTTCCTGAGTTATGAGGTTCAGTAGAATACGTTTGTATCTAGGAAACAGTTGAAACAGTGAATATTTCTTCCAGTATTTACTGTTGTATTTTTTAGTGGCAAAATTCTTGTCCAATTATGTTGTAGTATTTCAATAAAAGGAAGGAGAATAGAAGGTGAATGCACTCTTGTGAAGTTTGGAATGTCTTTATTAGTGCAAAGGAAACTCTTAAGGAAATTGTATAGTTTCTGCACAAACAATTTAACTAAAACAGAAGCATATGTAAACTTCAACCAGGTGAGGCACTTCTCAAATCGTGCCTGTGATTAGTCTATCAAATGATAGCTTAGGCAAGAGGAGGTATTTTTAGTATCAAGTAACACAGAAGGGTTAAAAGTGCTAAGAGCATTATAGAGGATTATATTCTACAGAATCAGAAAGAATGGTCATATTTTATATTTAATCATATAAAGATCAGGCTGTACTTACCACCATTAATGGTAGACCATGAAAAAAAGGAAATACCGTATTTATATGGTAATAAAAGTAAAAAAGCAGCTTCACCCATAAATATAGTAAACTTATCCACAACAGATGAATAATAGTGAACTTGGTTCATAAAGGTACAGCTTGAATTTTTACAAATTGGAACTTTTGCTCTATGTGAAGCCACCACAGAAGTACAGCAAAACTTGAACATCAAACTGAAAGCAACAAATTTTACATGGGTTAAATGGCATTTCAAACTTTAATTTAAGGTGTAGGTCCAATACAGACAACTTATGAAACAATGCTATTAAAATATTAGTTAAAATAGATCATTAATGGTACAAAACATTAACAAAGGAAATAATTGTTTTATTAGATAAAACAGTTTACTGCCTACAGGCAATTAAACTGTTTTATCTAATAAAACAGTTTACTTGCCTGTAGTTAATCAGTTAAATTATTTTTTCAATATTTCTTCAATAAAGAAAAAAAGCTGTCTTCTTCTGAGAATTCAGGAGACAAAACAGAATTAATCTTAAAATGTTAGAGCATGTAGGCGTCAGAAATATGGTAATGTTTAACATACTAGCAATTCATAAACCCAGTTACTAATGGCAAATTGTAAATGGGAAGCATTCAGGAAGTAATAGAAGCTACTAGACTTTTCATACCAATGAAGAAATTCTGTTCAAGGCTGAGACATAATTGATGTCAGATGAACTATTGAGACACATGGCAGACAAGAAAAGTGCGAGGGTGCATATAAATTATCAGGTCATACAGAAGTCTATTGTATGTATAAATTAGCCTGTAATCAAGTCACAAAGGAGGTTAGGCAAGCTAAGGCAGATTATGAGAAGACCCTGGCAAAGAATGCAAAGAAAAGCAGCAAAAGACTTATGTGCATATATTAACAGTAGAAGGAAGGCATCACATTGGGCCACTTGATGTCAGTGGGTTAACTGTTGATGAACATTCTCAGGTTGCTGACAAATTCAATAGGTATTTTGCATCTGCATTCACACATAAGGAATTCTTTAGGGCAGGGGATGGCAGAAGTGTATCAAACTCTAACAGAGAGCTAAATGACTTTGTGATAACTGAAAGGAAAGAGGAAGAGAAATAGTTGAAGCTGAACATAAAAAGAGTGCCTGGTGAATGGAATCTATCCAATTATATTAAGGGAGGCAGCAAACCCTTAACCATTATTATGAGTACATCCTTGGATTCAGGGGAGGCCTCTGTGGACTGGAGGTGTGCAAATGTATCTTCTTCTTCTTCGGGTTCTGTGTTCAATTTGAACGTTGGAGACCAACATTTTCCAGCCAACTCTATCACTTGCTTTGTGAAATAGTTCTTGTGTCGAAAGACTACTTTCCATTCTTTGATGTTATCAAGCCACTTTTTTCTTTGTCTTCCTTTTGCTCCTTTTTGCCCTTAATCTTCCCTTTCAGGATTAGTCTCTGCAGGTCATGCTGAGGGCTTCTTATAATATGCCCGAGGTAAGCAATCTTCCTCCTCACAATTGCAATTAGTAGGGTTCTTGTGGTCCTTGCCCTGTTAAGGACCTGCTCATTGGCGACCCGATCTGTCCATGGAATTTTGAGCATTCTTCTGAGCTTCCACTTTCCTCATGACCCAGGTCTCGCATGCATATAGAAGGATGCTCCATGTGTAGCATTTGGCCATTCAATATCTTTTCTGAAAATCCAGTTTAGTGTCTCAGAGGAAGTTCTTAAGATTCTTAAATACCTCTTTGGCCATACTGATTCTGCTTCTAATTTCTGTGCCCTGGTTACTATTGTGAAGATCTTCCCTAGATATTTAAAGTTATTCACTTGTTCGATGGGGGAGTTGCCATGGCATATTTTGATTCTGGGCAAAGTGTTTTTGCTTATGACCATAGTTTTGGTCTTTTTGGCATTAATTGTTAAGCTTATCTGTTTGCTGGCTGTTACAACTATATTGAGGAGTATTTGTAACTTTTCCTCTGATGTTGCAACGAGGGCAGTATCGTCTGCATATCACAGGCTACTGATAACTGAACCATTAACAGTAATTCCTTCTTTAGGCTCTTGTATTATATCTATAATAGTTTTAGCATAGAGATTGTACAGCAAATGTATCATCAATTCATAAAGGAGGATCAAAAGGTGACATGGTAATTATAGACTGGCCTGTTGGTCTGTTCCAATGAAAGTAATGGATTCACTGGTTAGAGAAGTAATGCAGGACCATCTGAACAGGAATGCAATTATACTGCAATCAAAGCATGTACATATTAAGGGAAGTCTTTCTAACCAATCTGATAGGTTACTGTGATGCAGTGACCAAGGAACTGGATGCAAAAAGTAATTTTGATATTATATACTTGGATTTCAGGAAGACTTTTGGTACTTTTTCTCATAAAAGACTGCTGTACAAACTGCAGCAATGTGGCATTAAGGGGAAGTTACTGCTATGGATAATGGGATGGTTGAGTGGAAGAAGACAGAGAGTGGTTATCAATGAGCACTGCTCTTCATGGACTAATGTTATTAGTGGAGTCACCCAGGGTTCAGTGCTTGGCTCACTGTTGTTTTCAGTATTTATTAATGATACTGATGAAGGTATATCAGTCTTAATGTCTAAGTTTGCAAAGTCTAAGATATATGAAGGTTGGCAGGGTGGTTATTGACAGTAATCGGGGTGGGCTACTGCAAGATCTAGTAAAACTGGGTCTATGGGCTGAGAAATGGCAGTTGAAGTTTAATATTGACAAACACAAGGTATTGCATATGGGTAGCAGTAATTCCAGAGTAACTTACCAACTGTGTGGTAGTGGAAAAGTAACTTATCAACTCAGGGTAACTTATTAACCCAGATTAACTTATCAACTCAGGGTAGTGGAAAATGAAAAGACCTGGGTTAATTGTGTAGTCAGATATGAAATTGTCTGAGCCGTGCAGACATGTTCCAGGACAGTTCATGGGGTTTTGTCAATGATGAACAGAAACTTTGCTAGCAGGAATAAGGAAGCGATTATCCCTTTGTACAAGGTCATGGCTAGGCTGCACCTTGATCATTATATACATGTCTGGAGGCCTCACCTTAGGAAGGATGTAGACCTGGAATATGTGCAGAGGAAAACAGACAACTGGAGTGGTGAAGAGAACAAAAGGGTGCTTTTACCCAGAAAGGCTTCAGTTCTTCAAATTGTAGTATCTGGAGACTAGGCACCTGTAGGGATATCTGATTGAGGTGTTTAAGAGCTTGAATGGATTGAGCAAACTAAATGTTAATGACATTGTTCCTCATGAGGGGGCATAAATTCAAATTGAGAAAGGCTGCCTTCAGCCTTTCTCAACTTGAATTTCCCAAGTTTGCCTTCAGCCAGCAGGTGGTTGATTGTTGGAACAGGCTTCCACCTGTTGTGGAAGTGAATGGTTTGATTAAATTCAAGGAAGAACTAGACATATTCTTGGAGGGAATGGATGGGTGAAGTGTGTAGTTTTCTTTTTGGTTGACACTATATAAGCTTGCTTTCTTCCATCATTTGCTACTACTGCTACTGCAAATGAAGATAAATTACCTGTTTTAGTGGTCGGCTATAGCTGTTAAGTAATATGTCTGAACATGCTAAATTTCTAAATGCACGCCTCCCCATTGACTTTTTTTAAATTCTAATCTGTAAAAAATGTTCATTTTTGCATTATCTAATCAGAATTGAGCCATCCTCATTTCTTGTAGTTTTTTCCATGCTTCATTCTCTCTCACTCTTCTGCTCGTGTATTTTGGCACTGAGGATGGGGAGATATTAATAACAATCCTGAAAAGTGTTAGTCCACATATGTCACTGTTTGAGTATATTTGAAATTTTGTTCCCCTTGTTATTTTATTATTTTCAGTCTTTTCATAATTTTGTATCTTGCTTGATGACAAATTATGCATGGTTTAGCAGGTGATGTCTTGCTTTATTTTTATTTTATTAGTATTACTTTTTTATTATTTTATCCCTTTTTCCCTGAATTGCAGTAAGCAAGGCAGAATTGCAAAGGTAAGTTACTGAAAAGAAGCATGGCTGTAATTCTGTTAGCACAAAATATATTTATATTTCATTTTATCTTATTCAATAAAATCTGGTTAATTCAAAATTCAAGGGACCGTGATATGTCCATGGTCATATCACTGTCACATATCACGTAGTAAAAGCAGAAAGCAGTATTAGCTGTAAAGGAAACATAAAACAAATTTAACTTTTTAATAAATTAATTAATTTAAAGAAAGAACCATCCAGTTTCATTTGCATAGCTTATGTCTTACATACGTTCTTTAAGTGTAGCACAGACTATTTTTACTTTCATTTTCATCCCTGTAACAAAAACCTCATTTTGCTTGGTAACCAGGAGCTATTTGGGTGTTGGCATTGCTGTAGTAACACCTGATGTAGTAAAAACAACATGATCATCCACCTTAACAAACTTCCCGAATTCTCCAACAAAATCCATATGCTCCTTCACACTCAATCCTGTCACATTAATTTGTTGGATCATGTTTTTCCCTGACATTCTGACTGAAGCTGCTTTTTATGGAACCTTTGATTATTACACTTGATGTGGTACCTTCCCAAGGAATAATTACATTATGAATAGCATCTAAGACATTCCACTTTAGTTGTAAATTGTTTTCTCCTATGTACTGAGGATCAAACACCTTATCAAGCAGGCTTTTGGTCTCTTAAGATTAAAAATATTGCCTTTATTCAGTTGCAGCATAAAATTATTGGTATCAGAAGGCATGTTCTTCAGCTTGAGTCTTAGCAGTGTGCAGTACAGTGATCTACAACCATAAAAATGTTTTGTTTTTTTCCTGAAGCCATTCTTTTGTCCCCTCTCAGTAATCAAGACTGAAAAATTCTGACTGCAGTTGAACAGCTCTGTTGGCCTCAAATGCATAGAAGTTGATTAACTGCTTTAAAACATCTTGGTTTGAAAAATTTCAATCACAAGTAGATACAGTTTTTGCACTGCCATCTGCTTTGCAGAATAACAAAGGCACCTCCGTAGCCAGGTGGGCAGGAGCAGCAGTGCGTAGCACACACTTCTTGATTAGACCAGGGTTCAAGCCCATGACTACCAAATACAGAGGATGCGGAAAGGTCAGGAAATGACCACCGCATATCCCCGGAGCAATATGGCCTTAGTTGCTAATGCTCCTAAAAACCAAATAACGAACAACAACAACAACAAACTATTGGATGGAAATAAATTAAATTTTGGATTGTACTAAGCTTTGTATTAACCATAAAAAATAACAATTTATTTCCCATGAGACAAAAACACTTTGTAGTAAACTTAACCTTATTTTGTAATAGACAAATATGTTATATAGACGAGTCTATCATTTAACAGGGAAACAGTACATGTGTTGTATAAACTGAGTTTGTATTAATGAGATTTTAATATATATTATTATTATTAGCTGTATGATGCAGGGAAGCCCAAGGCTTATGCTGCACCAGCCAAAAAAAATTCCCAAGTTACCCTGAGAGAGAGAGAGAGAGAGAGAGAGAGAGAGAGAGAGAGAGAGAGAAATAGAAGGGAATCACCAAGAAAGAGAAGAATGATGATATCCAGCTCAGGACCCTGGGTGTGCCAAGTCCATACTCACCAGATGTGAGCCATGTATTATTGGAGTAGTTTATTTCTTGATGTATATCACTCACAAAGACTGTCTCATTTAATGACATGATTAAATCATTAAGGGAATTATTAATTTTTTAAAAAATTCTCCAGTGAGAAGGTATTGCTTTCTCTGAAGCACATTTATTACCATTTTCTCTCAAATTGATTGTATACACCTGGACAATTCTTGTGATTTGCATTGCTAGTAATCAGTGTATGCATGCCTTCCCTCCCTGGCATAAACAGAATTGATTACGTATGCACCTTTATGGCAAGTTAAAAGTTACATGAATTCTTGATGATTCTTCATGCAGTTTCTTGAAGAAGTGAATAGAACTAAAATTTAAAGGTGCCATATACTGTGTAACAATACTAAATACAATATAGTAGTCATTTTTGTTACAGCAATGTTTACCTGTAGTGTTTTGGCAGTCTTTTTTAAATTAGACAAGTTATTCACAAGTTACTGGAACAAGTTCAGACTGAATTTCATTTGAGATATATTTCAAATAATAAGTACTAAAATGCATATAAAACCCATTATATCAAATTAATTAGGTGCCAAAATAAATCTAAAAAAAATCGTGGAAACGTATTTTGCATCCCGCAGAAATAAATGTAGGTATCACGAAAATATAATGTGAACACAATAACACTTTTTTTCCCCCCCTTCTTTCTTTGTAATTCATTCCAAGAATAATTTTATTCATTCCAAGTCCTTGGAATGAATAAAATTAATTAACAGATGTGCCATATATAGAATAAAACATATGAAAAGCATAGTTTGTTTGGATACATAGATCATCTGATGAATAGTCATAATGGACCAAGTAACTACCCTCTTTTTATAGTTAGCAAAGGACATTACGTGATTGTTTTCCATTAAGATTATTACTATAATTAATACCACTCATATATAACTTGTGAAATTAGTAATATAGTTTATTAAGCTAATCGCCTAAATTAGTATACAATTTAAGGTGACATTTCAGGCATCTTACAAGACCGTGCACCCCCCCCCCCCATAAAAAGGTTTCAGGAGGAGGGCTGTTATCTCTGTGGAGTGAGTTGTTTGATGAAATTTTGAAGTTTTCTAAAAATAGAAACCTTGTACATGAATGCCTTTGACTAGGTTTGTTTTTATTTTTTTATTTTGAACTTGCCCAACATTAAAGTGAAATTATCAACAAAAATCAAATAAGATTTTTTTTTAAATTGTAAAACAAAAAATTGCCATTACTTTTTTTGATCCAATAATACTTTTTATGCGTTTATTTATTGCTTAATTCTTCAAATTTCTCCCAAATCAGATAACTGATATAATCGCTGATTTTTTTTTTTTTTTTTTTTTTTCCCCTTCTTTCTTTGTAATTCATTCCAAGTCCTTGGAAGTTAAATTTTGCTATATTACTAAGCTATTTATCTCTCTAAATGGTCATATTTATAATGGAAATTGCAATACACTTTCATCATTATCACATGTTCCCGTTATAAGAATCAATTTTGAACGCCTTTGTGATATTTTTCTAAAGCACGTTTCTGGAGGTCACGACCATAAAACAACAAAAACAATTTGCCCTTTCCGGTTTATTGGACTTTTCTGTTAGTGCATCTAATTATAAACGGGTAGTAAACTCGATCTTATTGAATTTTCGATAATACAGATAACTGCAGTTGAGTAGGTTTTTGCGCTATTATGGTGAAATGTGTTCCCCTTCACTGAAATCTTCAATCATATAAAAACAAATTTTCAGAAACTTGTCTTCATTCCCATTTACATATTACAATGATGAAGGGAAAGCGACCAACAAAAAGCACAAGTGATGGTAATGCCAGGAAACGAAACAAAATTGATTTAGAAATGAAGATGATTAATTAATTTAGAAGCAGGGCAAAGTTTGTCATCTATTGCAAGGAAATTAGGTCTCGCTGCTTCAACAGTGAATACTTTTTTAAAGGACAGTGCCCATATAAAAAGACATATCAAAGCATCAATGCACTTAAGATCAACAGCGTTCAGGTGCTATATCGAAGGTGTAACAACTGTTAATAATAATATGGATGGAAAATCAGATTCAGAAGCGAGTATCCCTGAATCTAATGACCATTCAAGCAAAAGCAACAAGTATTTATAAAGATATTAAGTATAAGTACGGCGAACCCCAACCCATGTTCGTGGCAAGCAACGGGTGGTTTAATAGATTCAAGCATCGTGCTGGTTTCCACAACATTAACGTATGCGGTGAAGTCACCAGTGCCGATTCTGCACAGCTGCAAAGAAATTGATGTGTTAGAAAAAATTATTGATGAAAGCAGCTATTCAACACAGCAAATTTTTAATGTTCATGAGACTGCTCTGTATTGGAAAAAAATGCTGAATGGAACACACATTGCCAAAGAGGAAAATACAATGCCAGGTTTCAAGGCATCAAAAGATAGGGCCATGCTCTTGCTTGGGGCTAATGCAGCAGGAGATTACAGATTAAAACCACTGCTTGTGTATCATTCTGGAAATCCTCGTGCATTTAAGGGCATCAATAAAGTCACCCTACCTGTGCATTTCCAATCGAACCAGAGAGCATGGATAACAATATCTCTTTGAGGATTGGTTTAAATGCTGCTTCATTGCCGAGATTGAAAAATATTGTAAAGACGACAACGTTCCTGTCAAGATTTTGCTTCTATTAGATAATGCTCCTGGGCATCGTATGCATCTAGATGATTTCAATTCGAACATGAGATTCATATTTCTACCGCCAAACACGAGTTTAGTCATCCAACCTATGGATTAGGGTGTTATTTCGAATTTAAAAGCATACTATTTATGCATAACATTTGCTCAGGCGTTGTCTGCAGTAGATGGTGAGAAAAATTTTATGTTAAGAGACTTTTGGAAATCTTACAACATTTACTACGCCATCTTAAATATTAATAAGGCCTGAGCGGAAATTACTAAAAGTTGTTTAAATGATGCATGGAAGAAAATATGTCCACAGCATGTAAAAGGCTTCAAAGGGTTTGAAAAAGACAAATCGTATGAAAAGGTTACAGATAAGATTGTAAAGGTTGCAGAGCTACTTTAGTTGGAGGTTGATGCCAGAGACATGGAGGAGTTAATAGAGGAAGAAGAGAAGGAATTATCTAACAAAGAACTTATTGACTTGCAGGCAGCGATAGTGAAAGAAGAAAATGCTGAAGAAGCTCAAGATGAACCAAATGATGAGCCGAGATGCTTCATCACCAGAGAGATGGCAGTGGCGTTTTGTGAAATTGCATCAGCAATGGCGAGGTTTCAGAAGATGGATCCTGATAGCGAACAATTCTTAAAAGTTAACAGAGGGGTGAATGATATGCTTGCTACAAAGAAATCTACAATGAAAAGAAAAAAAAACACTGTCCAGTCATCCATTAATATGTTCTTTCGTAAGGTTGAGTGGCCGGCGCCTTTTAAATCTTCATGCCCTCAACCTCCATAGCAACATACTTATCAGCTGAGGACATCAATTCTGGCAATGATGCTCGAGATTACCAGGCAATACCACCTAGTATTGCCTGGTAACACAGAGGGGCGGCATTCCTCCATGTGGTGTTTGCGACACACTTCGATTCCTCCTTACGCTGGTTCACACCTGCAGCTGCAAAAAACCAAACCACCTGGGTGGTCACCCACAGTGTGCTTGTGATTCAGGGGTTATACCCATGATACTGATAGTCCCACTATCGTGAAGGTGCAAGCAGAGGATTTGGCTGCCACAGACCATCTGGACTTCGCCGAACTTGGGCCCACATGACTTGGGTGTCACCCGAATATCAGTTCCATCAGCATTTTAGACTCCCAGCTATCAAGTACAGCTTGTCTGGCATATCTGAGAGAATGCCTCTGACAACCTCAAGGACCATTATGAATTTTATTTAAATTTTGTATAAGTGCATCTCCTTTAAAGTATAACTATTTTATGATTATCCTGATATAGTGTTAGGCCTATTAGGTTGTAAAAATTTACACACCTTGGAGGGGGAGGGGGAGCTTCATAACAAATGTTTGAGTGTTGCATGCAGCCCACTGGCCACCAGTTTGACCTGCTTGTCCTAGATTTATGAAGAATTTTTTAGATATTTCTGGATATAGTACAGTTGTCTGTAGTTTTGTTATTATTTATTTAGCTGTGGGGTTTAATAAAAGTTAGCACTCTCCCTTTCTTGTTTTTATATATTTACTTTCACTTTTCCCCAGCATTACAACATGTTGGAATTGCTACTTTTCCAGCCGTATGCACTAGGGTTTGAGTCAGTTGTCTTAATTCTTATTTGTTAGGCAATGAGGCCTGGTAACTTTCCTAGCAGTTTTTGCTACAAATTTTTTGGAAGGGTAATGACTTCACCTGCTAAATCCTATATACCAGTTCAAGAATTAAATTACTGTTTAATTCTTGAACCATTAATACATTAAATATATTTGCACATAATATAAAACTTATTTTGAATCTAGATGCCAGTTATTTTGTAAGTCATCCTATCCACATGGGCTTTTCAGCAGATGCCACTAATCAGTTGTACTATCCATGTAAATTTGAAAATGATATATTCTGTTAACAACATTAAATGGAATGTAATTTTTATGTTATTATAAGGTGCAAGATTTTCTAATGGGAAATAATATCTGTCAGCTGTCGCAGAATGGAATTCTGAAATCCAATGAACATAAGAAAATTTCAAAAAAAAAAAAAAAATGCTTTTCCTAATTTTATTTTTAGATACAAGAAAAGTAATATTTAAAGACATTGGATATCAGTATGTGACTAATATTTTTCATTAACATATTAATTTCAACAATTATCAATTTTCATTGATAATATTGATTTCAAACTTAACTAGAAATATTTCAGGTGTTTTCTCTCTTTCACATTAAAGTGATTTCATTAATGCATCATTATTCAAACGATTATTTAAGTCTGATTTTAAATTATTACATTTTAGGTAATAGAAACAGATGAAGTTTTACAGAAGCCAGACTCGTCAAAAAAAACATCAGATATGTTAACTGCTGAAGAATGTCTTAAGATTTTTAAAGAGATGTTGGAATTTCCAAGTGGTAAGAAGAAATTGACATAATTTAACTTAATGGAGAATAAAGAAGTAGTATATACTACATTAATTATATCTTTGAAAGAAGTTTTCTTCACTTGTGATATCCATCAAGAAATAAACTATTCCAACCCTCTACGCATCATGATAAGTACGTTAATAAATGAGCATCACATTATAAACCCTTTACCAGGTTCTTGTTCACATGCCCTTTGAACAAGAACCTGGTAATGGGCTTGTGACATGATGCTCATTTATTAAAATATTTATTGTGTTCTATGAAGTGTTTGAATCACTTTTTCTTGACTGTATACTACCCTTAAAAACAGAAGATGTCTATGCCAACATCAGCTCTAGTAAAAAAACTTACAACACATAAAAACTATAGAATAAAACTCACCTTGCTTACATTACAAGGAGAAATTGCTTCCCTTCCTCAGAACAGAATTATACTATTTTTCATAAGCATTGAAAATGCAGCATTTCAGTAAGAAGGATCATTAAAATGCTACTGATATTCTAGTGGTAAATGAACAGTTGGTATGTGCTAAGGTATTAGTGACAATAAAAGCTTTTGTACCATTTTATTCCTCAATCCTATCAACTATGAACTATCTGACTTAAGCTATGAACATAAGTCTTTCTAAACTTTTCTGGTGTAATGTTTTTTTATTTTCCATTTACCATGCCAGAAACATTTAACACAATTTGGCTATTGTGATTTCATTATTTTTTAGTCTATACAGTACAAATCATTAACCATATTTCAACTTTTATGAACTTTCAAACTGCTATTGCAACCTTTGCTGGTTGTCATTATACTTGTTTGATTGAGCAAACTTGCGTGTGGTGGCCATTTGTATTATGGAAATTTAGAACATTTAATGGCTAGAGAACAGCAAGGAATGGTTATTTTTGACATTTGTGACCTTAATCACTTATTCAGGTAATTGCTATTCATATTTTATACATTATTATTATTTATTTACTTTTAGATTTTATACAGATAGTTCCACTTCAGTTTGAAAAGGATGATGACAGTAATGGCCATGTAAATTTTATTTGTGCTGCTGCAGTGAGTCATATTTTGTAATATTCCTTTTTTATGATGTTATATGACTGTCATTAGCATTTTCACCTACCATTTATATTTTATAGTAATAATCTATTTATTTATTACTTTCACCTAGAAGTTTTCATTGTACCTATTGTTATATGTCTTTTTATTTTTAATTAAAAATAAAAAAATATATGACATAGCAGTAAGGGTTGTTTTTTTTTTTTTTTTCCTTCCAGCTATAAAAAAAGAAAATAATAAAAAGTTTAAAGAAAGTTTTGGAATGGTGCTTGCCCGAAACTTACAGAATGGAGTTTATACTCATATTAAAATATGAGTAGAACCTCCATTCTATAAATTTTTATACTGATTTCAAAATTGACACCTTTTTTTTTTTTTTTTTTTTTTTTAAACAGAGAAGAATTTTCCACAAGTTGGAAGAAATTGGAATGCATCAGTAAAAAATAAAGCCCAGTGCAAAAATTCAAGTGTTTACAAGCAAAGTAAAAAAAAAACTTGAACACAAGTTTTGGCTGTGAAAATAACAAGACCATACCAAGTCAAGAAAGTCCCTAAACATTAAGTTCAGTTATATGTAATGGGAGGACAAACATGTTGTGAAGAGTCTAATCTACTGTATTTGTCACTACTAGAAGAGCCTCCACTGGATTCACCTTCAAAAAGGATCACCTCTTGGCTTGGAGAAAGCATGGTAGTAGATATCCATGGAGTGAAAAAACTAAAAATTCACTGATGTTTTCTCAGAAAAGGGTGTTTCTGAATCATTTTCTAATGCTGATTTCAAAAATGACTGCCATTTGTTTCAATCACATCAGGTTTCTACAAAATTCATGAAAGAAATTTCGATATTTCACAAATTTTAATTTTAATTTTGGCAGAATATGTGCACTGAAATAATAACAAAATGCTCCTTTTACCATATTTTATATTTTAAATACATGTTAAAAACACTATTAAAAAGGGGAGTGTGGGAAAAAGTCCACTAAACATTCACCTCTCATTTTAAAAACTGATCTATGATGGGTGAAATATTCATTTCTTTGATTTTCTTGCAGATTCTTCTTCAGTCCCTCTTCAGCATCCAGCAATAGTCAGCCATCATGTTGACATTCCACCTCCCCTTGTACCTCATCTCCAAGTCTTTAATGTCCTAGTGAACCCTCTCACCCTGTTCTGCACTAACACTTCCTAGAATTTCTCAGAAGTATGTGGGGGGTCAAAAAATGTACTTTGACACTCATTTTGCAGTCCATCTTCTTGAAGTTTGCCAACATATTTTCAATTACATTCTTGTAGTCCAGATCCTTGTTGTTCCCTAAGAAGTTCTCAGCAACAGACCCGAATCCATGCCTGTTTCTCTCTTTTATTCATAGTTCCCTCAAAATCTTGGTCCCCCATCAGTTTGCGAATTTGAAGTCCCACAAAGATACCTTGTATAGCTTCTCTTTGGTGATTAATGGACAAAAGTGCAAAGGTAGTTGAAGCAGGAACCTTCCTGAGGTAAAGCTTTAACAAACTGTTTCATCAAACCCAGTTTGTTGTGCAAAAGTGGAAGAAGGACAGTTTTGGTATCTACCAGTGGTTTATGAACTGTTCTTTGATCCAGCAACAAACTATCCCACTTTGACCAGACCTTGGCGTCTCATTGCTTGTTTCTTGCTCAGCTGTCCCACTCACACAAAAAGCAAGGCATTTTTGTATAGCCAGATTTCTGTCCAAGTAACATACCCATCACTTTAAAGTCAGCACAGACCAGCCAGTTATGTTCTTCATGCTTAATATTTGTCAACAACTTCTTCAAGTTGTCATATGTTTCTTTCAAATGCACAGAGTGGGCTGCTTAAATTGACCCATATTTATTTCCATTCTGGATAATACACCTTTGAGACTCCTCTTTGATGAATCAATAAAAGGTCTCCACCCTGTATGATTGTAATTAACTCCTAAATAGTTCATTATCATATATATTACTGCAAAAAACTGTGGAATCATCCTTAGAAAAGTAGGGAACTAGTTCTCATTCTCTGTGTCTGTACCATGAAAAAATGTCCTGTGTGATAAATTTTAAATCTCATACTAGATCTATGCTGTGAAAACAGTTGATGGCTGGACTCATTGTCTCCAGGCATGTAGACTTCAGTTTCATATTCAGAAGCTTCACTTTCAGCACTCCCTGCTAGTACAGCGCCTCCATAGCCAGGTGGGAAGGAGCAGCAGTGCATAGCACATGCTTCTTGATTAGACTGGGGTTCGAGCCCGTCACCACCAAATACGGAGGATGCAGAAAGGTCAGAGAATGACCACCGCATATCCCGGAGCAATATGGCCTTAGTTGCTAATGCTCCTAAAAACCAAATAACAACAACATCTTCTCTTTGCATTGTATTAACTAAGGAAAAATAATAGTCATCACAGTAGTTTGTAGGCTCCTGCCAAATCATGGGAATTGCAAATGACATAGTCTTCTTTTTACCATTTTTCTACAATCTCAATGCTTCAACATAGGTTCAGCAAACTTTATGTTGACCCAATACCTTGGTCACTGAGTTTTACTCCAAAATAAGTAATACACATTTTTTACTAATTCTGTAATATCTTGTCTTTGCTTGAGGACTGCATAACTTCCACAAATATAAAAAATAAGTTTGGATTGGTCAAACACTTTCATAAAGACATTTTGCTCACAAGTTTGACATGATAACCACAAAAATAAACTAAGCTCACTCTGCCAAACACTTCTGCATGGAGCTCTTAAGGTCAAGAAACAAATGACTGAAGGCAGTGTTGCCAACTAGTGAACATTTAGTTTATAAATTCCCAGCATTTACTCCTAACTTAATACATTCAATAATACAACTCATGATGTCAACATAAGTGATTTTGTGAAAAAAACAGTACATAATAAAAAAAAACGATTAACATAAAAAAAGCATAAAAAATTTGAAATAAGCATAAAAAACTGAGTTAAAAACAGTTATTAATTTACAAACATCAAAAACCATGCAGAGTGGTGTAATCAGTTCCTGGAAAAATTAATATTGTACTTAGTACTTTTAGAATTAGTACTAAACACCTAGAGAATATAAAATCATGTTCTTTCTGTCAAGACAATATTTCACATTGAAAGTCCATAGCTCTATGTTATATTGTGCAAGATTAATTGTATTGTTCACAAAGATTTTATCATATTTCTTGTTCGTATTGAAGGTATTATATAGTGCAGGAAATGATCTCACAGTGGACTCTCCAAAAGATGTAATCCCAATAACAGATCATGTCATAATTACATTAAGTAACTTAATGATTACTTTCACTAATGTACAGTGCCAAAGGTCTAGGTTGAAGGGATTTGAATATTCTGAGCAGCATGGATCTAAATGACAACACTAGTTGTTTTAACTCTCCTGCTAGCCAGCACAGAAACCAATACTCTAGAGTTAAGATGGCCTCTAAATTTGTGGAAGCTGAGGAAAACCAAATGATAGCTCCATAAAAAAAAAAAAATACTTCGAGATGACCTTTGAATCTGAAACTTTAGCCATATCTCATCCAGAAAACTCTACAAATCTTTGTTTTCATAATACTGAAATAGTCCTTGAAGGTAAGTTTGGAATTCAGGGTGATACCAATAAATTTTATTTGGAATAGGCAATTGTAAATCACATAAATACTTAGGGGCTAAAATTCCGTATTTAGTCTTAAATAAAGGGATTGATAACCAGACTAAGAAAAAGAGAAGTGGGTGGTCAAGGCTGATCAAAGATACAGTTCTGGACAAAAGAAGTACAGTCACTGCATTTACTAGAAGTTTAATCTGTTAAAACAGTATTATCTGCATAAGAAAACACTTGAGATATTTCCATAAAAACAGAATAGTGTAAAAAAATGAAGAAAGTAAGAAAGAACCTTGGAGAATTCTAATCACCAAATAGATCATACTGGACTTATCATTGAGGGGAGGGAAGCTCACATTGTGATAAAAGGTCCTTTAATGGAACAGAGACAGAACTGAAAATGTCAATTATAGAATGCAACTCTTTGGGAATGTGTATGTCAGAAGCTGGTGCAACATCAGAAAACACAACATGCAAATTTCCTCCAATGTGTGTAGGCGCCCCTGTAGCCAGGTGGGAAGGAACAGCAGTGCGTAGCACACGCTTCTTGATTAGACCGGGGTTCGAGCCCGTCACCACCAAATACGGAGGATGCGGAAAGGTCAGGGAATGACCACCGCATATCCCGGAGCAATATGGCCTTAGTTGCTAATGCTCCTAAAAACCAAATAACAACAACAACCCTCCAATGTTCCATGCACCGTAGTTGACATGACACTTCAGTGGAATGGTAATCATGAACAGACTTCAGCTTTCGGAATTGGAATGTTCCTGAAATTTTCCACATTAGCAGGATGATGGCAGAATTAAGGAGCTTGTTAAAAATAATCAGAAGAACATCTAAAATTAAATAAAATTTTAAAAAAAGGCAAACTTCAAATAGAAATTTGGAATGGCATCATACCCAACAACTGAAATGTCAGACAAACTGTTAATATGCTGCTTTAATTCTTTACTGGAACAGGACGTACTTGAATGTGGAGAGTGTACCTATTGAAGTTGAAAGAAGCAGAATCAAAGGCTGGTAGACTGTTAAGGTAGTTTTGAAAATGAAGAATATGATCAGACCATTTCTCCAAGTTCAGCAGAGTAGTATTATTAAGCGCAATAAACCCCCTTGCCAAATTTTATTCTAATCTTAAATTCTCAATAGCTACATTTTTACTTGCAACAAACCTTTCCCTAGATAGGGAATAAGAATTATAGATAAACACAGAAAGGAAATTCTTGTACAGTTTAAACAAATTTTAAATCACATAGTTAGCTCCTGTTACCAGTGAAATGTGAAAAACTCTAGATGTTGACTTAGCTGCAACAAAAGAAAGCGATTTCAACAACCAGAAAGGTGCATCAGCTGCAGGAAGGTTTGTTAAGATTAGACCAAGGAAAAGCATCCATCACCACACAAAAAAAAAAAAAAAAAATACCGCAAAGTCAAGCTGGATATGTTTAGGAGCAAAAATAAACCTGGTATGCAAAGGACTATTAACATGGCCAACTGAGGTCACAATAGAATGGATAGACAATATATATTAATAGGTGTATGGTTGGAATTCAGCTGAAACTCAGAAAAAATATCACAGGTTTGAGAAAAAATCTAATTGAGCATTAAAACGAGTGGAGAAAGATAGAAATTTCCAGAAACCTGCATATTTAGACTAGTGAGTTAAAGAAAGATAATAACATTATGAGCACAGTTATTAGAAAAATTAAAATCCCCAAAAATAAAAACTTGCTTGCCATTATAAACAGTACCAAACCAATCTAGAAAGTTCTAAATTAATAGATGAAGCAATATAAATTATTACTACAACAATTTGAAATTATGACAACAAGTGTTCAACTCTAATGGCCAAGGCATCCATTTGATCAAGCACAATTGAACCTATAGGAGCCTTGGGCAAATTTTTTGATAGAGCCAAGCAAGTCAGCCCCTTTCTTAGAATTGCTCAATACTAAAGAAATATCATAACAAAACACTGAGCTTATGGAAATCAAATACTGAGTATCTGATAACCATATTTCTCTGCAACCAACGATATTACTGACTAGACAACAGTGATTCAATCAACTCGGAAAGCTTATTTCTAAGGCTACATTTTAGTAAAAAAAAAAAAAAAAAACTGCAAGGTAGACCAAGGTGGACTTCCCTTCAATTTAGGAATTGGCTGAAACATATTATAAAGCCTTTTAGCAAAATAACAGTAGAATGACTTGTCCAAAAGTGGACAGTATACATCCTGTTATACTAAGAAGGCTGCATGTGAGTGCATCATCCAGTTGGGGGGTGTTAATGAGATCATCATTACTCTCCCACTCCCTGGACTGGAGAAATTCTAATTCCTCCAGTCCACAAAGGAGGTGCAAAAAATGTGATGGGAACTACCATTGAATTTGACTTCAGTGGTAGGAAAGATCATGATGTTGGTAGTTAAAGGTATAGTGTGGTTACAATACAAGACTATCTAAATAGGAATGGTATGCGTAATGGATCACAGTTTGGGTTTGTGAAGGGGAAGTCTTGCCCAGCCAATCTAATTAATTATTATGGTGAAATCATTAAAAAGTTAGATGTGTGAAACAACTTTGACATTGTTTACTTGACTTGGTAAAGCTTCTAATGCCATTCCCATGAAATGCTATGTATAAATTAGAGCAAATTTGGATTAATGGCAAGATCCTTCTCAAGGGGTGACTAAAAGGCAGGAGACAGAGTAGTCATAAATAGACAAAAAATCGGTGGACCAAGTAGCAAATGGACGTCCTCAGGGATCAGTGTTCTGGCCACTTCTGTTTCTTCACTTCTTTACTGACATTGATGTGGGAGTGAATGGAAAGTTGTCAAAATTTGCTGATAATTTAGAAGTAGGAAGGATATTTAATGACTAGAACCAGAGCCATGCCGAGGATGAAGCGAACGAGGCTCTTGCCTCAGGTTAAAAGCTGAAAAGGATTTTCAGCAAAAGAAAGATTAAATAATTGCCATTTTCCATTTTATGTTTTGATTATTCCAATCCATTTATGGTCTTGCTTTTGCAAGACCAAAATCTTTGTCGCGTCACTGTACAGATACCAAGCTCTCTGCACCAGCGCTATCTGAGTTGCTACCATGGTTGTTGCTGCACTGGTTGTCATTTTTGTAACCTTTTATTTTTATTAAAACGTGTACCAGAAATGTATATTTTTTAAATAAGTAATATTTTTTTTATATATATTTTAAGGGGACACAATTTTTTATTCTTGCCTCAGATACTAAAATGACTTAGATTGGTTGCACCAGTTGGTCTGAAAAATGGAAAATGAAGTTTAATGCTTCTAAATGTAAGATTTAATATTAAGATTTTGCACCTAGGACACAAAAATCCAGGAGTTACAGGCCATCATGTCTGTGATATGCAGGACCTTTGAAAGTAGGGAAAAGATGTCACCTCTCCCCCCTTCATAAGATAGTGGTGAGACTGCATTTATAACATTGTGTTCAGATCTGGAGACCACACTTGAAGAAAGACAGAACTTTTAGAAAGAGTTCAAATAAGGTCAGCCAGATAGGTAAGGAGTACTAATCGATGTCCATGTGAAGGATGTATTAGAAAAGCTTGGCAATTAAACATCTGGGGGAGGGATCTGATAGAAGTATACAAGGCCCTGAATGGAATCAGTAAAATGAAGAATATATTTTCATTAATAGAAGAGATAGAAGAACTTGGGAGCACAAATACGAAATTTTGGAGAGTAACATGTGGCTGGATCTCCTGGTGTTTCCTTTTGGACAGCATGTTGTAGATCATTGGAATGAACAACTGACCACAGTGGCCAAGAGAGAGAGCATTTAGTAAAGTTTGAAGTGAAATTGGGTAGTTATTTTTTTCTTGATGGAAAAGGTATGAGTGATTGGCGGTTTTTTTTTTTTTTTTTTTTTGGCAGATGCAGAAAGTTAACTTTTTTTTTAGTCATTATAATACTAATATAATCAGTATCTTTCTTGTTTCCTAAGGAGTTGTGAATAAGCATTTTTGAAGCCAAATCATGCTTCTCTTTTAACTGTAGTCATTAAATTTATTATTATTATATTATCATTATTATTAGCCATATGGTGCAAGGAAGCCTGAGGCTTATACTGCACCAGCCAAAAAAAATTCCTGAGTTACCCTGAGAGAGAGAGAGAGTGAGTCAGAAATAGAAGGGAATCACCAAGAAAGAGAAGAATGATGATATCCAGCTCAGGACCTTGGGTGTGCCAAGCCCATATTCACCAGATGTGAGCCCCTTATCTGTGAATTTGGAAGAAGTTAACTTTCTTTCCAGTGAAAATGCCTTCTTTGAGTCATTAATAGGACTTTCATAAATTCTGCCAAACATTCACATTCAGTACCTTTTTGAGTCTGGTACAAAACTGTCTCTGCATGGCCATTGCTTTCTTCAGTGCTGAAATCACACTTGGCTTACCCATTCCCATTTGAAACAAGAAACAAATTCAGTCTTTTGGATCTTGCCTTGTAATTATGGTATTATGAACAATTTTTTTCACACCTCTAAAATGAGAACAGCTTACCATAAGTTAAAAAAAAAAAACCTCAGTCAGAATGTTACATTAACTTTTTCTGGAGTGACTGTTTTTAATATATCCAGTAGTCCACTAGTTTTTCACCATTGGATTCTGTGGAGTGAGTTTCTTCACAAAACTCTGGAAATATGTAAAGATAAACTTTATATGTAATATTAATTTGTTCTTATTACACAACTGACTTGGTTGTCCAATATTAGAATGAAATTACCGTGTTTCAAAAATCAAATCAGAATCTTTTTAAACAATTACAAAGTATTGTAAAAAAAATCAGAAAAAAACCTTTAAAAATTCTTAAAAACACGTTGTTACTTTTTTGATATAATACTGTCTTCTACATTTATTTATCAATCAGTTGATGAATTCCAGAGAATTTTGACTTTGTAAGAATTATTACTTGATACTTCTTAAAAAATCAAGTAATAGTGACCGACAAGCAGAATCTCCACTTCCTCCTCCTTTCTACTGATTTTAAAATGTATTTTTGTACTATATCTGTTATAAACTGCATCTACAATTAACAATAAACACAGATAAGAGATAGCAGCACTTATAGATTTTAACATACAGCCACTCCCCGACTTACACAAGTGTTGCGTTCTGCAGAACTCTACGTAAGTCAGAATTTCCATAAGTGCTTATACAGCACTCGCAAATTTGATTTAAACAAAAAAGAAATGTTTGACTAACGTGTAAATAGAATTATTTATTCAATTGTTTTATTTCATATGTAGGAAAAATTACAAAAAGAGAGAAGAGACAGGCATAATGTCAGCAAGTTTTACCTTTCGAACATCATTGCCATCGTTGTGGCAGAAGTTGAGGGCTGTGGAGATTTAGAAGGGGTTTTTTCCAACACATCACAAAATTTCTCTGCAGCTGCAGAATCAGCACTGACGACTTCACCGCATATAATATTTTGGAAACCATTTTTTCCAATATAATATTTTGGAAAATATATGAACTTGGCTTGGGGTTCACCACACTTATCTTCATAAATACTTCTTGCTTTTGCTTGAATGGCTATTGCTTCTGAATCCAATTTTCCATCCATATTATTGATAGCTTTTCCATCTTCGATATAGCACCTGAATGTGTTTTTTGATTACTGTTGATCTTAAATTCGTTGATTCTTTTATACGTGCACTGTCCCTTAAAATAGTATTCACTGTTGAAGCAGAAAGACCTAATTCCTTGCAATAGATGACAAATTTTGTCATGCTTCTTACTTCTAATCACTTTCATCTTCATTTCTGAATAAATTTTGTTTTGTTTCTTAGCACCGCCAGCACTTGCACTTTCTGTTAGTTTGTAATAAGTAAATAGGAATGAAGAGAAGATTCTGAAAATTTATCTATGTTTTTTATATGATTGAAGATTTCAGTGAAGGGGAACTCATTTCACCATAATACCATAACATAAAAACCCACACAATTCCAGTTATCAGTATTATCGCAAATGCAATAAGATCAAGTTTACTACCCACTTATAATAGATTGCACTAACAGAAAAGCCCAATAAACTGGAAAGCGCAAATTGTTTTATGGTAGTGACTTCCAGAAATGTGTTTTAGAAAAATATCACAAAGGTGTTCAAAATTGATTCTTATAATGGAACATATGATAATGATGAAAGTATAGTGCAATTTCTATTATAAAAATGACATTTTAGAGAGATAAATAGCTTAGTTATATAGCGAAAATTTCAACTTCCAAGGTCTTGGAACGAATTACCAAAAAAAAAAAATGTGTTATTGGGTTCACACATTACGATATTTTCATGATACCTCCCATTTAGACCGGGGTTCGAGCCCGTCACCACCAAATACGGAGGATGCGGAAAGGTCAGGGAATGACCACCGCATATCCCGGAGCAATATGTCCTTAGTTGCTAATGCTCCTAAAAACCAAATAACAAACAAACAAACCTCCCATTTTTTCCTACTGGGTGAAAAATACATTTCCATGATTTTTTTAAGTTTGCACTGGCCGGCAAACACTTACGTAAAGTCGAATTTACGTAAGTTGAGTGTTACATAAGCCGGGGAGTGGCTGTATTTTGAAATGTTATTTCAAGTGAACTTTAAAAATGTATAAGTGTACATTCTCTGGAAAAGATAAAAGTGTACAATTACTAAAAGTTATAAAAAGAGCAATAAAAAAATATATTGTTTAATAAATAGAAGTAAAATAAAAATACAAATATACAGGGCACTTTTGGCAACAATGTGTAACTTTCTCCACTATAAAACTGATAAAGTTTCACTGTTGGCTGGAGCTTTAAGATTATTATTGTTCATTATGCCCCTCCTGCTGGTAACAGGAAATACCAATCAGCCTTCTTTGTTTGATAAAATTAACCCTCTCTATAGATTTACAATTATCTTTTAGCTATAGTCAATAAGTCAGTAATCAAATTAGCATAAGCATAATCAGTGCATCACTTGTGCTCAGCAACTGGACGCAAGTCAGCTTTCTCAGTATTACAATAACCTTTTAGCCAGTTCTCTATCCTTGCCAAAAATAATGCCACTTTTTTTTTGCTTATGCATGTTTTTAAAGCAGAGTATATGATTTGTGATTTTCCACCAAGTGGTGTCTGTATGGCATAGATGTTATAATTTTGTAAGATTGTTCTGACTATCCGTTGCAATACTCCTGGAGAGAAAGGAACATAAATCAAGTAGGGGATAGCCAGGATCTTACAAAATTATAACATCTATACTATACAGAACAGCTGTCAGAAAATTGCAGATGACCCTCCCACCCTTTAAAAACCTAGTCTGTTTTTTAAAGGGGGAGGGTATGTGCTACAAAAATAGGTACCCTACTGTGAAGTAAGTCCCTTTACACAGCTATCTTAACAATAAATTTAATATTCCTGGAGTATAAACAAAAAATGAAGAGTAAAAAATAAGTTTGGTAAAATAATTAAGTTTTTTTAATATGTCTAAAATGTTCGTTTGTTTTTCGTTGGCAAAACAAACCAACATTATTGGTAATTATTGTATATATTAATATCTAAATAAATTAATATTATTTAAATATTATTTTATCTATCTTATATCTCTATCTGATTTTTATCTAGAATTTGCGAGCATTGATGTATGGAATTGAACCTGCACCACGTTATAAAGTTAAGAAAATAGCAGGAAGAATTATACCAGCAATTGCTACAACTACTGCTGCTGTATCAGGATTGGTAATATGTTATATAATTATGAAATGGATTTTTTTTTTTTTTGTCTTTCCTCATAATAGTATTAGTTAAAAGATAAAAATTAAAAGATATTTTCTCTGTACCATTATTAATTTGGCCTTCAGTTTCTTCTCAGTTCCATCACTAATAGGTTCCCAATTATGATTGGAAGGAAACTTTCTGAGCAAGCAGTACTGGATTCAGTTATCTAATTCACTGATTCCCAACCTGTTTTTTCTTTCATGACACACTGTCTCATCCAGTCTTTGAGCAGCATACCTGGCCCCCCTTCCTCCTGATATGTATTCATAGAAAATGGTCTCTGTGAATACAAAAACTCTTATTTGATAATTTTCGTTTAATTTAAGTAATAAAAAATATTATAACAGGATTACAAGAATATGATACAAATATTAACACAATGGTGGTGGCAAGTCACCTGAGTGTTAACCCTCAAAAACAACAATTCCACACTAATCAATAATTAGCAATTAAAAATCTAGAATTTCTAAATATAAACAAGCCTTTACTGCAGTAATCTCTGACGTGATGTTTGCAGAGTAATTGAGTGCAGAACCCTGTCAGGTGACCACCACAAAGTTTCAAATTATACATTTGTTTATAGTTTCTGGTTGGTTATTTTTTCTCTCCCACTAGTTCACTAGACCTTTGTTGTTTTTGAAAGATTTGTTGTTTTCACATACTAAAGATGAGAACATGAAAGCCAACATTCTTTCAAGATGGCTGCCTCTATGAGAAGAAACATTCATAATTTAAAATATTTCACTCTGTGAAATACACCAAATTTGAAATCAGTTTTGAAAATGGAAGTGAGTAATAGTATATAATATATATATATATATATATATATAAATTTTTAATTTGTTAAGAGTATTTATACACACATAAACAATAAGTAGAAATGCATACACATGTTTAAAATTTCAAGAGCCTAATGGTCTTTTAAAGTGGAAAATGAGAGTCTCATAGATTCGTGTTTATATTTTATGTCTAGGATGTTGTTTTTTTAATTTTCATCAGAATTAATTTTTTTAAATAAATGGTAAAAAACAAAGAATTTTTTAATAAAACAGGCCTACGTGCTCTGGATTCATAATGCGAAAATTTATTTTTATTTTGTTACACAGAGCATTAATAAAACTACAATAAATAAATTAGCTAATTTATTTATTGTAGTTTTATTAATGCTCTGTGTAACAAAATAAAAATAAATTTTCACAAAGAATTTTTTATATATTTATTTTAGTAAAAATAAAAAGTTATATGCAGTAAGTATTGCAATACTTTAAGAAAGGACAAAATATTGGTATTGTCAAAGCAAAATTCAAAAAAGCCAAAACTTTTCCAGAAATTTTTAAAAAGTTATCATGTCGGGTGACCTGTCTTTGTGTTTACTATAATTGGGGTGCCACCATCAGGTTAAGTTAATGGGAGACTTGTGATTAATTGACAAAACAATTGTTATTCATTTCTGGGCCTGAAAGTAGATAGAAGCATATGTACTATACAGGACAAAACAGAATTCAGTACAACTTAAAACAAAAATACAGTAGAGAAGTATAGACTCTCTAAAAAATAGTTCTCCACTGTGCCTCGCATGCCCTAAAGCTGTCTCTGCCAGAATTAACTGCTTTAAATTATATTAAATGGTGAGCTGTATTGCATTATGCCAGTCGTGAACCATGAGCATGGACTGTGAAGCACTCTAATTGTAACTAGGATTGAAACAAGCATTACATTAATCAAGCAAATTTATTCCTGCAATGCTATTACAAGCCATTCAGCTTTAGAAATAAACTTGTATATTTAACATGATCTAGATCAATTCTTGTTGCAATTAAGGGTAATTAAACATTTTATACTGCTGTTCAAGACAAAATGTGTATATAAAACTAGAGAAGTGTATGACACATATAAGTTTTTATATGTTATCTCGGTTTGTACATAAAATTTGCATAAAAGGCCCACAAATTTAACACTCTTTGTAGAAATAGGCATAAATGGTAATTTTTCACTTCTATTCTTGCTAGATAAGAAAAGCTGTGAATAGGTTTTTTACAGGATTACTGTAAAAAACCTATTCACAGATATTGTTAAGATGACTGTTGGTGATGGAGAGCCATTGGAATGATCAAAATAAATCAACAACCACATGCATTGGTCGCAAGGTAATAGCTTGAATATTCATCTCAAGGTTATGGAAATGATTCAGAGAGGATGGGACATCTAACCCCCAGAATGTGCTGTTAAATATGGATGCTAATATCTGGCCTTAGCATCCATGTTTGCATGTTAACTTGCATGAACTGTCATTGGTTGCAGGTCATACTGTCAAGGTATAGCATAAGTTCTCAAGCTTGAACAAAGGGAACTCTGCTAAGAAACCTGAGATTTGCATTCTTCTGACTAAATCCCACAAGAGCACCCATTTATCACAGAGTACAGAGCACCACATTTGGGATGCTAAACAAAGGAATTAAGTTTTATTCTCTCAAAAATCCCAATTAGCAATTCCTAGTGGCATTTTTATATCTAGCAAGAGAGAATGTAGCATTTGATGTCAACAACTTTTTTTTTGCAACTTGCTGCCAATGCAACTTTTTCATTTATGAAAAAGTTGCATTAGCAGCAAGTTGCAAAAAGAAGCTCATAAATGTATTTTTTTAGTAATCCTCCTTTGCCTGTGAACCTCGTTATGGTTCATTGTTAATCCATTGTAGAGAAACATTCTTTAGTATATACTATGTTGTTTGATATATAAAGAAGATTGTTGTTATATCCAGCTAATTTATACTCAGCTAATTTATTTTTATATGATAAGGAAGCATATTAATTTTGGTAATCCACAGTTCAGAAAGGTTAAAAAAGTAATAAGAAAAATACATTGTTATAATGTACATTGCTTCCATTGTCTCAGTTGTCTCACTGCTGTTACTGTTACTTCATATTGTTTTTACTCTTGAACTGCAAAATTTGAATATTCTACTTAGATACTGCTATTTGTTGATGATGCTATAGTAGAGTAACAGGGGATGTGAAAAAGGTGGGGTGTTTTGTTTTTTTTTTATTTTTATTCAAGAAAATTTATAGTTTAATGTTTGATCTTGGAGTAAATATTTTTTGTAATCTCACTAAATATGGAAAAAGTGTAGGGAAAGAACTGTACCAGGTATTTGATGGAGTTTGTTTTTACAGTGAATTTCAGAAACAAAGAGGTAAGCCAGTGTTAACTCTGTCTGTGTGTGTCATCATTTTGTTCACGGTTTTTCTTTGAATATCCAAAAAGATTAGAAAAGAAAAAGGTTTAAATTATTGTACTGAAAAGTACCCAACCTACTTAAAGTGCATCATGCAAATACAGTGAAAAGAAGAAGGAACATTAAACAGATTGTTGTGATTATTTTAGGAAGAATTTTGTTAAAAGAAATATTAAACTGATTACTTTTTATTTTTTATTTTTTTTGACATTAGCTTTAGATAATTAGCAAAGGTGGCCGCCATTAAGAAATATTGGTTTAGGCTCATATTAGTTTCTTTTATTTAAAATATTAAAGATCCAGTAATCAATTAACTTAAATGTAAATATGAAAAGACATACCTGTAAACATCTAAATTATATTTAATTCAGAATTTATTTTTTAAAAATGTTTCTTATGAATTATCTTATTGAACAGACAGAGAAGTTTATACTTTTTAAACAATTAGTTTCAAACCTGATATTGCTTAGAAAACCTGTTTTGACAAACTTTGTGAAAAATTGGGTTTGTTTTAACAACTGTAAAATTGAGTTAAAATATATTCTTATCTGAATTTTAATCATTAGCATTGGCAGATGATGCAAGAAAGCAAGCTTATATAGCATCAGCCAAAAAAAAACCCTTATTTCACCCATCCACTCGCTCTAAGTATTTGTCAAGTTCTGCCTTTAATCTATTTAAGCTATCAACTTCTACGACAGATGGAAGTTTGTTCCACCAATCAACCACCCGCTGGCTAAAGGCAAACTTCCACACATCTATCCTACAATCGTCTTTCCTCAATTTGAATTTATGCCCTCTCGGGCGATTATTCTGACCAAGAGGAAGAATCCCATCCACATTAAGCATGTTCAAACCATTCAAGGCTTTATACACCTCAATCAGATCACCTCGCAGGTGCCTAGTCTCCAGACACTGTAATTTGCAAAACTTAAGCCTTTCTTTGTAAGAGCAACCTAATCTTGTTGCCCTTCTCCGTACACGTTCCAACAGCTCTATATCCTTCTTAAAATGAGGCCTCCAGACCTATATACAGGTCTGGAGGCCTCATTCTACTGAAGGTGTGGAATTGATTGGACTGACCATTGCCTTATACAAGGAGATAATCACCTCCTTATCCCTGCTAGAAAAATTCCTGTATATCATTGACAAGACACCATGAGATACTCTTGCAGACCATCTGCACCTCAGAAAACATATCTGCCTGCACAATTATCCCCAGATCCTTTTCATTCTCTACCACTGTCAGTATAGTACCACAGTTGGTATGTTGCTCTGGGGTTACTGTTTCCTATATATAGTACTTTACATTTGTCAATGTAAAGTACTTTCTTTTGCCACCTCTCAGCCCATCTGCTCAACCTTTCCAGATCCTGTTGCAGCAGCATAGCGTCAGTAGTGTCCTTAACAACCCTTCCAACCTTCATATTGTCTGCAAACTTGGACATTAAGCTTGATATACCGTCATCAGTATCATTTATAAATACAGAAAACAACAATTGACCCAACACTGACCCCTGAGGGACTCCACGAATAACATTAGTCCACGAACAGCAGTGTCCATTGATTACCACTCTCTGTCTTCTCCCACTCAACCATCCCTTTATTCATAGCAGCAATTTGCCTCCAATGCCACACTGCTCCAATTTGTGCAGCAGTCTTCCATGTGCAACAGTATCAAAGGCATTTCTAAGATCCAAATGTATGATATCAAAGTTATTCTTTGCATCCAGTTCCTTTGTGACTACATCCTACTATTTAATCAAATTAGTCAGGCAAGGCTTCCCCCTAACAAACCCATGCTGTGCCACAGCTATAACTGAAGTCTTGTCTAGATGATCCTGCAATGCTTCTTTAACCTGTGCCTCCATTAATTTCCCTGGAACAGAAGTTAAACTAACAGGTCTGTAATTACCTGTGTCTCCCTTCGATCCTCCTTTGTGGATTGGGGTCACATTTGCACATCTCCAGTCCATGGGTACCTCCCCTGAATCCAGGGAAGCTCTCATAATTATGGCTAAGGGTTTGCTTACTTCCTTTGCCGCCTCCTTTAATATAACTGGATAGATTCCATCCACCCCAGATGCCCTTCTTGTGTTTATCTTCAACAATTTCTCCTCCACTTTACTCTCAGTTATTACAAAATAATCTAGCTTACTGCCAGAGTTGAATACACCTCTGGCATTCCCCTCGCTGAATAACTCCTCATGTGTGAATGTTGATTCAAAATATTCATTTAATTTGTTAGCTACCTAAGCAAGATCATCAACAGTTGAACCATCGATATCAAGTGGACCAATCTGATTCATCCCCTTCCTTCTAGAGTTTACATAAGTAAAGAACTCTTTGCTGTTTTTCTTTGCATCCTTTGCAAAGATTTCTCGTAATCCTCTTCACCTGCCTAACCTCCTTTGTAACTTGGTTACAGACCAGCTTATATCTATCATAGCTTCTGTGTCACATGTTAATTTATATGTATCTCATGCATTTTTCTTTTCTGTCACATGTCTAATTAGTTCATCTGACATCCATTTAGCCCTAAATCTTAAACAATATTTCTTTGTTGGTATGAAAAGCCGAGTAGCTTCCAAGATTAATTCCTTGAATGCTTCCCATTTTGAATTTGCTGTTGGTAACATCATCAGTTGGTTCCACCATATAGAATTTAAATACTGTCTCAGACCACCATAGTCACCTTTACGAAAGAAAAAACTCTTCCCTTTACCCTTGATGGTAGTTACCTCTTTGAGTAAATCCCACTTCAGCACACTGTGATGATCACTGCCACCTAGTGGTTCCTTTATCTGCAGATTCCTGATGCATGAAGAATCACTACTGATAATCAGATCAAGAGTATTACTCCCTCTAGTTGCCTCCAGAACATGCTGCTGTAGAAAACAGTCATCCAGTAAATCCACAAAAGCCTTGCTAGTGTGTGAGTGACCAACCAACAAATTCCAGTCAATATCTGGGAAATTAAAATTCCCCATTATAAGACACTCTAATTTACTGGCCCACTCTATTTCTCTTCACAATTGCTCATTATACTCATCAGATTCATTAGGCCTATAATACACACCTACTCTCATTTTTCCTTTCCTAGTGCTTATGTCACACCAAACAGACTGAACATCGCATTGTCCACCCACATCAATTGGATGCACTTCCATAGATTTTATGTTTCTTAACTAACAGCATAACCCCTCCTCCATTCCTATCCTGTCTATCCTTTCTACACACATCATCATCATCATCATCATCAGCCATTTTCAATCCACTGCAGGATGAAGGCCTCTCCAGCAACTTTCCAGTTCCTTCTGTTTTGAGCACTGACCATCCATTTACTACTCAAAAACTCATGAATTTCATCTATCCATCTCCGCCTTTGTCTTCCAGGTTTTCTTCTAGCTCCTCTTGGGTACCATTCTGTTATTTTCTTAGTCCATCTATCATCATGTCTTCGAGCTATGTGTCCTGCCCAAGACCATTTTAGTTCTTTAGTTTTGATAAGAATGTCCTTTACTTGAGTTTGCTGCCTAATCCATGTGTTTCTCTTCTTATCTAACAGTCGGATTCCCAATATAATTCGTTCCATTCTTCGCTGTGTAGTTCTTAGCTTCTCTTCCATTCTTTTGGTGAGTGCCCAAGTTTCACTTCCATAAGTCATGGTGGGGAGTATACATTGGTTCATTATTTTACGTTTCAGACAAACTGGGATATTGCTCTTCAGTATGTGACTATATTTCCTGAATGCTATCCATCCAAAATTTATTCTTCTCTTGACTTCCAGCCATTTATCATTATTACAGCTAATAACTTGTCCCAGATAAGTATATGACTCCACCTTTTCAATTACCGCTCCTTCAATCATTATTTCCCTTTCCGTGGCATACTTGTTCATCATTACTTTTGTTTTAGCCATATTCATCTTTAGTCCAAAATCCTTACTAACTGTGCATAACTGATTAAGATTTTCCTCTAATTCTTTGGGATCGTGGCTTATGACCACAATGTCATCTGCAAATCGTAAATGGTTGAGGTACTCTCCGTTTACATTGACTCCTTTCTGCGACCAGTCTAATCTTCTGAAAGCTTCCTCAAGGGCAGCAGTAAACAGCTTCGGAGATATTGTGTCTCCTTGTCGAACTCCTTTCTCGATTTTAAATTTGCTACTGTCTTTGTCTAGTCTAATAAAGGATGTAGCACTCTCATATATTTTCTTCAAAATCATAATATATGGAGTATCTATGCCTTTTCATAATCCACAAATCCCAGGCATAATGGTGTTTTATATTCATTTGCTTTCTCCATTAGCTGTGATATTACGTGAAGGTGATCCATAGTTGAGAATCCTGTCCTAAAGCCAGCTTGCTCTTGCGGCTGATTCTCATCAAGTATTCTTTCTAATCTGTTAGTAATGACCCTTGTGAACAACTTGTAGATATGGGATAACAAGCTAATTGGTCTATAATTTCCAATTTCTGGTTTATCTCCTTTCTTATGCAGCAAAACTATGATTGCATTATTCCACTGCTTAGGCATCACACCTTTTCTAATGCACTTTGTGAAGAGCCTTGCCAGTTTTTGTGTTATGTCTCTTCCTCCCAATTTTAACAACTCTACAGTAACTTCATCTTCCCCCGGGGCTTTCCGATTCTTCATTTTCTTCAATGCATGTTCTAACTCATCAGGAAGAATATCGGGTATGTCATATGTGTTGCTACTTTGCAATCCATCTTCCCCACTGCTGGTATCATTCCCTCGCTCCTTGTATAATTCTCTATAGTAGTCTTCTGCTATTTGAATTATGCCTTCTCTGCTGTTTATAAGTACACCATCGCTATTCTTCAGTTTCAGTATCATTTGTCTTTCTGTATTACTGCTCATGGCTGCTGATTTAAATCCTTTGTTTTCCCTTAATGCTTGTTCTACTTTTCTTGTGTTAAATCTTCTTATGTCCTCTCTGAGTCTCTTTCTAATGGCTTTGCATAACTCAGTATACTCAGTTTTCTCCCTGTCAGTGTTTTTCTTACTCTTCATTTGTCGTCTTTGGTTCATCATGACAAGTGTTTCTTGGCTAATTTTTTCTTCTTTGGATTTCTGTTTCCCTATAGGTTTCTTGGGCTTTATCACTTTCAGAAAGTTGTAATATTCCTCGTCAATATCTTGGTCCTGAGCAGTCTGCAGAAGCTCAAACTTGTTCTTAATCTCCAGTACATACTGCTTTTTCTCCTCCTCTGTTATTTCAAAGACCTTTGTATTATTTACTCGAGTCAGTTTTTCCCTTTCCTTTCCTACATCTATATCAAGTGTACATCTTACCATTCTGTGATCACTTCCAACATTTACCTTATTCAGGACGGTAACATCGTTCACAATATATCTTCTGTTAGTGAGGATGAAGTCGGTTTCATTAGTTGTTAATCCATTTGGACTCTTTCTACACACATTGTACTCCCCAAATTCCAGTTCTGCACTGCTTATGTCTGTGTGACACCATGTCTCTGATATCCCACAGTATCTGCCTTTGATGTCTTGACTAGCACTTCAAGCTCATCGAATTTATTAACTATACTCCTAGCATTGTTGTACATGCAAGTATACATGCACCTGTTTCTACTCTTAGTTACCCTAACACAGCCCATGTATTTACTTGTTCCACTATGACTCCCAGCAGTCCTGGAAATTCCCATTGTCTTGCTTTCCAGGCTGCTGCTCAATTGCATTTCAATAGAAGTAGTGCAAGAATCACTTTTACCTCTGCCAGCGGCTACTTTTAATCTATTAGTCCATGTTCACCCCCCCCCAGCCAGCAGGTTTCTGACCCACCTAACTCTGCCTCGAGAGCATCAGAAAATATTCTTTCTATTTAAGTGTATCCCATCCCTATAGAAGCAGTCTCTCCTTTTAACAAGCACAGACCAAGCTGAGAAAAATTCTACCCCTTGAGCCTTGCACAGTCTCTCCAGGACAGAATTGATCGACAAGGCTCTCATCATATACTCCCTCCTATCGTGTCTGGGCAGAATTGCAGACACTTTCAAATTCAACCCTAACTCACAGCTTTTTTTTCAGCATTGTCTTGTTCTTGTTAAGTAATTCTGCCAGTCTCCTACTCTTAATATCATTAGTCCCAACGTGTACATGTAATATGTACACGTTGGCATTAATGATGTGCAATGTGTAACTTAATATCATTAGTGCCCTTAAAGGATGATATCTGCCCTACAACGTAATTAACCTTTGCCCCTGGCAGACATACCCTGGTCCTGTTCCATCTACCCTTTTTTGCAAAAGGATAGATGGAACAGGATGATTTCTGCCTTGGGGGTTGCAGCTGTATTGCGTGATGTTCAAGTGCAAGCTCTGAAATTGATGTGGACAGCTGAGAGCTTGATGCCCCTCAATTTAAATCCTTCGAGGGCATCCGCCCTGTCCTTCAAGCTCTCATATAAGCCCATAACAAATGCAAGTTGGTGCCTGATTTCCTTGCACTCCTTACATTGCGCACACATCAAACAAACAGTGCATTTCAATAGACTGTGATTCAGAGGACAACCGCCCCACCCCCTGAGCCACAGCACTTCCACTAGTTTGAGCCTTTGCATTTATATTCAAGTTCAATAAAATTCCAATACAAAATATAACCCTAAACCTATATCCCAATGCAGTTATAACACTATATATATATATATATATATATATGTATTTCGGTATCGAATGTTATCTCCGAGTTACATTATATGACTTTCTTATCCCCTGTCAACTTATATGTATTAATTTATGATGTTACGTTTGTAATAACTAGGTCGCTATATTTATTTAGTTAAAAAAGTAGAATTCAATTAACAATGAAATTTAATAAGATTAATAAATTTTACTGATTAATTGATACTACTATACTCGCTATCTAGTTTTCTGTTAAACCTTACGCTAGCACACATATCGTATAACAATGGCAGCAAGTTATGAATGGTTAATCTATGGACACGAGGTATTATTTACTTTCCAAATCGTGCTATCTAAATTCAAAATAAACTACGGAGCTTGACTAGGTCTATAAGCTACTTGTAGACATAATTTAATCTAACAATTAAGTCAACAAAGTGGCTAAGTATAATTAAAAACTTTTCATTCGCTGGAGTTACAAAACCTGTTCAACATGTGGATTTGATATCCATACCAATACTAAGTAATAACCTACAAAATCTCTATCTAAATTCAAATTAAACTAAATATTGTTACTAGGAATATAAAGCAATCCTAAAAAATAAATTAATATGCCAATTTAAGTCAATAAAGAAGCAAAACTTCTCTATTTGCTGGAGCCAGTAAAATTTAGCCATTTATCTAAACTTATAATCATATAAGTTTAGATAAATGGTGTAGCTTGCTACATTGGAGCATGGAATTTCCAAACTGTTCGCATGCAAGCAAATTTCCTCATCTGTTTTGTTTATCATTTAACGCTATTTTATTACATGACGTTGAGTTGATTTTATATGTGTATAACCAGTGTGTTGTCTGTGGTAAACACAGATTTAAAAATCTGTGTTTACCACATATTAAATAAACATTATTAATTGTTAAACGAGACGCATAGAGGATTTTCCTCTATGTGTCTTGTTTACCATTTGAATAAAGGAGAAATCCCTTACATACATCTTGGTCACAACAGATAAACTCCTGTTTTGAACTTAGAGACCAGAGAAAGATAGCTTAAGATATAGGGAAGCTCCCCTCTCCCCAACACACCATTATTAATAGCCACATGGCCTCCATCTCTTTGAAGTTGTTCTAGGGTGCATTTGGTCCTCATTTCCTTTATGAATAATAATGCAGTTCTCCATGTGGCTCAAGGAATTTCTGGAAAGTGAAGATATCCAGAAAATGGAGTGACCTGTCAAATCTCAATACTTATTAATTGCTTTTTTTTTTTTTTTAATTATTTTAAATGAAAAATATCTAGGGTTTTGAGAATAAAGTTCTGTTTTTTTTTTACATTATTTTCTATGAAGCAAAAAAAAAAAAAAAACATATAATTCTGAGAGGATTGTTATAAATATGAAATTATTATTCTCTTCCATTTTCAAGTTTATAGACTTGTATAGTCTATGAAAATTTAGTATTACACATGTGCATATATTTATGCTTATATATATATTTAAAAAGGGACATTTAATTCATCAGTGCAGAAATGTCCCTAAATAATTGGCATTTCTCATTTTGCAGTGATAAGTATTTTCCTCCCTTCTTTCTGTGAATGGAAATCTGTATTTCATCCAGTGACTGATTTTTGTTTACCATTTAAAGGCTGTTTTCCTTTCCCACTTATTATGACCAAATTTAGTAATTTTGGCAGCACTTAGTGCTCTCAACAGCTAATCACTTTGAGATTAATTATAACAATATTAGAAAAAAATGCTTTTGAAGACTTTAATTAATGGGCAAATTTATCGGTAAATCAACTTTTTTGTTTGTTTGTTTTTTCAGAATTAATTCATGACTAGAATGTTACAATATTAAATCATTTGCTATGTGCCAGGATACTGTGTATGTATATGCCGTATTACACTACCCTCAAAAACCTGTTTTGGAGGGTAGTGTAACAGACCAGACATGTCATTTTCACATTGATAGCACTTTCACTTAATTAGTAGCATATAGGTCAACTCTTTGGCTGCTGTGACAAACCTCACATTTTGGTCTATTGTTCATTGGCTTTCCCTCCATTAAATATAGCGCTCCATTCCTGCTGCAGATCAGTAACCATTTTATCTATATGTGAGATGTGTTGGACTGGCCCTTACCTGATCTTCCAGTTGATCCTAAAGGTGTTCAAATAGGGACTCTGTACTGGTCAATCCAACTTTTGTATATCCACAAACTATTCTCAAACAACATTGGTGGTATGACACAAGCATTATCCTGTTGAAACAAACATGGTCTGTACTAGAACTGCCAAATCACCTGGAGAATGGAATTGTCCAAAATGTTATAGTAGGCATTAGTATTCATGGTTCCTCCAGTCCTAGATGGTACCCTTGCAAACAGTGCCGCACTATAACCCCACTTGCTTGTTCGCACAATGCATTCTAGCAGCTTCTGCATCCACACCTGCTGATCTGATCGGAACAGGGCATGGCAAGTTTAGCCACTCCATTGAACCAATTTACACTACTCTATGGACCAATTATGACATTACTTGCACCATGAAAAGACTGCTGATTACAGTTGGTGATGTTTGGCTTATGCTCTACTACGCTCCCTTGAAAATCAAGGCTGTGTAGGAGCTCTGTACATAGTATGTTCATATAGACCTCAATGCCTATTGACACCTTAAACTCCTCACATTTTTCAGCAATATCTGATGCAATTGCCATACTACCATTCAAAGTAACATCTGATCATATGAAGTGAGCTTCTGTGGTCTTCCTGTGCATTGCTGTACAGTGGTATCGTCATGCTTCAATTTCAAGATAACATCACTTGTCAATTTGCACATCAGTTGTGACAGCACATCAGCAATGTGACATCCAAAGTTCTGCTCTTGAAATCATTTAGCTCTGCTCTTTGTGCCATGACAACAACAACAGCTAACTCAAGGTTAGTACATAAAGAGTGTTCATGTGCCTTCCTTATATACCAGGCTGAGTTACCTGTTTATTTGGAAAGATCCAATGGACTAGAAAGTTGTGTGTGTGTGTGTTGGTTTTTTTTTTAGGAGCATTAAGCAACTAAGGCCATATTGCTCCGGGATATGTGGTGGTCATTCCCTGACCTTTCCGCATCCTCCATATTTGGTGGTGACGGGCTCGAACCCCGGTTTAATCAAGAAGCGTGTGCTACGCACTGCTGCTCCTTCCCACCTGGCTATGGATGTGTGTGTGTGTGTGTGTGTGTGTGTGTGTGCGTGTGCGTGTGTGTGCATGCGTGCGCGCGTGTGTGTGTGCTGAAGGGTAGTGTATAAGCAAATAATTTAACATTTAATTTTTTATAACTGCCAAACATCCTTAAAGTGTATGTTTTCAAAATGTAAAATTATAATGGAATTTTTTTTATGAGTATATTTAGTTGCTGAGGTCTTATACTTATTTACTAATTCTGCTTTTTTTTTTTCTTTTTTTTTTTTATGTTCAGGTAACACTTGAATTTTTAAAATTAGTCAAAGGGTTAAATGCGAGAAATCAATATCGTAATTGTTTCTTGAACCTTGCTCTTCCATCATTTGTCTTTTCTGAACCTGCCCCAGCCACAGTAACAGAACTGTTGTAAGTTTACTCTTGTCCTAATGATCAGTTTATGATTATGTTAATATATATTAAATGTCACAAAATTGCATTTAGCCTTAACTTTCATCATTTATTGAAGTTTCATGACAAGTGTTCTTATTTTTATTTCAGCCCTGGCTTGACATTTACGGTATGGGATCGTTGGGACATTCAGGGTAATTCGGAAATGACTCTACAAGAATTTATGGATATACTTAGGGTAAGTACATACACACAATTCAGTTTCATTTCTGGCATTCCAAAATCATGCTCATTTCTGAACCTTTCAAGTCAAGCTAAACTATCATATTTATAACAGCAATGCTATAATAATTTTTTAAAAAAACAATCCTCCTTGAATTGATTTTTCACATCCAGTGTTTAGAGTTTATAGACCAAGCAGCAGTATAAAGCAGGTGGGCAAATACATATGGAAGCTGTATGTGTGCAATTCAGGGCAAGAATGGGCATGATAAAAGATTTAAGTGACTTCAAGCATAGCACAATAGTCATCAGAGAACATTCTGGTATCACTGTCTTGGAAACATCAACCCTTTTGGAGTTTACACGTGTGACTGTGTTTCCTGTGTATCATGATTCTCTGATAACCAAATAATGTCTGGCCAGTGGCAACAATGTAGTTGGAAACAGCTCAGTGATGCAAGAGACAAGTGGAGGCTGATGAGACTGTGCAGGGTAACAGAAAGGCTGCAATCAGTCAAATAACAATCCAGTACAATAGTGTTAGCTAAAGTAGCATTTTAGAACACACAGCTTGTCATACCTTGTCACAGATTGGGTATTGCAGCCAATGAACAAACCGGCTTCCACTCGGTTTGTTCATTGACTGCAATACCCAATCTGTGACAAGGTAAAAAACAAGAAGGTATGGCACATGAACACCAACACTTGGATGGTGGAGGATTAGGAAAACATTGCTTAGTCTGATGAGTCCTGGTTTCTGCTGTTTTGCAATGATGGGAGGACAGAATATTGCAGAAACAGCACAAATCCATGGACCCATCCTGCCAGGTGTCACAGTGCAAGCTGTATAGTGGTGGAAGGAGTGTTTTTATTTGGGAACATTGAGTCCCTTGAATGCCACAGGCTACCTGGAAATTCTTTCTTAACAGATTCATGGCTTCAGTGTATCCATCAATGAATGGATTCTTCCATCAGGATAATGCACCATGTCACAAAGGCAGAATTGTACAGAACTGGTTCCAGGAATATGAGAGTGAGTTTAGCTTTCTGTGGTGGCCTCAAACTGTTTTCTTAGATACACATTCCTGTATATACAGGAATGTATTTAAGAAATGGATTTTTAGAATTAGAACTAAAAGTACACCCAGAAACACCGTGAATTTTGGAAACCAAAATCTATGCAGACCAGTGTTATCATCAATTTTGTATTTATTTTTGTTAGTTTTATGCTGATTATCATATTACCATTTATTACCACATATATATATATATATAACCATTTCAGGAACGGACTAGTTTGACACCTACTATGATAGTATATGGAAATAAAATAATTTGGGTGCCAACGCTTCCTGGATATGCAGACAGGCCAAATGAAAAGTATGTATATAAATGTATATTTTATATTAAATTGTAAGATGGCTAATGATTTACTATTCCTAATAAGCTGGAACAAGTGTGTTATGTGGTTTACAATCTTAAAGATTAAAAAATACAGTGGGGGCCTCGTATGGCGAATGCACCATACAACAAACTTTTCGTACAACGAACCCGGGTTTTAACCTCTTCCCTTACTATTTTTCCCTATTTTCATGTCAAACAAATTCTAATTTTTAAAATAACGATTTTTATTGCTTTTTATTCTTTGTAATACGGTGCTTGATTATGGAACAAATTGAAGTGTTCAATTTTGTATACTCCTAGAATTATTATCCCAATCAGAACTGCAATATTCTTCAGTCATTATCCATAATTAATTCTTGAAAATGAAACAGACAACCTCGTGCAGCACAGTGCTCAGGAAAGAACATCAGGCGACAACAATATACAAGGTATCAGCAGGCATCATCTGATGCTTGTCTCAGATAAAAATATTCCAACAAATGCGCCCACCGGCGAATGGCCACAAGAGCCATATTGCGATGAATGCACTACTTTACCACGCGCCAACGGCTTCACTCGGGGGTGACCCTTCACTGCTTCTGACGGCTTCACTCGGGTAAGTATTCAAAGAACACAAATTCGTACATGACCACAAGATATCTCAGGATAATAATTTATGACATTAAAATGCTAACCCAAGTTAACTCAGGATAATCAGGGAAGTGGTTAATACAAACACAACACACATTCTGTTTTATTCACCATGTCTTTCTTTTGTTTCAGGAAAGTTCCAAATTTGTTTTTTGAAAGTTTCTTTTGAAAAGAGTTTAAAAAAGATTTCGAAAAGTTTCAAAACATGGGTCCTAAGAAAAGTGTCAGTGTAAATCAGCCCAAGAAAATCACTATTGAAACCAAGAAAGACATCATTGGCAAGCATGAAAAAGGAGCTAGTGTAATCTGGCAATTGAATATGGAGTCAAAAAATCCACCATTGGAACCATCTTGAAGAACAAGGAGACCATCAAGAATGTTGAGGTTGCAAAGGGAGTGACCAGATTAAGTACCCTAAGAAACCCCATCATTGAAGAAATGGAGAATTTGCTGCTACTGTGGAGATACCATCAGCAAAGAAGTCATCTGTCTGAAAGACAAGCACATCTATGCTGACCTGAAAGAAAAAACTCCAGGGCCAAGCTCTGAAGAATCTGAATTTAAGACAAGCAGGGGGTGGTTTGAGAAGTTTAAGGGGAGGACTGGCATCCACAGTGTCATAAGGCATGGGGAGGCAGCAAGTACTGATAAATTTGCCAAGAAATTTTAGAAGCTCATGAAAGATGAAGGATATCTACCACAACAGGTCTTCAACTGTGATGAAACTGGGCTTTTCTGGAAAAAAGTGCCCAGTAAAACCTACATCACAAAGGAAGCACAAGCTGTGCCAGGCCACATGCCTATGAAGGACAGGCTGACCCCTCCTCTTTGCTGCCAATGCTAGTGAAGACCTGAAGATCAAGCCTCTCTTGATGTATTATTCTGAAACACCAAGAGCATTTAAGAAGCACTTAATTGTCAAAGGTAAACTTGGAGTCTACTGGAAATCTAACCCAAAAGCTTGGGTTACTAAGCTTTTCAAGGACTGGGTGCTTGAAGTCTTTGCACCTACAGTGAAGAAATACCTGGAGGAAAAGAACTTGCTACTGAAGGCTATCCTCACCATGGATAATGCACCCACTTGATTTAGAAGATGCCCTGGAATTGGAGTTCAGCTTCCTGAAGATTGTTTTCTTACCTCCCAACACTACACCTCTAATTCAGCCAATGGACCAGAATGTCAGCAGACTTCAAGAAGCTCCACACCAAAGCACTTTTCACCAGGTGCTTTGAAGTTTGCCATGCTTCCAGCTTCATGACATTGAGGAATTTTGGAAGGAAGAATTTAACATTGCGCATGCCATTAGACTCAGAAAAAGCTTGGCATGAAGTGTCAGTCAGGAACCTGAACTCTGCCTGGAGAAAGCTATGACCAGCCTGTGTTCAAGAAGAAGAACCTGATAATGGAGCCCAAGTCATGAAGGACATTGTGGCAGCAGCTAAGGACCTGGACTTGGAAGTGGAAGAAGAAGATGTGGAGTTAATAGAGGAGCATGAAGTGCAGCTGACCATGGAAGAACCGAAGGAGCTGCATAAACATCAGGTTGGGGAAACAGAAAAAAATGTTTTTTCCTCAAAGGAGGAGAAAGAGGAAAACATCACCAAAGGTCCAATGCCTTCATCTACTATCAAGGAGATTCTTCAGGACTGGAAGAAGCTTCACAACAAGGTGTTGGAGTGGCACTCCAACACAGCTGAAGTGAACAGAGTGGGGGACCTCTAGAATGACATTGTGCTTTACTACTTCAGGAGCCTCCTTAAAAAGAGAGAAAAGCAATCAACACTGGAGAGATTCTTCAATGCTAAAAAGCAGAAACAGGCAGAAGAACTTGAAGAACATAAAGCTTCTGAACACGAAGAACCTATAAGCATGAACCTATAACCATAAAGAAGAATAAATAGTGTATGTAAATGGTGGCCTCTTTTTTTTTGTTGTGGAGGGTCCGGTACCAATTGATTTATTTCCCATAGGATATTTTGGAATCACATTTCTTACCGCGAACCGGTTCGTGGAACGAATTAAGTTCGTGGTACAAGGCCCTACTGTAATAAAAGTGCCCTTTTTTCATTGAGGAAAACCTCAACTTGTACTCTTAATAATTGGGCTGTGTTTCAAGGCATCTACAACTCGTCTTAAGGCCTTACAATTGTAAAAGCTTACAGTTGCAGGAGTTCTGTTGAAATGAATCAGACCTGGTTTTCATCAGACCTCCTGCAACTGTAAGCTTACCAGAATTGTATGGCTGAAGATGAGATATAGTATTGTCTTTATGATGAATAGTGAGATGGATAGTACAACAGTCTCATCAGACATCACTACAAAACATCAGCCAGAAATTTAAGGTGTCAAAGGGGTTGAGATCTGTGTGAACACATTTTTATGCAGATCTGCATAGCCTTTATTTTCATAGGACAGTGGTAATGCCAATGACAGATATCACTAACAACAATCAGTGGTTTCACCTTGCCTATTGCAATGTCTGTATTGATCCACAGAGTAATGCAAATTGGTTCTGCAAAATGATAATTCTTACTATATTCTGTTCCAGTCAGGTGAGCAAATGTGGCAGTGGAGGAGGTCTGGAAAACATCTGATGCCAAAGTGCATTGCACCAACAGTGAAGTTTAGAGGAGATGGGATTATGGTGTGGGACCATTTGTCATGGATATGTGGCTGGGGCCTTTAGTGGTCATCTAGGGAACAATGAACGCCAGTACTTACCATAATGCATTGGACAATTCCATGCTCTCTGAATTTTTGGAAGTTTTTTTATAAATAGCCATATTTGTTTCAACAGGACAGTGCTCATGCCATATCACTGATGTTGTTTGGAATTGGTTCATGGATATGGATTTTAAAAAAAAGTTGGAATGGTCAGTGCAGAGTTCCAATTTAAATCCTATGAAACACCAATTGGATGAACTGAAACATCAAGTGTGTGCCAAACCAGCACATCCCACATTGGTAGCTCAACTGGACTACCAATGTTCTGCAGAAAGAATGGAGAGATTGCTTGTCGCTGTCTATTGTTTTTGGTGTAAAGCCTACCCAGGGGGTTAGAGTGAGGTTATAGTAAATGGCAATGGTATCAGTTTACACATATTTTAGGCTACAGAAGGGTTGGAGTAAAATGAATTTTGAAGTTGTTCACTATAGATAGATCATAACTCAAATTAAGGGTTGTGACAAATGTTTTAAGTAAGTCTGATGATTTTGAATACTTGTTAATCTTATTTTCACTGCTGATCTTGAAACCAAGCACGATAAGGCAGTGGGAGCATATGCTCCAAGTGGCTTATCATGACTTATCATTGATATCCAGTGAAAACAATTTCAGCCAACTGCTGGAATAGTAGTTCATTTGATCTTTCATTCTTCTTTTCTTTCTTTTTTTTTTTTTTTTTTTTTTTTTGGAGAAAGGATCTTGTTTATGATCTTTATGCAGCCAATGAATATGCTCACTGGACAGTAGTACACTGAATTTCACACACCCTCTTAAGCAGAAAAACTAGTAAAAAGGGGCCAATTGCATTGAATTAGGATATGCTGTATTGCAACACTGCCCCTGCCCAAGAAAGTTAATTCACTATAAATACAGGGGGGGGGGTATCAGAAAGTTTGTACCCTTAACTAGAAATAATATCCCTAGAAAGGTGAAACTTCAGAGGAACTTTAATCCTTTTCTATGTACTCTCCCTGTATAATAAACCCTTATAGTAAATGTATAGTAAAGTCAACCCTTCCCCAACTCTTCCATCATGCAGTATGACTGAAGACTTTTGAGGTTACTATAAACATCGTGGCGAGATCCAATCTTCCTTACATTTCGAGGGTACAGCTCTAAAACAGTGTTCGCAGGCCGGCCGCTAGTTAGTACACCGGACCGAACCTATTGGTAACTCTTTAGGAGTCTTCTGGATCAGCTAGTGTATAATCTTGCTACCTCTACTCTGCTAGATAGTGGCTGAAGGGAGTGCGAGTAATGTGTATACGGAGGGCATTGTTGAGGTCATGTTATGTCAAGAATCTGGGTATATTCTTAGCATGTGTACGCCATATCCAAAAATTTCATTACTTCATACGGCATGTCCTCCCCCACTTTTTCTTACTATTGAATACACCATGAATTGTCAAACTAATAGAGTAAACTTATTTGCGAAAAGATCTAATCCTCCCTAATTCATTTCACAAATATACATGGTCTCAGTTCTAATCTCAACAATGTCCATTTCCACTTGCAGTCTGCCAAACTCCATGTACTTTTTCTGACAGAAACTCAACTACTACTCATCTCAGTTGCTCAAACTATTCGCTGTATGATTCCTTTCGCCTCAAAGGTGGTACTTGTGCATAAGTCCGTTCCAATATTCCCTGTCAGAGGCTTGGTAATTTGGAATCTCCTCTTTTCGATCTTCTCTGGCTTAAAATCTCTCTACCTCATTCTGTCAAATTCATTTGTTGTCTCTACTGTTCTCCCGACTCCACTAATCACTTGGAGCTCTTTGACTTCCTCTCTTTGCAACTTCACTATCTCCAGTCCAACTTTCCTAACAGTGAGGTAAATTTCCTTGGTGATTTTAATGTTCACAACTCCAGATGGCTTTCGTTTTATAGTCACGCTGACCCAGCTGGTCGTAATGCTGAGGCTTTTGCAATTACTAATGACCTTGCACAGATTGTTCATTTACCTACAAGAATACTGGACAATCCTAACCATACAACCAACACACTTGATCTTTTTCTCAGAAACAATCCTTCTAAGTACATGGTCGAAGTGAGTGGTCCTTTAGGCACCTCAGATCACAACTTGGTGATTGTCTCTTCTCCAATGGAACCTTTATCTCATGGCTATTCCCAATTTTGTGTTGTTCGGGATTACAAAAATCCGAAATGGGATGACCTGCGAGACTTCTTTTCTTCTTTTCCTTGGTCGAATTACTGTTTCAAAACTTCTGATGTCAACGTTTGCTCAGATCGTGTCAGTGAAATTATTCTTGCAGGAATGGAATCCTTTATCCCACACTCCACTTTAAAATCTCATCCTGTAAATAAACCTTGGTTTTCCAATAAATGTGCTAAGGCTGTTCAAGAGAAGAATGTTGCATATCGTAATTGGCTTGTTTCTAATTCTCCAGTTTCATTTTCTGCCTACACCAAAGCTCACAACAATTGTAAAGCAGTTATTAATCAGTCCAAACTAGATTTTGAAAAGGCTATGAGTAGAAAACTTGCTTCTTGCCCTAATTGTAGCCAAGCATTTTGGTCTCTTGCAAAAGCTATTGGCCGCAACTTTTGCCCATCTCTGCTCCCACCTCTGTCAAAACCAGATGGTTCTGTTGTCACTTCAGCCAAAGATAAAGCTGACCTGCTAGCATCCCATATTTCTTCCAACTCATGTATTAATGATCTTAGTAAAACACCTCCCACCATTCCCAACACACTCCATTCAATGCCTCCTGTGGTCTTCCGTCAAAAGGATGTCGGAAGGATTTTGACGAATCTTGATGCTAAGAAAGCTCCATGTCCTGATGGTATTTTTCCACTTGTTCAAAAAACCTGTGCTCCTGAACATACTCCTGTTCTTTGCCGCTTTTTTCACTTTTTTATTCCAAAGGTGTTTTTCCTTCTGCTTGGAAATTTGCTCATATCCAACCAGTTCCTAAAACGGGTGACAAATCCCTCCCATCCAATTATCGTCCCATTGCAATTACTTCTACTCTTTCTAAAGTAATGGAGAAATCGATTAACCGTCAACTCTTAAACTACCTAGAAACCTTCCATCTGATCAACGATCGTCAATATGGATTCCGTCAGTGTCGATCCACTGCTGATATTCTGGTTTATGTTACCCATCTATGGACAGATTCAATGGAAAAAGTTCTGTGAAACACAAGCAGTTGCTCTTGACATATCAAAGGCTTTCGATTGTGTTTGGCATAAAGGTCTTCTAAATAAGCTTCCATCTTATGATGTGCCAACTGTTTTTTGTAATTGGTTATCCAGTTTTCTCTCTGATCACTCAATGAGGGTGATGGTAGATGGCTCTCTGTCTTCTGACTTCTCCACTAATGCTGGTGTCCCCAAAGGTTCAGTTCTTTCCCATCCTCTTGTATATTAATTACCTTCTTTCATTGACTGGAAATCCTATCCATAGTTTTGCCGATGATAGCACATTGCATTCCACTTTCCATTTTGAGAAACCTTGCCCTGCTCAATCCGCTTCAACTTCTCGAATATCTGCTACCAATTCCATAAATGCCGATCTCCAGGTAATTCTCCAGTGGGACAAAAACAACTTAGTTGATTTCAATCCTTCTAAAACTCAGTCTTGTCTTATATCTCATAAAAAGGATTCTTCTGCTCCTATGCTTATCTTTGGTGACACTCCGATTTCTAGGCAAGTTGATATATCTCTTTTGGGGATTACACTGACTTCTAATCTCTCTTGGCACAAGCACATTACAAATAAAGCAATACCCCACGTAGCACTGATAATTGGTACTGAAACTATTCCGTGTTATGTGAAACCATGCTGATTGAGGTATAATTATAATGGGTTTTAATTGAATTCGTACCAGAGAAACAGTCTACAAACAAATTATAATAAATCTATAAACAATTTGCACTTGATAGCCAATTAAAAGGATTTGAAATTTAAAAAATATTGCAAAAATTTTATTAATGAAAAGGTAACATCATGAGAGATGCAAAAAAATGCGGTTGTTTATTTAGGTATTTCAATAATGAAGTCTGGTGAAGCCATCTCTAGATGGTTTCACCAGACTTGTTACAAGTCTGGTGAAGTCTTGTTACAAGTCAAATTCCATCTTGTAAAATGTGCCGTATGTTGATGCAACATTCAGATCTCCATTCTTAATCGCCTCACAGGCCATGTCAACCCCCCCCCCCCAAAAACTTTCTCCAGTTCTGTTGAAAATTGTTTTGGTGGAACTTCAGTGTTATCCACTTCAGAATTGTTTTCCTCTTCTGCATATGCAGTTTGCTCATCAATTTCAAGGGGAGTTGCATCATCCAAGTTGCATGTGAGTCAATGCAGTCACGTACATTCGCAGTGTCCAAAGTTTCAAATCCAAAGTCTTTTCTGACCTTAATGTCTTCGGAAATTATCTGAACTTGCGATTCAAAACCAGTGAAATCATTTACCAAATGGGGCAAAACATGCTGCCAAACAGAATGCATGTTGTTGGCAGTGATTTCTAGCTAAGATGCAGATATATTTTCGATTCTATTTAAAGGGGTAAAAAATAAATTTTGAAATGAAAAGTTTGAAAACTATCATGTCGTCTCGTCAGGATGGAAATAAGAATATTGAACACTGTTGCACGTTGCTGTCTGTACTGCAATTAAGTTTAAATCGAAAACTTACTGTACATATTAAAATTCATTCAATAGCCTAGGCAGGTACTATACGTTTCGTTATTGTATGTATTGTACCTGTCTAGGCTATTGAATGAGTTTTAATATGTACAGTAAATTTGACTTAAACTTAATTGAAAACCGTGTTATAGTGAAACCTGTGCTGTTTGAAGCCGTGCTAAGCAAAGTATTGCTTCTTCTGCATCTAAAAAACTTGGTTTTCTCTTTCGCTCTCGCCGTTACTTTTCTTCCAAACAACTGTTCACTCTGTACAAATTGCAAATCTGCCCTACCATGGAAGGTTCCCACATCTGGGGTGGTGCCCCCAAAACCTCTCTCAGGCTTCTAGATTCCATTCAGAAGAGTGCATTTAGGTTAATTAATGACTCATCTCTAACATAGTCTCTCCACTTGCTGTCTCATAGAGGTACTGCTTTTGCAGCATGCCTTTTCTACAGATACTTCCATGGGCACTGTTCTGAATCGGCTTCTATAATTCCCGCTCCCTCTTTCAAAACAGTCCAAACGTGCTGCCACCAGCCAACATCCATTTACTGTCCAACTTCAAACTCACAGAACCAACTTTTAATCCTCCTCATTTATTCATTCAACTGCCGTTTTCTGGAACAACCTTCCTGAAAATTACAGTCTACAGAAGTTCAAGTCTAATGTCAACAAATATCTTCTTTCGTCTTCTCAACCTCCAACCCAAGCACGGTACTAAGTACTATAGGTTCTAATACCTCTCGTGTTTGGGGTTTTCATAAAAAAAAAAAAATATATATATATATATATATATATATATATATATATATATACAGGGTGTTTCAGTTAAACGTTTCAGAACTTCTAAGAGGGGTCAGAAATGCTTTCCTGAAGCGGTGTTGTACACAGAAGCACCATAAAGAAAAGAGACCGTAAGTGAGAAATCGTTTTAATAATACATGAAAAGAAGCAAAAGGTACATGGATTAAAGTAAGTGTTCGAAGTTTCTTCCACGGGCTACAATGCACGCCTCACATCTCCGACACATGGACATCCGAACATTCTGGAATACTCCAGGCGAATTTCAAATTTCTTGAACAAGAACGCCAAGTTAGTAGGATGGATGATTACACGAACGCAGAGTTAGCCGATATGCATTTGGCGTATGGGGCTGCAAATTGTAGTGGGCCAGCCGCACAGCGTTTGTACGCGGAACGATATCCGACGAGGCTTATTCCCAGTCATAATTTCTTTGCAAGACTGCACCAGAGGTTAGCTGAGAGAGAGGTTCATTTGAAAGAGCTGACAGGGACAGGGTAAGAACAGCACGGACTCCAGCCGTCGAACAGAATGTGCTGCAGCATGTACAGGGGAATCCAAGAACGAGTACACGAAGTCTAGCAAACGCAGTCGGGGTTTCCCATTGCAGCATTTGGAGGATTCTCCGAGAACAAGACATGCATCCGTTTCACGTGCAGCGTGTCCAGACACAGCAACTGGAGGATTATGCACCTCGTATTGCTTTCGCACAGTGGTACCTTGGAAAATGTGCTACAAATCCCCTTTTTCCTGCTGAAGTGTTGTTTTCCGATGAGGCATCCTTCACAAGGGAAGGAATTTTCAACACGCATAACAACCATATCTGGGCGGTCGAGAACCCGCATGCAATACGACGTCGTGCAGCACAGATTCGATTTTCGGTCAATGTATGGGCCGGTATTATGGGAGATCACCTCATTGGACCTTACCTGTTACTAACCGGACCTATCTACTTGATCTTTCTGCAGCAAGTATTGCCACAACTTTTGAGAGATGAACAGATTTCTGCATCGACGCAACAGACAATGTGGTTCCAACACGATGGAGCCCCTGCCCATTATAGCGGAGATGTTCGTAACTACCTGGATGTCACATTTGGTCAACAGTGGATCGGACGTGGTGGTCCCGTGCGTTGGCCCGCTCGGTCACCCGACCTATCATGTCTTGATTTTTATTTCTGGGGTCATATGAAATCGCTAGTTTATGACACCCCTGTTGACAATGCTGAGGAGCTGGTTGCAAGAATCGCAGTAGCTGCCGAAGAAATTCGAAATTCGCCTGGAGTATTCCAGAATGTTCGGATGTCCATGCGTCGGAGATGTGAGGCGTGCATTGTAGCCCGTGGAAGAAACTTCGAACGCTTACTTTAATCCATGTACCTTTTGCTTCTTTTCATGTATTATTAAAACGATTTCTTACTTACGGTCTCTTTTCTTTATGGTGCTTCTGTGTACAACACCGCTTCAGGAAAGCATTTCCGACCCCACATTGCTATATGATTTCGAGTTGTCAGGATGTACCCTACCCCTCTTAGAAGTTCTGAAACGTTTAACTGAAACACCCTGTATATAGTAACACATTTCTCCCATCTATGGATCAGTTGTTTAATGCCTTGATCATAGAAGTCCGCACTTTTTGCCTGAAACAATGATTCCACTTGATTGATGACTTCCTGAGATGAATCAAAGTGGTGTCCATGCAATGGTTTCTTCATTTCTTGAAACAAGAAGTCTGATGGTGCTTAGTCAGGAGAATAGGATGGGTGCTGCAATAGTTCAAAGCTGCATTGGACAGCAAAATTTGTGTTGGTGGCAATCTCCATGTGAGCTGGTGCATTGTCTGACAGAAGATGGATACCTTTGGTTAACATTCCACACCTTTTCACCTTCAAAGCATCACATAACTTTTCAAAAGATTTCTGTAATATTTTCCGGTAAGTGTGGAACCATGAGGTAGGTAATCTGTTAGGATAACCTCTTTTCTGTCCCAAAACACAGACATCACCTTCTTTATGGTGTGTAATCACCTATGGGAATGAAATTTCATATGTTAGTTATTGAATATGTAGACAACTTAGATTAAAAACTGCATCTTACTACTGATGTTTTATCTAGGTCAGGGTACGAATTTTTTGATACCCCTTGTATGTTCATTTGTGAAAGAAAAATTTGGTAACCTTGAATTTCAGTGATGGGATTAGGCTGTGCCAGTTGATTTGTGTAAGAGGGTATGGTACATAATGAACAATATCGTAGAAAAATGATCTTTTTTATTGATCTTTATGCAACCAAGGAACATGCTCTCACTGAACAGTAATACACTGAATTTCACACAGACTCTCTTAAGCAGAAAAGCTAGTAAAAAGAGACCAGTTGCATTGAATCAGGATAGAATCTGTATTGCAATGCTTCCCTTGCCCAAGAAAGTTAACTATAAATATGTATTTGTGAAAGCAAGATTAGGTTACCTTGAATTTGTTGAGTGATGTGACTGTGCTGTGGTAATTGATTTGTGTAAAGGGTATGATGGTACATTATAATCAGCTTCAACAAGATCATTTTGGATAGCCAATATTATGTAATTGAACAAAGCTGGGAGATGAGGATTAACAAGGAACTTTAAAATACAGTTACTGCATTTTATGACAACATGCATAATTTACCTGCTGCAAGCATATGACATGGATTAATTAGTTATCATTAATTTGAAAGAAAAGTCTGTGAATGCCATTCATACAGTACCAGAATATAGTTCCAGAGCATTCTGGGTAAAGCCAGAACTCTTAAAAAAAAAAAAAAAAAAAAAAAAAACCCAATTTTCAATTTATTACTTACTATTTCTTATGTGAGACTCATATGTATGCATACGAGTCTCACAGAAATAATAAGTAATAGTTTTTTTTTGAGTTAATGCTGATAAAAGCAGTAATTCTCTTTCTTTCATTTTTCTCTTGTAGATCTTTTCTAATTTTATTTCACATATCTGTAGTTCGATGGTGAAAACTTGTTGGTATTTAGCATTAGTGTGGCCCCGAGTGCCAAGCGATAGTGCCCAAGCGATATTTTGTGTGATACATAGCGTTCTTTCTCAGCGGATTAGTTATATTTATTTTCCAGTGTCACTATTCTTCTTGTTTTTCTTAAGTGATTCTTTACTTAAAAGCTTTGAAGTAGAATCCAGAAAGGAAATACACCTTTCTTTCCTTGTGTATATATATATATATATATAATCCGTACTAACCTAACTAAACCTCTAAACCGCTTGGTCACTGGTGGCACCGCTCCTGCCTCCACGTGGCGGGGCTGGAAACCTGGGAGAAGAAAAACACTCTCCCGGGGCAAAAAGGAGCAAAGATGGACATAAATAGACATGCCACTTATGGATCTCATGATCCAGATCTCTCAAACAGAGAAGAGTTAAATGCAGGAAATGCAAAACGACAGAAAAAAGAAGGAACAGAAACCCCTGCTCCTCTTTTTTTGATACTGCATTCTTTGACTGACAATCCTTTGAGTAAGCTCTCTCCATTCTTAATACAGAAATGTCTTGAGAATGTGGTGGGCCCACCAAAAATGGTTCGAAGATTAAAATCCGGAGACCTTCTAGTGGAGTTGAACGAGAATAAACACTCGGAAAAGCTATTAAAATTATCGACTTTTGGTGGAATTCCCACAAAGGTTACCCCGCATGCCACCTTAAACTCCTCTAAAGGGGTAATAGCCGAGTGGGATCTCCTTAACGTATCTGAGGAGGAAATCGTTCAGGAATTAGGCGATCAAAATGTAATAAATGCCAAAAGGATAGTCATTAAGAAAGATGGGGTTCTTACTCCTACCCGAACGGTCATTCTTACATTTAAAACACCAATTTTGCCAACAACTGTTAAAGCTGGATATTTAAGGTGCAAAATTCGACCTTATATTCCAAACCCATTCCGGTGTTTTAAATGCCAAAAATTTGGACACTCACAAGCAGTCTGCAGGGGTGTAACCACCTGTGCCTCCTGTGGTTCAAAAGAGCATGTTCACACAGACTGCCCCACTGAAATACAAAGCTGCCCAAACTGTAAGGGGAATCAATCAGCATTTTCAAAGGAGTGCATCTAGTGGCAGACTGAAAAGAATATACAAAAGTACAAAGTGGAACACAAGGTGCCATACCAAGAAGCAAAAAGACATTGTTTAATTTCAAATAAATTGCCATCTTATTCTTCAGTTGTAAAAAAGCAACGATCCATAACAGTACAAACAGATTGTTCAGTTCCGCCAAGCATCTCAATTTCTGATTGGGCCAGGTCAGTCCTCTCTACACTAAAAGAACAGCCTACCCAACAGCAATCAGCTCATTCGGTAAACACACCATTGACAATACCGCCAGATAAAAATTCTGTACACCAGCCAGTTAATCAAACAAGCTCTGAAAGAAATAATCAAAAAACCAGTACTGATACCATGGACATAGATAGAAATTCACACCGAGATGACCCACTTCTTGAACTTCATGCAGAAGAGGAGGACATGGACGTCACTAGACCAAATTTCCCAAAAGGGGAAAAAAGACTAGACAGGTGCAAACAGACCACATCCCGTAAGCAAGCAGACACATCCGATAATCCTCAATAATGCATAGAATCATTCAATGGAATTGTCGCAGACTCCGAGCTAACTGAGATGACGTTTATGACTTAATTACCGAATATAAGCCTGCTGTTCTTTGTCTACAGGAAACAAACCTGACCCCTAAAATAACTATGAGCATAAAACATCATATAATGCTTAGAAAGGATAGGAATGACTCTAATACAGCACATGGAGGTGTAGCATTGCTAGTAAACTCCAGAACTCCTTTCAGACCAGTCCCACTGCAAACAACTTTAGAAGCAATTGCTGCTAGAGTTATGCTTAAGATAGCGGTAACAGTTGTTTCCATATACCTTTCGCCAAACTATTCATACTCTCTAGCAGATTTAAATGATTTAGTTACTCAGCTGCCACCACCTTTCTGTATCTTGGGTGACTGGAATGGGCATCACCCCCTATGGGGTTCCTCGCACCTTGATAAGAGAAGTCAGTTAATTGAAAAATTTCTTGAAAGGCACAACTTAACATTATTAAACAATGGGACTCACACGTACGTGCATCTTTCCTCAAGGTCAACTTCTGCAATTGATCTTTCAATATGCTCGGCAAACCTCCTTCCTCTTATTGATTGGACGGTCACTGATAACCTGCGAATTAGTGACCACTTTCCAGTAATATGCACACTATCGTCTAACTCTCCTCCTCAAACTGAGATAAAAACTGTTTGGAAATTTGACAAAGCTAACTGGAAGAAATATCAAGAGCTGGCACATCTAGATATTCAGACTATTGAGACTCTCACCATTGACTCTGCCGTAACTTACATAACTCAGCAAATGATAGCAGCTGCAGAAACCAGTATACCCAGATCATCCATGAAAACTCGCTCCCACCCAAAAATATGGTGGAATGAAGCCTGTAGCAATGCGAAAAAAGAGAAGAATAGATACTGGAACTTATTTCGTAAATACCCAACCACAGCTAATCTCATACAGTTCAAGAAAGCTAGAGCTAAATCTCGTCACATACAACGAATAAGCAAAAAAGAGACATGGTCTAAATATGCCTCCTCTATAAACAGGACCACAAATATCAGAACTGTTTGGACTAAAGTTCGAAGAATTAATGGAAAATATCCACCTATAACCACTCCAATAATATATCTAAAAGGCAAAGAAATCTGCAATCCTCACGATATTTCTAATACATTAGGTGAAACCTTTGAAAAAATCTCCGCTGTAACTGCATTTGAGCCAAGTTTCCAGGCACATAAAATACAAGCAGAAAAATATAATCTCAATTTCAGTACTTCACGACAGCATCCATATAATGTACCCCTTACCATTGCAGAGTTACGTAGCGCACTTGCAAGATCCAAAAATAGTGCTGCTGGCCCTGATGGAGTGTACTATGCCATGATATATCACTTGAGTGAAGAATCCCTTTCTGCTCTGCTAAAACTGTATAATAGAATCTTTGGCGAAGACTACTACCCTACCAGTTGGTGTCATTCTATTGTATTAGCTTTCCCAAAACCAGGAAAGGACCATTCAGATCCAGCAAATTACCGACCAATAGCGTTAACTAGTCGTATAGGAAAAGCATTAGAAAAAATAATTAATGCCAGATTGATATGGTTCCTAGAGACTGAATGCATTCTAAGTCAAAATCAATATGGATTTCGAAGAACTAGATCAACACTTGACCTTATGGTCAAAGCTGAAGGAAACATCCGAAATGCATTTCTCAGAAACGAACACCTAGTGATGACATGTCTTGACATCGAAAAAGCTTTTGATACAACCTTGGCGGTATGGAATTCTTCACGATCTCTATGAATCCGGTATTCGTGGTCATCTTCCAAAATTTATCCAGAACATTTTGAGCAATAGGACCTTTCAGGTACGATTTCACTCTGCTCTCTCCCAAACATTTGTGCAAGAAGAGGGGGTCCTTCAGGGTTCTGTGCTTAGTGCCACGCTCTTCTCTCTCAGGATTAATTCCATTACAAAATGTATTCCTGACACAGTTGAAACTTATCTGTATGCCGACGATCTGGCAATCTCAAGCCACTCACAAACATGCATTTCATTGAAAGGCAGCTTCAAGGTACAATTAACAAGCTTGTTCAGTGGGCCAAAAATAACGGATACAGACTTTCAAAACAAAAAACAACAGCAATTCATTTTTGCCGTAAACGGAATTTACATCCAGATCCCGATTTACATCTTGATTCTCATCCAATTTCTTTTCAACAGAGTATTAGCTTTCTTGGACTAATTCTGGATAGAAAACTTAGTTTCTTAGAGCATATTAAACACATTCGTACAACCTGTCTAAAGAAGCTGAATCTCCTCAGAGCAATTTCCGCTATGTCATGGGGTGCAGATCGGTACATGCTGCTGCACTTATACCGGTCGCTCGTAAGATCCAAACTAGACTATGGGTCACCTGCATATGCCTCAGCTAGAGAAAGTGTATTAAAATGGCTCGACCCAGTACATCACAATGCCCTCCGAATTGCACTGGGAGCTTTTCGTACATCGCCAGTTCAGAGTCTCTATACGGAAGCACATGAACCACCCCTATTTCTTCGTCGGCAAGCTCTGTTATTAAGTTATGCAGCAAAAATCAGAAGTTTCCCACATCATCCTATAAAACAGTATTTATTCACCCCAAAATGGCATAATTTGTACCAAAATAAACCTTTGCGGAATAAACCATGTGGCATAAGATTACAAAGCATAATTACGTACAGGGAACTAAATATGAATGACATAATTCTAGATATTAGCACCGCTATGCCACCATGGCAAATACCCTTGGCCAATGTTGACCAACATTTCCAACAATGGGGAAAGAATGCACTTCCAAATTTCAGTATTCAGCAGATCCATGCAACTCACTCTTTTCAGTTCTCTTGTTTTACCCAAATTTACACTGATGGTTCCAAGACAGATAGTAAAGTTGGAGCAGCTGCAGTTCTACCAAACAATACAATATCCCAGCAGCTCCCTTTGGAGTACAGTATTTACACCGCAGAACTGTATTCTATCCTGATGGCTCTAGACAATGTAAAACAGTCATTATATCCTCAAACTATTATCTACACCGATTCCTTTAAGTGCTGTATCTGCTCTTCAGTGTAAATTTCCTTCCAGTCATCCATTTCTACAACAAATTCAAACCAAGTTAGTGCAGCTTCTTGCAATCAGGCAAAAATTAATTTTCTGTTGGATACCTGGGCACTCTGGAATCAGAGGAAATGAACAAGCGGATCTTGCAGCCAAGAACGCCAGTCACGTAAAATCAGAAATGCAGATACCTTACACAGATTTAAAACGCATCATACATACCAATGTCAGAAAAAAATGGCTATCCATTTGGCAGGAAGAAAAAAGCAATAAGCTTTTTCAGATTAAAAACGATCACAAGAAGTGGCTATCAAGCCTAAGAGGCAATAGAAAGGAAGAAGTAGTACTTGCTAGAATTCGAATAGGACATACTCACCTAACTCATAGTTATTTACTCACTCAGGATGACCCTCCACTATGCAGCAACTGTCAAACTCAACTCACAGTAAACCACTTGATCATTGAATGCCCATTATATCTGAGAGAACAAAAAACAACTTTCTCTTCACATCTATATTCTTCTAATAAACTTACCTTACAACAGATTCTCGGAGACCGACAAGATATTAATGATGTTTTTACCTTCCTCAAATTGATAAACAAATATCACCTGATCTGAATCCTTTTATTTAATATAACAATCATGTATCAAATAAGATTGAAATAGGTGCATTATGGCCTTAGTAGCCCTTGCACCAATAAATCCAACAAACAACAACAGCATTAGTGTATTAGCCGTATAGTGCAAGGAAGCCACAGGTTTTGGCTGCACTAACCAAAAAATAATGATTATAAAAATTAATAAAAAAGAAGTTAAGCTACCTGTTTCCCTTCTTGCATAGCTACCTAGCTACCTATACAAGCAGAGAAACATGGCCCCTAATTTTGAAATCATTTATAACAGTGAACATTTCGCCATTATTCATATTACTATCCTCTCGCAGACCCTTATAGACCTCAGCCTGGGTCCTCTCTGAGATGCATAGTTACCAAGCTCTCTATCCCATATATTCAGTATATCATGGGCACCCTTTTGCAGATTTCACCAAGTGGGTTGTCTTTCTTTGAATTCTTGCAAGGAGCTCGATGTTCTCCATACTTGAACACAATAATCTAAGTTCAGTTTTAACATTAGCCTTATCGTCAGATTATGACCTTCATATCTCTACAAGCAAATGTCAAATAAATCATCGATAGGACAGTGTGGATGATTTATTGCGCCCTCTTTGGCACCTGTCTACACTGCACAAAGAACTTTATTTCTATCCCTATCATTAGCATTTTAGCATTAGCATTAGTAGAGGCATTTGATGCAAGAAAGCAAGCTTATGCAGCATCAGCCAAAAAAAAAAAGTAAAATAAATAAATAAAAAATAACCACTTCCACTTCACCCCTCTGTTCGTTTGAAATACCTGTCCAGCTGAGCCTTAAACTTATTTAGGCTATCAACTTCCACGACAAGGGATGGAAGTCTGTTCCACCTACCAACCACCCGCTGGCTAAAGGCAAATTTCCGCACATCTATCCTACATCTGTCTTTCCTCAATTTGAATTTATGCCCTCTCAGGTGTTTATTCTCAGCAAGAGGAAGAATCCCATCAGCATTGAGCATGCTCAAACCATTCAAGGCTTTGTACACCTCTATCAGATCACCTCGCTGGTGCCTAGTGTCCAGACACTGTAATTCGCAAAACTTAAGCCTTTCTTCGTAAGAGCACCCCTTTGTTCCATTCACTGGTCTTGTTGCCCTTCTCTGTACTCGTTCCAGCAGCTCTACATCCTTCTTGAAATGAGGCCTCCAGACCTGTATACAGTACTCTAGGTGCGGTCTGACCATTGATTGAAAGAAGGGAATAATCACCTCCTTATCCTTGCTAGAAAAATTCCTATATATCATCGACAATACACCATGAGCTACTCTTGCAGCCCGTCTGCACTGCTCAAAAAACTTCATATCCGCCTGCACAACCACCCCCAGGTCCCTTTCGTTCTCTACCACTGCCAGTGTAGTACCACAGAGTTGATACGTTGCTCTGGGGTTGCTGTTTCCCATATGTAGTATTTACATTTGTCAATGTTAAACTTCATTTGCCACCTCTCAGCCCATCTGCTCAACCTTTCCAGATCCTGTTGCAGCAGCATAGTGTCAGTAGTGTCCTTGACAACCCTGCCAACCTTCGTATCATCTGCAAACTTGGACATTAAGCTTGATATACCATCATCAATATCATATATAAATACAGAAAACAATAAAGGACCCAATACTGAACCTTGAGGGACTCCACTAATAACATTAGTCCACGACAAGCAGTGTCCATTGATTACCACTCTCTGTCTTCTCCCCCTCAGCCATCCCTTTATCCACAGCAGCAATTTGCCTCCAATGCCACACTGCTCCAATTTGTGCAGCAGTCTTCCATGTGCAACAGTATCAAAAGCCTTTCTAAGATCCAAGTATATAATATCAAAGTTATTCCCTGCAGTTCCTTTGTGACTGCATCATAGTATCCAATCAAATTGGTCAGGCAAGACTTCCCCTTAACAAAACCATGCTGTGTCTGAGCTATAACTGAAGTCTTGTCTAGATGATCCTGCAGTGCTTCTTTAACCAGTGCCTCCATTAATTTTCCTGGAACAGAAGTTAAACTCACAGGTCTATAATTACTTGTGTCAGCCTTCGATCCTCCTTTGTGAATTGGGGTCACATTTGCACATCTCCAGTCCATTGGTACCTCCCCTGAGTCCAAGGAAGCTCTCATAATTATGGCTAAGGGTTTGCTTACTTCCTTTGCTGCCTCCTTTAATATAACTGGATAGATCCCATCCACCCCAGGTGCCTTTCTTGTGTTTATCTTCAACAATTTCTCCTCCATTTTACTCTCAGTTATTACAAGATTCTCTAGCTTACTGCCAGAGTTGAATACACCTCTGTCATTCCCCTCGCTGAATAACTCCTCATGTGTGAATGTCGATGCAAAATATTCATTTAGTTTGTTAACTACCTGAGCAGGATCATCAACAGTTGACCCATCGATATCAAGTGGACCAATCTGATTCATCCCCTTCCTTCTAGAGTTTACATAAATAAAGAACTCTTTGCTGTTTTTCTTCGCGTCCCTTGCCAAGGATTTCTCGTAATCTGCCTTCGCCTGCCTAACCTCCTTTGTCACTTGATTACAGATCAACTTGTATCTATCATAGGCTTCTGTGTCACGTGTTAATTTGTATGTATCCCATGCATTTTTCTTCTCTACCGTATGCCTCATTAGTTCATCTGACATCCATTTAGGCCTAAACCTTGAACAATATTTCTTAGTTGGTATGTAAAGCCTAGTAGCTTCCAAGATAAGTTCTTTGAATGCTTCCCGTTTTGCATTTGCTGTTGGTAACATCATCAGTTGATCCCACTGTATAGAATTTAAATACTGTCTCAGTCCATCGTAGTCGCCTTTACGAAAGCAATACCCCTTCCCTTTACCCCTAATGGTAGTTACCTCTTTGAGTAAATCCCACTTCAGAACACTATGATCACTGCCACCTAGTGGTTCATTTATCTGCAGATTCCTAATGCATGAAGAATCACTACTGATAATCAAATCAAGAGTATTACTCCCTCTAGTTGCCTCCCTAACATGCTGATGTAGAAAACAATCATTGAATAAATCCACAAAAGCCTTGCTAGTGTGTGAGTGACCAGCCCCCAAATTCCAGTCAATATCTGGGAAATTAAAATCCCCCATTATAAGACTCTCTGATTTACTGGCCCACTATATTTCTCTGTACAGTTTCTTATTATACTCATCAGAGTCATTAGGCCTATAGCACACCCCTACTCTCAATTTTGATCTCCCAATGCTTATGTCACACCAAACTGACTCGACACTGCACTGTCCAGCTATGTCGACTGGCTTCACTTCCTTGGATTTTATGTGTTTCTTAACTAATAGCATAACCCCTCCTCCCTTCCTATCCTGTCTATCCTTTCTGTAGACATTGTACTCTCCAAATTCCAGTTCTGCATTCCTTATATCTGTGTGACACCACGTCTCTGAAATCCCAACAATATCTGCCTTTGATGTTTTGAGCAATACCTCAAATTCATCAAATTTATTTACTAAACTCCTAGCATTGGTGTACACGCAAGTATACATGCACCTGCTCTTCCTCTTAGCCACCCTAACACAACCCATGTGTTTACTTGTACCCCCATGATTCCCAGTAGTCTCTGAAATATCCTGCATCTTATTTTCCAGGCTGCTGCTCATTCCAATAGAAGCCGTGCAAGAATCACTTTCTCCTTTGCCAGTGGCTACTGTTAATCTATTAGTCCTTGTATCCCCCCCCCAATCTAGCAGTTTTCCGACCCACCTAACGCTGCCTCGATAGCATCAGCAAACATTCTTGCACCCTTTCTATTTAAGTGTATCCCATCCCTGTAGAAGCAGTCTCTCCTGTTAACAAATACACACCAGGCTGAAAAAAAAATTCTACCTCTTGAGCCCTGCACAATCTTTCCAGGGCCGAATTGATTGACAGGGCTCTCATCATATACTCCCTCCTATCTTGTCTGGGCAGAATTGCAGACACTTTCAAATTCAACCCTAATTCACGGCTTTTTTTCATCAGTGACCTGTACTTGTTAAGTAATTCTGCCGGTCTCCTACTCTTAATATCATTAGTGCCCACGTGTACAACTCTATCACCTTTTGTGCCCTTAAAAGATGATATCCGCTCTACAATGTCATCAACCCTTGCCCCTGACTATTCCATGTAATACTGTGTATAATAGGTGAGGCTGCATGCACATTTCACAGTTTCAAATATCTAATTGATCTTGGTCAGTTAAATACCCTGGTCCTGTTCCACCTATCCTTTTTACAAAGCATGTTTCCCATTTCCCTGACAGTAGAGTCACCAACAACTACTAGTTCCTTTGGGACCAGCGCATTCTGCCTTGGGGGGTTGCCGCTGTGTTGCGCGATGACGAAGTGCAAGCTCTGGCATTGGTGTGGGCAGCTGAGAGCTTGATGGGCCCCTCGCTTGTAATCCTTCGAGGGCAACCACCCTGTCCTTCAAGCTCTCATATAGGCCCATAACAATGCTGAGTTGTCGCCTGATTTCCTTACACTCCTTGCATTGCGCACATTCAAGGACATCCCCCATGGCAGTATCATGTCCCATACCTGACTGCTCTGCAAACATCAAACAAATAGTGCATCTTAAAAGGCTGTGCTTCAGAGGGCAACTGCCCCCCTCAGTTCTTCCCTGAGCCACAGCATTCCCATTAGCTTGAGCCTTTTGCTTTGCTGCTCTGGTTTGAGTCATGATTTCGATTTACTTTCAATAAGATTTCAATTTCAGTACAAAATTAAATCCTAAACTTGTATCCCAACACAGTTATAATGCTATATTTATGTTTCAGTAATGAGTGTTATCTACAAAATATTTATGTTTCAGTAACGAGTGTTAATGCCAGATCCCTTTCTTCTTCTGCTGTTTTTAATTCAACCCCACCAAATGTATAACTTTATTTTGAGGTTTTTGTTCGTCAGATGTAAGACCTGCCATTTTGCTGCATTAAAATATAACTGCCATTTTTCTGAACACCCTTGGAGTGAATCCAAGTTATCCTGAAGGACTGCTGATTATTAACCACTTTCTCAATCTTTATATCACTGCAAATTTTGACATCACACCCTCCCTTTCTTCTTCTGTGTCATTTATAACCCTCTATCCCACCACTCCCCAACTTTAAGCCAAATAATGAGTCTTTCTTGCCTTAAAGTTCAAAAGTTTTTTCTAATAAACAGTCATTAGTAATTTAAATATCGCTAACTTCTTACTGCTCAGCCTCACTTAAACAACCTCATCACTGAAGAGTCTTTCATCTGTAAAGCTCGATGCAAAGTACTCCTTAATTCAATAGCAACATCAGCTAGGTTATCTCAAACTTTTCTACGCTCATTACAAGGTCTAATCTTATTTGTTTTCATCCTCTTTGAACCATTAATTAATCTTTATGGTTCAGTGCACTCTATGAGTATATGCTGTGAACTCCATGAGATTTACTTGCCTTTAGTCTATGCTAGAAGTTACCTTTACTTGCATATTTTTTCCCACTTCACACTTCTAAATAAAAATTTGGGAGTGGTAAACAGTAGTTCTTCATATGGTTGTATCAATTATAGTGTTTTGTTTTTTTTAATAAAATTTTACATTTATGAAATAACAACTTATTTTTGAACATTAATATAAAGTGTCATCATAGCATGTGTACAAGATAATAAGATGCTGAAATTTAATTTATTTGTTTCTCCTCTCTCAGGATGCTTAAACTGCTTAATCCTACAATCTTCCAGTCATATACTGATCTTTCTGTTGCATTTGACCCTTTATCAGGAGAAGAATCTGTTGGACCACCAGTCAGATATTACTTTAGATAACATTCCATTGGTATCTTGTTTCTTAATATTTATTATTTTTATCCATTCACATTTTGTACCATATGTCTTCAAATGTTTAACTTAATTTTATGACCTGGACTGGATGGCCAGTTTCCGTATAAGTTTATTAAATAAAATGGTTACATGTAAGTTAAACAAGTTAATTTATATAAATTATAATAAACAGATTTTTTTGGCATTTTGTGTTTAAAGGTTAGAGCATGTTTATCTTTTAACATAGTTATTTTTGCATTTTATATAAAACAAAAAAAAAAAAAAAAATCCAAATTATTACAGTTCTTTCTAAGTTAAAATTATTAAAAATTGACCTGCAGCTCCAACATATACACAGCTTTTTCCATAATTTCTGAAAAATGTTGTTGTCATTACCTATTGTTTAAAGAGAGGAACGTATTCTCAGAGGCAATTGCCAAACACAAGGTTACTGTTCACTGGGTACCCCTGTAAATACCAGGGACAGTTATATCAAATTGGAACACAGGAGCAAAAACAAAAATAAAACACCTTATAAATTTTCCGCACAGAGATATTTGTGTGAGAGAGAGAAACTCCCAGCTTCAATTTTTCTTATTGTGGCTGGACAGTGACTATTCCATGTAATACTGTGTATAATAGGTGAGGCTGCATGCACATTTCACAGTTTCAAATATCTAATTGATCTTGGTCAGTTAAATCTCCCTTATAAAGAAAACATTGTTAACCCAGTCATAGTCTGCCCCACTAAATTTAGATCTAGATTTTAATCTAGATCTAAATCTACTCAATTTACAAAATTGAAATTTTCAATATACAAAACAGAAGTATATTCTTTGATGTCCTACCTTTAAATTGCAGCAAAAACTATTAATTCACTCAAAACAGCAAAAATGTACGATCACATATCATTTTATGTAATTATGACCGCAGCGGCCATTCACTTTGATTATATAACGTATCACTGCATTCGTTTGAATTTTGCATGTCATCGCAGTAGCGCTGGCTAAAACGAAACAACACACAAAGCCATAATTGACTGGTCAAGCTTACGTTATTAGTGTTACCAAGGTGATGCAAGGAGAAAATAAAAATGTAAGCAACTTTCTTGAAAAACAAACAGTTGAGCATCATTACTTTCGAACATTTTGCATTATAGCTCTTACAGTATTTTGCTTTATGTAATTTTTGTACGAAAAAATTTAAACAAATTGTTTTAGAAAAACAAAAATATCATATTTCCTTTCTTCAATATGTATTGTATCTACTTACAAAAAATCAAGGAAATTCATCTATTGGCAGCCACAGTAGAAATGGAAAAAAAAACTCTTAAAACTGACAACACACAATGCTCATTTGTCTTTGTGCCCGATTTGTCTTTGTGCCCATAACAATGCTTTACTGTAGGGAACAATATTTGTTTTAGGAAACAATATTTTGCATTTTTACATTCTAACAGTATTTTGTATTATTTCTTTACATAATTGTTGTAGCCAACAATATCGGTGTGCACGACGTTTTCTGAATGTATATTTTATCTTCTAACAAAATTTCTAGAAAATATTTCTATTGATAGCTGTGTTATAAACTTTGAAAACTGGTGTGCAAAAGAAGAAAAAAAGAATTGCAACAATTTGTTTTGAAAAAGAAAAAAGACTGCATTCCTTTCTTCAGCATATACAGGGTGATTCACTACCAATGCGACAAACTTGCAGGAGGTGTAGGGGGCACAAAGACAAATCGGAATCACATAGCATTGCAGGGTCCGAAGTGCCTTCGTCATGCGGTAGAGGACATTGAACGGGATGTCGCGTGAACAGTGATCCCGCTGGAAGTCAGCATTTGTGAACCGGTTCCCGAGGCAGTAGGATGGATGAGTATTCAAACGTTGAACTGGCCGACATGCACCTTGCGTACGGAGCTGCGGACTGTAATGGGCGCGCTGCCCTGCACTTGTACCAGGAACGTTTCCCGCACAGGCGTGCTCCTCATTATACGATTTTCGCACGTGTGCACAGAAGGTTACGTGAGACTGGTTGTTTCACGAGAGGTACCATGAATCGAGAGTGAACGACGAGGACGCCAGACAATGAGGAGAATGTCCTACATCTTGCAGAAGGCAATCCGAGTACGAGTACTCAAGCAATAGGCCAACGATTGGGTATTTCCCAATCCACTGTATGGAGGATACTGTCAACAAACCAAATGAGTTCATACCATCTGGAACGCGTCCAGTCATTGGAGCCTGCGGATTATCCACTCCGGAGGACTTTTGCTACTTGGTTTCTTCAACAGAAACGGTTCACAAATGCTGACTTCCAGCGGGATCACTGTTCACGCGACCTCCCATTCAACGTCCTCTACCCCATGATGAAGGCATTTCAGACCCTGCAATGCTATGTGATTCCGATTCGTCTTTGTGCCCCCTATACCTCCTGCAAGTTTGTCGCACTGGTAGTGAATTACCCTGTATAGTATCTACTCACTGAAAATCAAGGAAATTCATCTATCGGAAGCCACAACTGAAATGTGAAAAACTGTTGTAAAACTGATCACTGCAATGTACATTTGATTAAAAAAAAAAAAATCGCTTTATTGTAATTGTTTTTAGATGACTATTGGAACAGCAGTTTCCTAGATGTATATTTGATCTTCTAATGAAATTTCAAGAAAATATTTCTATTGATAGCTGCATTATAAACTTCGAAAACTAATGTTGAAGGAACTTTGCATGCATCTCACCTAGTGTGCAAACAAATAAAAACAATCCATTACTTGTAGTAACGGATTGGGAAATTGTAAGTAATTGTCAATGAATACTTCAATATTTCCTTGATGTGTATTTTATACCATCAGAAAATTTCAAGGGAAAAATTCTATTTTCATTATCACACACACACACATGCCGTAAAAATTCACCATAGTGTCATATGTTTGGTTCCTTGAATTTCATTCTGAGCTGCAAATATAATTTCATTTCTCTTGCACTGATTGAGTAGCTGTTTACCAAATGAAGGAAACAGGTTAATTTTCCTGAAATTTTCAGTTCCCTTCATTCACTTGGGGGAAAAAAACTCCTTGGGGGAGGGATTTCACCCTTTCTAGTCTGACCCTAGGGAATGAGAGACAGAGAGAAATAAATAAAATACTCTTTCGGTGGGGAGAAAGTCCAGAGCTGTAACTTTAATCACAGATGCTGAAGTTCTAATAAGTCGGTTTCATCCTAGGATGCCAAGGTTCTGATAAGTCCGATTTTGGTCCGTGAGCATTTGATAAAAAAAAAAAAACATTTTGCTTTACTGTAATTACAATATTATTTTGCATTATAGCTCTGAGTCAGCTTCATCCTAAGATGCTGAAGTTCTAATAAGTCCGATTTTGGTCCGGTGAGCATTTGATAAAAGGAAACACTTTTCTTTACTGTAATTGTTTTAGGAAACAATATTTTGCAATAATCCCTCTGGAAATATTAGCAAGTGAACTGCATTATAAATTTCAAACATCACTGTATAGCTTGTCCTTCAATGCAAATGACTATGGTTACTTTCTTTCGAGTGACCGCATGTTTTCGCCTTGTACAGATGTTTTATTGTGGATACTTCCTTCCAGTAAAATCATCAGCAGTAGTCCTTTTTTGTACCTAAAGTAATTTTTTTACGTTGGGAGAAACGGTTTTTGCTCCTAATTGATGTAGCACTTTCAAATTTTCCCAAAGTGGATTATCTGAACACAATGTAAATTAGAAGGACAGTAAAAGAGCTTATAATTGTTGCCATTGGTGGGCAGCATTCCAACAAACAAATTTTCTGTTTATACTCCAGCACCACCACTTAGTCAGAGGAGATCCCAAGATAGAGAAGATACAAGAAACAGCACCACATTTAGCAGTCACCGGCTTGATTGTGTGAAATAACCTCCCCACAGAAAAACAAAAGGGATATGGAGTAAATCTATTTTTCATTGGGTATATCTTTTTATTGCATCACAGAACAGCATATGACTGTGGATGGTGAATTTATTCGGCTTGTGTACTAAAACAGAATTTCTCCCTTTGTGATAACATCAAATGCATTCCAAGGAAATATTTTCTAACAATACTTTTTTGAACAGCCCGTTAGCTGTAATCCGTTAGCTTTGTATTGTTCAAAAATATTTCAGTTTTGTGAACAGTACACATTTCAAGAAACAATCCGTTGTTCATAGCGGACGATTTTATAACGGAGCTATCAGTAGAAATATTTCCTTGAAATTTAGTTAGAAGATTAAATATACATCCAAGAAACTGCTGTTCCGTTATTGTTCCCTAAAAACAATTACAATAGAGCAAACTTTTTTTTTTTATCAACTGAAAATTGCAGTGTTATCAGTTTTACGCCATTTTTTCCCATTTCCAGTGTGACTTCCAATAGATGAATTTCCTTGATTTTCTGTTAGTAGGTGCAATACATGTTGAAGAAAGGAAATACAATCCTTTTGCTTTTCAGAAGCAAATGTTACTACTGTTTCGCTTTATTGTTTCTTATGGCAACTAACAGTAGCTTGCTTTGTCTTTTTTTTTTTTTTTTTTTTTTTGTCTTCTCGATAAAGCTGTTTGGAGAACTGACGTAATGCTGGAGTGAACTGTTCTCAACCTTCGCTCCATAAACAAAACTCCCCTCTGTAAACAGAGACGCGCTCTCTCTCTAAAACAACAAACGAATCAAGTATCGTGTTTCTTGAGCCCTAGACTAGTTAGGGTGGGGGGGTTAAAAAATAACTGTAAAGGCTTTAAAAAATGCACACTTGATGTCACACTTTTGTCGTTTGCGTGAAACTGAATAGAAATTTCTGAAAATTGAAGTGGGAAAATCGAAGAAAACAGTTCTGGCTCCAGTTTAGCGAGTTTCAGCTCTCTGGATAGAGTAAAAATTATAGAATTTATTTGTTGAACCCAGTGGCCCCAACAGATGCGAATCAGGTTAAAACACCAAACTTTCATTCATTCAAAATTGTTAGATGGTAACTCATTAAGTAATAAAATGGAGAAAATCTATAAAACTTGCAAACATGTGAAAGTGTGATTTTTAATGATAGTTATGTAAGTAACCTGGTTAACCATCTGGCCAAGCTGAAAGGCAAAGGCTTGGCCAAATGGCTAAGCATGCAAATCATAATATATAGGAGGTGTGTGGGTGAGAGTGGAAGAAATGGTGAGATTTACGAAAAAATTTTCGCATCTGTTTTATTAACAGTTTTCAGTTCTGTATTTATAAAATTATTTTGTATAGCATTAGGACTGTCTTGTCCTAACCTCTCTCTTTTTTTTTTTTTTTTTTTTTCCAGCCAGCAGGATTTGAACTAGTTACTTAATGTATTGCCCTTGCAGTTATCACAATAGTTACGATCACCATTCTTTAACACCATGTGGAAAAGGCATCCTGTCAATGACACAAGAAGCCTTTATTGGCTTTTCTTCACATGGCCAAGTTAGTTGGTCTCAGGAGGCATTAGCAACATTTCATCTTCTGAAAATCTGCTTTTTAATCCAGAAAGTATACAAAAAAACACATGCAGTTATAGTGACACAAGGGGTAACTAAGGCTATGAGCCAATATACTGATGCCTCATAGTCTTAGTTGCTTTGATGCTCAAACTAACTGGTTAATGTAACATAGCCTAACCAAACTAGTTAATGTAATGGTCTTAATGTTCACAGTAGAACAAAAAACTTTGCCTTTGATAGATTCAAAAGATCAATGCCAAGAATTCAGCACTAAAGCTTTAGCTTATGTCCAACTTAAATCTTTAAAAATATTAACAACTTATGCATAATTGTGAAAAATGGTATTTATGTTTAAGTTGAACATATAAGGCCAAGCAGTAGCACCAAGTTTTTGGTGTCTCTCTTTTAAAAGAACAGAAAGCTCTCAATGACTGTGTACCTAATACAGTAATGTGCCACAAATTTGGCAGATTTTTTTTTCTTTTGTATTAAAGAACCCTCTTCAATTCCTATATCACTAACTTTGCCTTCATAACAAGTTTTATCGGTAGTGCAGTACCACAGCAATTCATTCTGCTGTGATCATCACAACCATTGAATTAACTAAACAATTTAAATATGCTGGCTGTAAAAAATATAGGAGAGGACAGAATAGTCCTCATAATTCCATATCATTTCAGCAAGGCCAAATAACATCAGCTATTTTATGAATTTGAAGATCCGAAAATTCTTTTGGTTTTGAATCAATGTAGAGTTTGTTTTTGACTGCCTCAAAATTTGCAACCATCAAAATGTTGTGAACTTCAGAATATATATATATATATATAAAATTTTTTTAACAGGACCAGAGTTTGTCACTCATATCTGTGCTGTGTGTAGACGTGTGTGTTTATGTATCACTTTGCATGTTGTGCAGATTTAAAATGCTGGAATAGCTCACCAGGATACCTTACTTCCTCTGCTTGAGATCGGCTAGCTACAATTCAACAGCCTCAATTGAAGAGGGCTTTAGAAATTCCAGAAAAAAGTTCATCAACATCAAAAAGGAATAACCTTGACCTCTCCAAACAAGTGGCAGATGACAATGTGTAGTCTGATGGTGCAAGTTCTCAGGAATATGTCAGCTATGCTTTTTTCCAACCTAGCATCTCAATTTAGGAAATAGTGTGCATCGTTCTGATGAAACAAAACGCTCTTTGAATTGAACAAAGAAGGGCAATTTTGTTGCAGTGCAGTTTCCAAACATTCATTTTCTGGCAGTAAACCCAGTGTATTCTACCAAATTCACCTAATGTTTTTGTGGATTGTGGGTTTCTTCTTGGCTGTGGTGTGGTTGAATCCACAAGATTAAAAAATGGAAATGAAATACAAGTACTGTATATACTTATGATGTCAGCTTTTTTGGAGGCAATTCATGTGGAATGGGTTAAATTGAGTTACTGAGCAAGTTCTTTAACTTTTAGGATAGCTTTGCTTGTGGCTTTCTTTTGATTGTTATGAAATTTGATAAGTCATTTTCACCGGGCATTATTGACTTGGCTGTAATGACCTGAACTTTTGTAACTAATGACATCGCTTCCTCGCATTTATAGCTTGCCCTCCACAAATTATGCTATTCTCTTTCTTGAATTCAATGCAGACAGCACGGTATGTTCCCCTGAAACTTTTTTTGAAGGCTACAATAAAATGCAAAGCTCTTTGCAAAGTGAAATTTTCTGATAAACTGCAGTTTAATTTCTGTGCAATAATACTACTATTCCACACAAATGCACAGAAATGTAGTTAACATATTGTTGTCTTGTGAATCACAAGAAACCTTCCAGAGAACAGTCAAGACTTTTGTTTTGTGTGAGTTTATTTTCCAGACAATCCCTCCAGCTAATTTGCCCATGCACACTCTGACTTGCTAAAAGGCATGTTTTTCCTGTCTTAAACCTTCCAGCATACTATATATATCATCTACGTCTACCTTTATGATTCCTGTAGCCAGTGCACCATAAAAAAACAAACCAATTCAAACTTCCTGTAGTGATGGAGCCACTTGCAGGGATGAAGAAACAAAATTGCTTCTTATGTTTCTTCATCCCTACAATTTCACATTTCTTTGCAGTAGTGAAAATAATAAATTTTGCTGCTACCAAGGTATATCATGAAAGAACTCAAGTCTTTCATTGTAAGAATACCCAAGATTGGTCAAAGTTAAGACTTTGAATGGATTGAGTAAAACTAAATGCTGATGTAATGTTTGTTTGTTTATTTGGTTTTTAGGAGCATTAGCAACTAAGACCATATTGCTCCGTTGATGTAATGACATCAACATTTAGTTTTAAGCATTTGGTTCCCTTACATGAGTTGTCATTAATTTTTAAGAATCTAATTAAGTTGTAATTAAGTTTTTAAGCATTCAGCATGAGTTGTCTGTGTCAACTCATGTAATGGAACAAAGCTTAAAATGAATAAGGATGGTTGCAGGATAGCTATGCAAAAATTTGCTTTCAACCAGAGAGTAATTGATTGTCAGAATAAACTTCTCATTTTATTTTAAAATTATTGTTTTAGAAAAGTGATTAGAAGGCTGGGAAATGAAAAAAACTTTTCATAGTTTTAATAAAAGAATTTAATGTAACTATGAATTTTAAAAATATTACTTTAAAAATACAGTGTCACACAGTATTTTTAAAGTAATTATAACCGTAATGATCATAAAAAAGAATTTTATATAGAAGTATTTTGTATGCTTCTGAAGCGTGTTATGTAAAAATCAGCACGTTTGAATACTTAGATTACAAAAAAGTCTTGTGCCATTATTATAACGCTAATGTTTTAATATTACATATAAAGTTAATATTAAAAAATTCAATGAGAAATATTCAAATCTATCCACATTTAAACTTGTCATGCATCTGCTACCCCATGCCAACATTCATGTTGCAGACTTTGTTACCAATGCTGATGTGTTAAACTTATGCAGTTCAGAGAAAAGCAAAATATACTGATGTATAACTGTACAATAACTCACAAGAAATCAACCTACCAGGAAAAACGAAACTAAAAAATAATGCTTAATTTGGTGGAAGATAAATAAAATAAAATATGAGTATGGTTGAAGGTCAACTGGACTTTTTTTTTTTTTATGTTAAACTTATGCAGTTCAGAAACAATTGAAATATACTGATGTATAACTACAATATTTCAAGAAGAAACCAACTTAACTAGAAAAATGAAACTGAAAAATAATGCTTCAGTTGGAGGATAAATGAATTAAAATATGAATGTGGAACTTTTCATTTTTTTTTTTTTTTTTAAATGCTCTTCATGGCTGATGGGAGCAAACACTGCTTTCAGTCCCCTTACACCTAATTGTACCATCAAAATCGTAGCTGTGTCCAGTGATTTTGATAAAGAATCTCCAAAGTCTGTAATGTGTAATATTATTCTGAAGCTGTGTTATCAAACTTGAAACAAAACTTAATGCACACTCCTTATCTTTTGAATTATTCATTTCAGTAAATTGCAGAACATCTATACATCTTCATACATATTCTCAGTGGCGAGCTATAGTGGCTTGCAGGAGCCCGTTGTTTTTTTTTTTTTTTTTTTTTTTTTTTGAAACTTGCGAGCCCATTGTTGAAATGATCATTTATTTTACAAATGAAATCCTGAATTCCATTATTGAGTATCCAGAGCCGAAACTACAGTGGGGCGAGCAGGGCCCCGTTCCCAGCATTTTAATGGCACAATCTACCAATTATGTGTTTTAAAATTGCTTCATTTTCCGTTTAATTACAGTCAGACCTCTGTTTAACGAACTTCTTTATAGTGAATTTTTATGTAATCCCCTTTGGTAATTACATTTAAAATAGTTTCCATATAACGAACAAATTACGAGACTTCATTTTGTACCCCTTGTTTCCACCTCTGGCCATTAGGCAGTTAGAAAGCACAAATTAAGGGTTAAAGGGATTACCATTCCATAATGTTAGTGGTACCCGTAAAACCTATGCAGCCACTGAACCCACCTACCGAGAAGTCGCATTAGTCAATATTCTTTCCATAGCCAATCAGAAGATTAGGGCATATTCCTGACATGGATAATTGCCTCTGTTCAACCTGTGTTGAGGTTCGCCTTTACTCCGAAAAGCAGTCGTCTGTTTTTCCTCCTGTCTAAGTTTACATGGTCACAGTAGCTGAATATCCAAGTGATTCCAACAGTCTGGACAGTATTCAAAGAGCTATTGGCAGTAGCGATGTCGAAGGGGGAAATGAGGGCAACTAAGATATTAAATAAACTTTATGAAGATGAAATATTGGCAGATTTTAAAACTGCATCGAGGCCTTCACTGTGAAGAAAATGTCCCAAAATATAATGGCATACAAGCAGTAATAATAAATAAAAAAACTATGCATTATTATTAGCTATATGGTGCAAGGAATCCCGAGGCTTTTGCTGCACCAGCCAAAAGCAAATTTGTTATTGTGTGTGTGTATGAGTGAGTGAGAGTAAGATAGAGAAAATGAGTCAGAAGTAGAAGGGAATCACCAAGAAAGAAGAATGATGGTATCCAGCTCGTGACCCTGAAGTTACTGTATGCATTATATCACCAATCTCTAAAAAACCAGTGCCATTTAAGGATGATTGCTAAAGAACTTGATGTGGAAATTATAAAGATCGATCATGTGTTCAGGCCACAGGCAGCTTGTAACTTGCGGATGGCATTTGCAGTTTGGAGGAATTATCCCGCCTTGTGCAAACATCTTGAACCAGAAGTTAAATATTAAAGGTTATTAGGCAGACTTTTAAATCTAGAATTTCTTAACATTTTAGCATTAATGATTGACATCCTGAAAGTGCTCTTTTACTTTTCAGAAGCTTTACAAAGTCGCAGCATCACTATAGCAAAAGCAGGTAAATTATTCGAACTATCAATGCTATTGCTAATTTGAAAAATTCTGAAGTAAATTATTAAGCTAAAATTGAGAGTATGTTGAAGTCAAAAGAATTTGAAGGAATTAAAATAAAAAGTAAGAACACGTTTAAAAAATTACCTCGTGACAAGTTATTAAACTGCATTGTTTTATCCTTAAAGGATCGATTATTAATGCAACAGAGTAATTTTAAATTAAATGAAGAAAATCATGATGTCATTGACAAGGAATTGAAAGAAAACATGCTACTCGGAATTGTGGAATATGGAAGAACTTTCATCTCCATGGCAAGAGGCACAAGAGCCATGGAAAGAAAAACGAATAAGAAATATTTAAGTTTTCTAATAAAATATGAAATAAAAATGATTTTAGAGATTTTGTCAAAGACAGTTCATCTTTAACATTGACTGAAATTCCCTTTTCAGAAATATTCTTGAAACCATTGCAATTAGCAGTGCTGAAGCTGAGCGAGCTCTCAGCATAATGAATAATAATGTAACAATAAAAAGAACATCTTTGACAATTAAACATGTTGCACATATGATGACCATACATCAAAATGGAAAATGGGGAAAACACTGCAAAAATGTACTTGATCATCTAAAAATATACTATGTAAAAATTCTTACATTATCAATATATTAAGTGACAGTTCTCATAACTTTTGGATTGCACCTCATACATTGTCAAATCCCTATACAAGAAATGCGTAACCCATTACCACTTTTGCTACTTTCTTTTCCAATGACCTTTTTGGCCCTGGATTGACAGCCATGGGATTGAGTCGGTCTGGATTGGAAGGGACAAACATTTTTTGACTATTTTCACAATGACTGAATTAATCAGCCTCCGGTGAAGTTTATTCTTCTATCAAATTGGAATAAAAATTCTAAAAGTAGGCTGGTTCCCCCTCCAAATGGAGTAAAATCTGAAGCTGCATATTTGCATTCAGGAAGCAGTGAATGTGTTAACTAGGCACTGTTATATCAGTTGCCATAAAAAACAGTTACAATAAAGTTGCAAACTGCTCTTGCTGCTAGGTGGCTGAACTAGTAAAGAATTCTTTCCATCAACAGCAGCATTTTAAATCCACTGCAGGTGTCGAACTCCTTTCTCAATTTATATAACACTATATTATTATAACACTAATTAAAACATTAACTTGTCATAATAGACACCTTGCTGTAATGCAAATGAAAAACATTTGCATTACAGCAAGATGTTTCAACAGAGAAAAGCAATCCTACTAAACAACATAATCCTCAACTTTTAAAATTTCAAAATGTTTTTGAACTCAGTATTATGAATAAACATTTTGAAATTACCTTCACTAATGCTGAATTTAAAAAAATTCTGCTATGAGCTGTGATTTACTTATGATACAAGAGTACAAAATTTTAAATCTAAAATTTTTAAATCAAAGGTATATTCTAATATACTTTGCTCTGTATCCTTGGAACTTAACTTATGAATTGCCCTTTGGACTGTTTACTCCTTCACTTAGGCGGCATTAGTTTGAAAAATATGTTTTGCAACTTTTATAATCCATCATCTCTAAATCCTCATAAGAAATAATCAAAATCAAAAGTATGGTGGATTTCAAACCTCATTACTGTTGAAAAAGAAACCAAAACTTTTCCAGAAATATATTAAGACCAAATTTTCATAAATGTAACCCTAATCAAAAAATTTATTTAAGACCTTGTCTTATTGTTGCACTGATATGAAAGTAACAGCCCTCACGTCCACTCCAGAGGCTGTGGCCCTATCCTATCAACCTGTCTAAACAGCAATAAAATAAAAAGATATGCTTAGAAGGAAAATGACAAGTTGGGAAGCAGCTAAAGAATGAATATAGTACAGACAACAAAAGCTGTTGCCCCGATCCGTATAATAATAAGTAAATCCCTACAACTTAACTTTTAATTATGTTGAGCCTGAGTGCTAGACGTTTGTGTCATGTTAACAATGAATAAGGAATGAAAGTGAAGATGCAACAAACAGTTTAAGGATTACACATATACAAGTAATATTTGAGTGTTCACCTAAAATTTAAATAAAGTACTATTTCTTGATTCTGAATTTCAAGTACTTTAGCAAGAAAACGAACATATGCAAAATAAATAATTAAAAATATTGAAATTGCATTATATAAAAATTGTTAAAAAAATACAGATTTCAGTGTTTTCAGGTGCCTTCTAGTGTGCAAAATACTTTATAATTTTATATATATATATATATATATATATATTTTTTTTTTTATGAAAACCCCAAACACGAAAGGTATCAAAACCTATAGTACTTAGTACCGTGCATGGATTGAAGGAGAAGTATGGGGGGAAGGGGGATGCCGGAAACTTTTCTCTAGAGACTAAACATGGGTTTCACCACTTCAAGCCTCCAATAAGCAAAGTGGTGGTATTTCACCGGTTGATGAAAGTCATCTACCACCTACATAAGATTCTGAACATGTTTAAAAGGATTAGACAAATTAAGGCAAAAAAAAACTTTTTTTTTTTTGCTCCCTATTAAATTCAGGGTGATTCTTGTAGATTTGATGTTGCTGAATTTAAATAAGCCAACAATATTGCTGTAACACCCCAATCAGTTTTAAGGAAGAAGGGATTAAAGTAAAAAAACTAAGGATCTAGTAAAAAAGATTTCATACTTCTGGTCCCATGCCTAAAAACGTTTTCAAGTTTGTAATCTAGATGCAAAATATTTGTTTATGACAATCTGAACGGATCATCCAGTATAACTACAAAAAGTGAGCCCCAATGCGAAGTTTAGTGTGGGCCCCCTGAAAATATTTGTTTTGGTAAAATAAACAATTAACAATACAATGATAAATGTGTATTTAAAATCTTTATCCATACAATATAAAAATAAAATAATATTAAATTCAGTAAATATAAAAATGAAAAATAAAATCTGAAAATTAAATGAAGTAATTTATTGACTTATGTAATTTAGAATGGTTTTGTCTAGATTTGGCATTGGCAAAATCATTAATTAATTTAGAAATGTGTCCATTCTTGTGCGTCTATGCTAAGCAGTGCTAGTGCTGATGGACATCCTATGCAATAGGACTAGTTTTTCGACACCATAGGATGTATGAGTGATAGTTTTCTGACACCATAGGTGTCAGAAAACTATCACTCATATTGTAGTATTTTACTATAACTAGTTCTGCAAATTCGCTAATAGTTTTAATTTTTGCAATTTCACTTTTTAATGACTACACAAAGCAATTGCATTGAAAATGATTCTGAAAAGTCAAATTTATTTTGCACCTCTGCATTTTTTATAATGAAATTTTCATCCATTTGGATTAATTGAGTTGGAGTAAGAAATGCAAACAAGTCAAAAAATGTATTTAGTCCTTGAAACCTTTTGTGCAGTTGGGTAGTCAATTAAAGAGTAGTTCTGTATATTCAAATTGGTAGTGCTGTATCATCAATGATGGAAAAATATGGGGCTTCTTTAATATCCTTAGTTCATTGTTTTCATGGATTTTGGGATTTAAATAATGCTTCTGGATGGTAAATCCACCTGTCACATTATTCAGTCATTCTTCTAACAACTTCACATCTGACAAAAAAATTTCCATGTAGGCATCTTGATGAAATGCCCATTTTAATACTTTTCTTCAAAAATTACATTGTTGTTGCAAATTTTCTTCCATAATTCTATCAAATCCTGTATTGCTTTTCTTTCATGATGCATGCTTCTGCGTGCTCAAAAATATTCTCAGTAATACTTAGAAATATAGGTGCAATAATAATACTAATACTCAATAATAATTACCCCCCAATAAATGGGTCCCTACCCCCAATAAGTGGGGCCCCTATTGGAATTTGGCCCCTGCAGTCACAAATCCTTAATTTTGATATATTTTCTTCAGGAAGCAGCAGCTATGCTAACCATTTCAGCAGTTTCTCTAACAGCTAGCTAACAATAAACACGCTTTGTGAAAAAAATTGTTTGTAAACAGTAAATTTTATCATAAATGTAACTAAAAATGTACCTTTTTACTCAAATTTTTTTCTGCTTCGGGCAGGAGGGCAGTGGGCCTCCTTTGTAACGTGGGCCCCAATGCACTGCATTGGCATAGTTATGCCACCAAGATCAATAGTTATGCCGTTCATGTAGACATAGTATCTTCTATGCAGTAGCTCCGGGAACATTACTAATGTGTGTAGTGTTTTGTTTGCATAGATTGTTTTGTTGTGTTGTTTCTGGCCTCTTTTCCACTGGGCAGGTGATCCTGGAAAGCATCCCCAATGCCCGTCTACACGAGCAGGTGGGGCACAACTAGATATGTCCCTAGCCAAGTGGAGATAGACCACTGCGTTCTTTGTCTGCCCTGAAGAGTGCAAAGTCCCTCCTAGCCTACTGGAGGTAGTGCTATTTAGTATTGAATGCCAGAAAATCCCGTACCCACATTACCCAAACTGAGGGTACCACCGCAGTGAAAAAATAAAATAAAAAATTATAGATAAAAGTAAAAAAAAATATTTAAAAAAATAAAAGCTTATATGAAGTAAAAAAAATAAATGAAAGTGGAATAAAATAAGATAAAAAAATATAGATCAAATAGCATCATACCCACAGTAGCCCAGTGGCAAACAGGCCAGAAATTTCCTTTTCTTTAGCCAGTCAGTACCCCAGACTGGGGTACTGACTGGCTAAAGAAAAGGGGGAAAAAAGGAGGAATATACATATATAAGTGAATTCTCTAAGATTAGAGTGCTGGCACCCACTGGAGGCAGTGGGTGCCAGCAATCCTCGAGTTGCCCAGGCCTGAGGAGAAATAAAAGAAAAAAGAAATGATCACTGGGGAAGATCTTCAAATAGATGATCTAACACTGTTCGAGGTGACAGCGTTTTAACTTTGTAAGACATCGCTCACTATTTAAGCTGATGACATTATTGAAGGTACTGGAGGCATTAGAGGAGGTGAAACTGAAGTAGGATTGGCCAACAAGCTTTCTAGCAAATAAATCAAAAGCAAATTGTAGGATTCCAAGTTGTGAAGCAGATTCTGCTAGATGTTTTTCTTTGTCAGGTAATGTTTATACAGTCTTGTAGGGCAGTGATAAAGCAGGTGGTTCCAGTTGGAAACAAAGGCAAGAATCGGTATTGCTTATTCTGAACTGAAAGAGTTCGGAGTTAAAAGAGCCATGCCCGGTTATGATAAATGATGTGTAGAGGTTTGAAGAGAACTATAGATACTTTTTCTTGTTGACAGTAAAGGAGACATCTGGTATAAATTTAATTGTAGTTCGGCCTTTAGGGGTTGTGTCCCAACGATCTTGCCAAATTTTTATTAAATCACACAAAATCCTGGCTTTTTCAGCTTTGGTGTCTGCAAGAACATCCTTCTGTATTCCATAGAATCCCATGGAGGTTTGATGTTTTTGAAAGTAACAGAAGGCATGATGTAAAATGTGCAAGTCCAGAGGTAGTACTCCAGCTATGACCTGCGGGGCATCAGTTGAGACAGTCCTGCAGGCACAGAACATTGTAAGAATCACCGACCTTTGCAAGGAGAGTAGTTTTGATTTCAGATCGGCGTTCTTAATTCTGTCATACCAAACTAGAGCAGCATAGGTTGAAATAGGTATGAATACTGCCTTTTATTATAAGAAGAACACTCTGTCCAAGCCCCCAGTCAGTTCACGTAATCCAACCAATAGCTATAGTAAATTTCTTGATTTTACAAAGGGTACTAGGAAAGTTTTGCAATACAGCTTTGTTTATTTAATTTTTTCAAAGTAATTTCCTCTACATTCAATACACCTCTCCATCCTCCGAAACCAATCTTTAAACCAGTTCTGCCAAGTTTCACTAGGGAGTAAAGCACACTCGTTGTCCCAAGCCCGTAGAAGGTCCTCATCACTGGAAAACGCCTCCCTTTTAGCTTCATTTTCACATGCGGGAACAGTGCAAAGTCGCAGGGAGCAAGGTCTGGTCTGTAGGGAGGGTGCTCGAGAAGTTTCAGTCCTGTCGTGGTCAAATATTCGGTGCAGGCTTTGGCGCGGTGAGCTGCAGCATTATCGTGATGGAGGGTGTCCATTCTTGACTTTGGCCGCAGGTTCTTCATAGATCCAATGACTTTAGGCAGGCATTGTTCAGTATACCACTTAGCTGTGACTGTCTTCTGCGTGTCCAAAACGACACGTTCCACAATTCCACTCGATTTGAAAAATACAGCTATCATTTTCTTCTTTACAGATCGGGATTTTCTGACAATTACGGGTGTGTCGTCATCATCAAAGACCCAAACTTTGTTTTGAGCCTTGGTCGGCAGATCGTAATAGTACAGCCAAGTCTCGTCACCTGTCACGATGTTGTTCACATACCGAGATTGTCCCTTATCAAACTTTTTTAACATCTCCCGGCACCAAGTCACACGTCGTGTCATCTGCTCTTCAGTCAGTTGATGCGGCACCCAGAGAGAACAAAGTTTCTTCACGTGCAAATGATCTTGCAGAATCGAACGAATTGTTGGTGCATTTAGGCCCAAAGTATCCTCTATCTGTTGGTAGGTCACTCGCCTGTTTTCGTTAAGCATTTTCCTCACAGCAGTAACGTTTTCCTCCGTAACTTACGTTCGTGGCCTTCCCGGCCTCTCAGAATCCTCCAGAGTGAAATTTCCCCTTTGGAATTCTCTATACCACCTAAATATCGTTGTACGATGTGGACAATCATCATCTAGTGCAAGAGTCATTTCTTCTAAGCACTGGTCTATGGTTAAACCACGCACGAAATTATACCGCAAAACTGTCCTTATCTCATTTCGTGACCACGATGCCATCGCAAGCACTTTACACTCTCACTACTAATGAATAACTGAGCCCATCGACTTGGCGCGGCGGCTACTATGCACGTATGAACATGTCTCAACATGCAGCAACAAGCAGCTTCCTGTGATTCATTGTTGCGTCATATTGCAAAACTTTCCTAGTACCCTTTGTATCTATTAGGTGATTTATGAGGAGAGTAAAATTGAGTCTATCATCAATGATCAGACCATGATGTTTTAAGCGCTTGACATATGGTCTTTGCTTGTTAGCTATTTTCAAGATAGGCGGACAAAGAATATTTAGTTGACCTTTAAAAATCATGAGCAGGGTTTTGGATGGAGAAATTTTAAGTTTGTTGGCAGTTGCCCATTAAATGAGATCCTTTAAGACGAACGGCTCTTTCTTGAATTTGTTGCCTGGAGTTACTAGAGAACACAATGACAAGGTCATCGGCATATGCAATTGGAGTAGCAAAATTAAAATGTTGGTTAGCCAGGCATTCACTGTATTGTTCCAGAGGAGCAGCCCCAAAACAAAACCCTGAGGACATCTTCTATTTACAGCTCGTGTTATGCTGCAGGTTTTTGAAGTAAGCTGAATAGATCTGTGATCAAAGCAGGCTCGGATAGCTTGGTACAACTGAGGAGCGTGAGATGTGCCAAAGACTTGATAGGGCTCTCTCCTACCAGACGGAGTAAAAAGCACCCTCGAAGTCTATGAAGATGGTCATTTCGGAATTCTGGATGTAATTTTTTAAGGCAAAAAGTGCATCGTCACTGGAATTGCTCTTAACGAATCTGTACTGATGAGGTGAAAAGATATCCTGAGCTTGAAAGAGATCATATAATCTTGGGGCCAGTAGTCGTTCATAGAGTTTTCCGAAATTCGGTAGGAGAGAAATGGGACGGAAGGCTCTGGGATCCAATAGGAGTTTGTAGGGTTTTATTATTAATAGCCATATGGTGCAAGGAAGCCTGAGGCTTATGCTGCACCAGGAAAAAAAACAAATTAGAGAGAGACAAAAGTAGAAGGGAATCGCCAAGAAAGAGAAGAATGATGATATCCAGCTCAGGACCCTGGGTGTGCCAAGCCCATATTCACCAGATGTGCGCCCCCGGGGTTCATATTTTTCTTAGTAGTTTGTCTAGTGCATTCTTCCAAAGGCAGGGAAAAGTACCGCAGAGAAGATACTTGTTGAAAATATTTAACAGGATGTTATTATACGTTTCTCTGAACTTCTTAATGACAGCATTCTCCAGCATGTCAAGTCCAGGACATTTTTGGACATTGATTTTATTTAAAGCTCTTGTTGAGTAAACAGGTCAGTATCTACAGTGGAGGAGTGTTGAAGATTGAGGGTTCTTGTTATGGATTGAGTAGGAGAGTCTGTTGACTGATCATCTTGAGGGAAACGTTTATCCAGAATCATGGTGACAGTATCATGCATCGTCTTTGATACTGTTTCCGTTAGCTGCGGACTCCACTAGGGAACAGATGATTTCTTTGGAATTATTCTCTTAGTCGGTCATTCAGTTGCTCGTAGTATCTAGTAGCCAATATTGTTCATCCTTTTCCTTTTAGTGCAACTGCTGGATTACAATCACTGAAGAAATGGAGGAGAAAATGTCCACAAAGCTCATGATTTTTAGACTAATAGTAATAGATAGATTTTAAACCCTATGCAGGTGAGATGCTTTTATTTCAAGTATTTCCTGATTGACTCACTGACAGGAAAATTTAAGGCTGGATAAATCACAAAAAAGAAAATAAAATTGTACTCGTATTAGGGTAATCATAGAACGATCGCATGAACCCCTGTATATTATATATTATGTCTACCAATTGCTAATGTACAAGTTAGTGCATTTGCATCATTTCTGTGCATCACCAACTACATAAGTAGTTATAAATTGGCATCATTAAGTATATCTCATATTGTGAATACCTTCACAACGAGTTGCCATGATATTGCACAACCTCGAATAAGTAACGCTTCACCATTGGAGAAGATTATTGTTACTTATCCTCCCCACCCACTGATGAGGAGCCAATAAGCTCTGAAACGGTGCCGTATGGGTGTTGGTATCCTCTTCATATTGATGATTCATTGTAAAGTCCACTGACCTGGTAGTTGTGCCGGAGTATAAACAAGAACATTTATTTATCCCTCCTAAAAAACCTTTACCTGTCTCTAGAGATTTTCATTGCCTGACCCACTTAAACACAACTTAGTAGCAAACGTCTTTCTGCATTCCTTATTCCTTCTCCCTCAGTTACTTTCTGATTTACTGACTGACTCATCTTCATAAAATGTATTTTGATCTATTTGTTTACTGTTTTCCGAAGTAATATTGACGTTTTAAATATTATGATATCCTAATAGGGAAATAAAAATTATATTGTTTGGATTTTTTGTCATGGTCTGGTAAGGGTATTTTTTTCAGAGGACATTTGTCTCAATTTTTTCAACCTTAAAATTCGTTTTGTCTTGATTTTTATCCCTGAAAATCGGCAAAGGTCACCTTACGATATCTGGTCACCCCATAGCTATCACAACATTCGTCTTGAGATACTATAGGATTGTAAGGTGATATTTCAACACAGTTTTTGAAATTAAATAAAATTCGGACGCTCTACTGCGTTTGAATTTCGATTATGTGGGTCATTCTGCTCCCGAGTATTTGGCGTTAAAGCATGGACTGTTGCTCAATTTTTTTCAAATCATTTTACTAGAGTCATCCAGAATTTCTTCTATATATCCATTTATGTAATGTGTCTGTAAATTGCGTGTGTTCTGGACTCTTTGTTTGTTTTCCTGGATAAAAAACCCCGGTTTCTAGGGGAAAAAACCTTGCTGTCTACGCCTGAGACCGACTAACTCAGCCACGGAGTGAGAAAAGCCCATTAAAGTTCCTCGCGTCATCGACGGGATTTGAACCCGGGCCTTTTCCACCCAGTGTGGGTAGGACGGTGACGATACCACTGTGCTACCTCGCAGACTACAATACTATAAGACTTATCCGACCCCCCCTCTTCTTCCTATTTCACACCCTAGTCTTCACCCTCCGCTCCCAACACTTTCTCCTGTATAGCGACTGCCCCACATGTCCAAATTTAAATCACATCAAATTTTGCCTAACCTTTTAGGCTCTCTAGAAATAGTTCTTTCAGCGTAAAACCCCACGCAGTGCTTTTTTAAATGCAGTTTTACCGAAATCAACCGCGGTCACTCCAAGCTTTATTTTAGGTCCTAGCCACCGAAGTCCCAGGACACTCGACGATTCAAGGAGACTGGAGGTTTAAAGGACAAACCACGATCGGGACGACCGCGCATAACAACCGAAGCATAAGATAAGACCATAATTGATTTCTGAAAGTAAGTGGCAGGACCTGCCAGAGTATAATTAATCTCTTGGTACACCCGGCCGGCATCCCCGTCACTAGGTATGGTAACGCCAAGTTCCACTAGGGGCCCGGCGGCCAACAAGCGGATGAACAATGGGCACAACAAACCACATACCACATGACCCATACCTTATTTTTAAACCTCTGGCATAGACAGGGTACTGTCACTCGACACATAGAATATACACGGAGATGGGAGAAATCCCAGGAGCCGTCTGACCCACAACATACCTATACCTAATACTATAAGGCTGCAAATGTTGGCTTTACTGAGTTCGATCCTACTGAAGATGGAAGCCAAATACACGGCCCTAAGGACTGGGCAGCTGTTCAACCGAGGATATACATATACTGTTATCAGTCGATAACCGTGCTCGTCTCTAAATACGTTATTCAAAATATATTATTCATAATCCTCTCAGGTAGCCCATTGGTATAATTACCAATCTTCTCACACAGTGTGAAAAAAGGTCTAGGTTCGAATCCTGTCAATAACGCGAAAAAGTTTTATAAACATTTCTCACCCTGTGGCTGAGTTAGTCGGTCTGGCACGAGGACTGTAAGAACTATTTTTTTTTCTATCCTCACCTGACAGCGAGAAAAAAAAACTCGTGTGTGTGTTTTTTGTTTTCTTTTGACTATCTGTTGCTGGTATCTCCGCGCTCCGAGAAAAAAGGCGCCTCCATAGCCAGGCAGGCAGGAGCAGCAGTGCGTAGCACACGCTTCTTGATTATACCTGGGTTCGAGCCAGTGACCACCAAATACGGAGGATGCGGAAAGGTCAGGGAATGACCACCGCATATCCCCGGAGCAATATGGCCTTAGTTGCTCATGCTTCTAAAAACCAAATAACAACAACAACAACAACCGAGAAAAAAAAACTTGTTTCTTTCTTATGGAATTCTGGAGGGAAAAAAAAAAAAAAGATTTTTCGTCTAACAAAACAGGCAAACCGACCAGATACTGAGTGAATTCCAGAAAGCTCAATATAAATGCAATTTATAATCAGTAGCACAGTTGGAAGCAGTGATATAACTATGAGTTTTGGCTCCCATGGCCAAAATAAAAATATGTAACATACGAAATGAACCTTTTTTTATAGTTATTTCGTATGTTACATATCCATCTAATCTTTGTCAAAAACCAAAGATGAATATGGTAGCTTTCGCGAGTTTCGCGTGTATTTTTTTAACATTTATTCTTGTGTAATTTTCAGACCGCAGATGAAACGTGTTCAATTCAGTGGAGCAAAAGAGAGAAAACTGGCTAAAATGAATCAAGAAAGACTTTGGATTTAGTGGCCAGCACTGGAAAGCTGACTAATTTCTTTACAAAAGTTATACAACCTGATCTTCCAAATCAAAACAGATCTCCGCCATTAGAAGCTACTTGTACTGGATCTGACTATGACAAGATTGAAGATGAAAAAAGCTCTACACCTATGAGTGTGGAGCTTTGTACCGCTAGGTCACTTCAAGATCAGAACATCATGTTGAGGTGTCACATTCTGGTCCAACTGGCACGAGACTCACACTTTGCCCGTAAATTCTCTTGGTATATCTAGTGTAAACGTTGAGGCAAGTTTCTCTACAAGACAGTCTGAAGTTGAAAAGATTGCTGAAAATTAAAAACTACTGGACCAAGGTGAAATGATTCTGTCTGAGAAAAGATGAAGTAAATAAAGCAAAAGATCCAGGGTTGTAGCGAGATTTTTCTGCTGATAATGTGGCTTATTGGATTGCTTGCAGACACAGTGACTATCAACACCGCAATGGGCCATACGACAAATCTTGCCGAACGTTGAAAGAGAAGGGTTCAGTGACTGGCGAAATACTAGTGTAATTGCTAATTATGAAAGAAACACTACTCACCGATACTCTATGCTAACATACTTAACTCGCAGACAAAGTTTGGGCTTGCGACAAGAATTGGAAAAACAAATTAAAGAAGAGTGCAAGTACTGGGAACATGTCTTGGAGCGTGTAATAGCTGTTATTCGTACGTTAGCTGAACGTGGCCTAGCTTTTTGAAGAACAGAAGAAAATTTTGGTTCGCTGTAGAATGGGAATTTTTTAGGGCTGCTTGAGTTCTTAAATCAGTTTGATCCATTTTTCGCATGGCACATTATGAAATATGGAAATCCTTCTTATCTGTCCAAACCACCTGTGAGGAGCTCATAGTACTAATGGATCAGAAGGTCCACGCGTTGATTCATTGTCAGTTGATTCAACACCAGATCTATCACATATAGATCAGTTAAGTGTTGTACTTCGATACTTGAAAGATGGACAGCCTATTGAACGCCTTTTAATCCTTTTGGAACCAAAAAACCATACCTGCGAGAAAATGGCAGACTAGGAATTGCAGTACTTATATGAACCCCAGGGGCTCACATCTAGTGAGTATGGGCTTGGCACACCCAGGGTCCTGAGCTGGATATCATCATTCTTTTCTTTCTTGGTGATTCCTCTCTCTCTCTCTCTCTCTCTCTCTCTCTCTCTCTCTCTCTCTCTCTCTCTCTCTCTCTCTCACTCTCTCTCTCAGGGTAACTTAGAAATTTTTTTTTAGCCGGTGCAGCATAAGCCTCAGGTTTCCTTGCACCATATAGCTAATAATAATAATAATAAGAATAATAATAATAATAATAAAGTTTGCAAACTAAAATTTACAAAATGTAGGGGTCAGTTGTACAACAACACTGCTAACATGTCTGATCGTTATAAGGGAATGCAGTAAAAGATTTCAGAAGAAAATAAGTTTGTCATATATGTGCCCTGTGCAGCCCATTCACCAAATCTGGTACGTCGAAGACTGCTGTCAAGTGGCAGTTAATTTTTTCTCTACAATGCATTTGCTCTATTCATTTTCCTCAACCAGCCGGCGAAAAATTCTTAAAGCTTGTCTTGCAAATGAACCTTTGTTAAAATCCCTCTCTAATACCAGATGTAATGGCAACGGCAGCAATTGTGAAGTATTTCTTTAAGGTACTCGAGGCTTTAGAGTGTTTAGCTGAAGACCAGTCACAAAATGGAGACACTATAAGAGAAGCAGGCAATATTGCAAATATGATGCAAGAGTTAGAATTTGTTTACATGTTGATCATGTGGGATGATATTTTGCAAAAGTATCATAGAGCAAGTCAATTTCTGCAAAGTTAAGGTGAGAACTTAAAAACATGTGCGGATCAGTTTGGGTCATTAGCTGACCAACTATGCTCTTTAAGAGATGACTTTGAAAGATTTGAAGCACCTGTAAAGGAAATACTGCCAGATATTGATTACAAGGCCGTTCAAACTCGCAAACGTATCAGAAAAAGACGACACCAGAAGTAGATCTGAATACCAAAGATAAATTTCGTATCACCACCTTTTACCCAATTATTGACAAACTAGAAACTGAGATGAGAAGGACAGGAGAGGTATACAAAGAAATAACAGACAGATTTCCCTTTCTAAGTGATGTGCTAAATAATGTCACTTCATCTGCTGAAACTGAAAGGTTCTCTCACTGTTCTCAAAAACTAATTGATGCTTACCCAGAAGACTTGGACAATAATCTCCCTGCTGAGTTTCTGCAGTTTGATGCATAGGTTCAGTGCAACAAAAAGTGCAAAATGCAGATTCAGTCATGATAAACTTTATAAAATAATTTTAGAGTTGATTGTGCGTTTCCAAATGTAGATATTGCCTTGCATATTTTTTTAAACCTTAATGGTTACAATTTACACAGCTGAGCGTTCATTTTCTCAACTAAAGCACATTAAAAATCCCATGAGAACGTGTATGCGACAAGACAGATCGGATGCCTTGTCTCTGCTAAGTATAGAAGCAGAATTGTTACGCCAAATTAGTTTTGAGGACTTGATCAAAGACTTTCAATTAAAAAATCTAGAAGAAAATTTTAAAAAGTAAATAAATATAAACCTATAGGTAAATCTTTGCTTATATGTTTTTTACTGCTATTTAGTGTTTTTGTGAAGTAAAAAAAAAAATTTTTAATCAAAAGTTTTTATTTAATATAGTTGTTTCTTGCCTGGAAGAAAACTGGAAAAGGGTTATAAATTTTCAAATTCTCATTTCACATTCAGCACTTATTGAGTCTTAATGTCTTGAAAGTTAAGCAATGGAGAAGCCAAAGCCAAGGGGAGCACCATCATTGGGCTGTGCTTAGGTGTAAAAATGTCTTCATTTTTACACCTAAATGTCTTCATTTTTACTTTTAATTTGCTTTTGAGGGCTGTTACTTCAACAAGTCACCTTATACTTTTTACCACTACTGTACTTGTAGTGTGATATTCACTCCGTGTAAAAGGCTGTTTCTGTTTTTTTAGCGTACGCGCGTTGACGCCGCGCTAGGGAAAAGAGCAGTTGAAACACTGTTCCATCTTTATGAGTCCGACTGATTCACAGCAAGAGATCGTTACTCGATCGGATCGGACGAACATCGTGGATATAATATTTATAAAAACGGTGAGAAAGTATATGACTTTCGTCGGAGAAGAGAGTGTAATGTCAATTAAGAAGCATACTTCAGGGTGAAATCTGAACCTTATAACTACGGGGTGATTGTTGTCTGGAAATTCCTTGTGTAGGAACGAACGGACTTTAGATCTAGTGACTACCGCTGGGCAGTCTGGAAATTCCACCCCATGCAGATGTGAAGTTCCTCTTTCTCCTCATAAATTCCATTTTTTACTGTGTCAGGTTTCCAAAATAACAGTCCCTGGGATTTTCTTTTCCCCACGAAATTAGCCTTTTGACCAATAGGAGCATTGGAAACTCTAAAAGGGGTGACATACATATATGCAGATCGGAGACAAAGAGAGGGACGGTGAAACACATAAGACGGACGGTGAACACAGAAGGAACGGAGGACACAGGACGGACAGAAGAGAGACGGACAGAACGTAAAGATCAGGAAGACAGAGAGAGAAGGGAGAAAGATACAAAGAGGAAACCCAGAGAGAGACAAAGAGATGAAGAGAGTCTTGTCCTGAGCGAAGCACTTCTTTTTCTTGAGGCTATTTCGTAAAAACGTTTTGAGAATCTTTTGCTGCTGACTTCTGTTCCTAGACGTCTATTCTTGAACATTGCAAAGTTTATTCTGGTAAGTTTCACCCTATATTTGCAAAACGATAGTTAATAGAATGAAAATGTCGGACGTTAATACATAACTCTTTATTTAATAGAGTCCACTGACAAACAACTCCTCATAGGAACACTCACTAAGGTAGCATCTATTTTACAACACTTAGAAATTAGAGTTTAAGATTATCAAGATCTATTTGTATTAATGGAATTCCATCAGTTATGACTGTTAAACCTGTATAGTACACTTACACATGCACCCAAATACTCGAACTGCGGGATGATTGTTGGCTTCAGAGAGTACGGGCAGCAGTGCCAATTGAAGATTACATGAAGAACGCAGACAAGTTTGTACACATGTATCATTATCCTTATAATATATCGTTTTATCCTTTTGATAAGAAATAGAATTCTTATATAATTATATAAAAGTATATAACCATTTTATTTTACACCTGTTTGTATGCTAGAGTTAATAAACTATGTTTTGTTTAATCATCCTTGCCTCTTAGCCATTCTCTTGCTACACGTTACCCACAGCATGAGTCTTATACTAAAAGAGCTATAGTTCTGCGGCATTCTGAGGTATAACTAATAGCAAGATTTCAGAATGAATAAACACAACGCTGATTTTGATGTTGCGAGTCTATTCTCCACGTTTCACAATAGATCTTGAGAACACGAGATTGTTGTCCTAATATATAAACCACTAGTCGATCGTATAACACACAGGCGCTTTCTGGAACATCAATATTTGAATGAACTTGCCCGAAAAGCTTATTGTACACATTGAATGATGAATAATAGTAACAGTTGATTGCCTTAATCTCCATTTGAAGAATGATGTCCAGCAAACGAACCCCTGAGGAACATAAGGCGTCACTTGGCCTTAATCCGGCATTGATTATTGACGTCAGTAGCAAAAATATCAGAGTTAAAAAAAAAAAAAAAACACACACACTGTTGTAGACCCGCGCTTTTTTCCCCTCGCTAAAATACGGTACAATTTTTTTTCCGAAGAAGGGTTCCTACATTACTAGAAAAAAGTGCAACCGTTGGTAAAGATGTTCATAAAGATCTCTATCTCATCTTTATAAAAAAGACGCTCAAAATTTCCTTCCTGAAGATCTTAAATTTTCTACATAAATTAACCACTGAACATAGAATTATACCCGGTTGAAGAGTTGAAAACAGCTGAACAAATGAAAAGCATTTTCTCCAGTTCCTGAAGAAAAGAACTTTCTGTTGAGATTCAGTGTCTGCACCAATTTTTTTTTTTTTTCCGACCAATTTCCCCATAATTATGTGATCATTTGTATCCGAAGCATCACAGTTATTTAATCAAGGAAAATGAACTAAACAATAAGTATATGTCATCGACAAAAGCAAATAATTAATTGGTGCAGACACTGAATGACAACAGAAAGTTCTTTTCTTCAGGAACTGGAGAAAATGTTTTTCAGCTGTTTTCAACTCTTTTTTTTTTTTTTTCCTGAGGTTCAACCGGGTACAGTATCATTCTATGTTTTGTGGCATAATTTTACGTCATGGGAGAGGGCGCCACTCGTGTGGTGATGCACATGTGACTTTTCCATCTGGAATATTGGCTGAGAAGAGTGTTGGTTACTTGATTTTTATTTGTTTATTATGCCGGGAAAGTTTGATTTCAAGGAAGGTAAGTTATCTCAGTTAGCCCTGCAGTTAAACGATCGATTGTATATATATACACACAGTCGGACCTACATATAACGAAATCGCTCGTTCCCGTGAAAAAATTCGTTATACAGAAATTTCATTATAAAATATGACCTTTTCAACAATGAAACATAGTGTAATTCAACCTTCAGAAATACAGTAAAGTATGGGAAATAAATTAGAAATAAGTGGGAATGAATAAATTTTCTAACATTTTAAAACAATTTTTATTAATATCACATTAAGAAATGGCTACTTACATGATGCGCACAATATCTTAGTACCCTTTTAAGAATTATGTCGTAAAATATTTGTTTTTTTTTTGTTGTACATTCAGTTTTACTGTACATCGTTCATAAAAATGTTCGCATTTGTTTAAGTACTCAAATATATTTTCTTTATACTGAAGGCCTCGATGCAAAGTTTCAAATGCCAACATTTCATGTTTGGAAGGTTTAATATTGCCCTCATTTTCATTCAACTCATCGGCAGTATTGTCACTAGTTCTTTGAATACACTCCAAAATGTTGGAGTCACTTAGATTCAGCTACTATGACATTGTTATCAACTGATTTAGCCAGCTGGTAGTTGATTGGTGCCGACCACACTAGCCGGGTGGATAAAGTATCTGCCTGGTAACCCAAAGGTCGCGGGTTCGAATCCCGCCTCAGGCTTTGGTCAAAGTACTGCAAAAACCTTGGGAGGTGCATTATAGCCACAGAAGCCAATGCACCAACAACTACCAAAAAAAAAAAAAAAAAAAAAAGTTGACTGGTGGAACAGATTTCCACCTGTTGTTGTGGAAGTTGATAGCCTAAATAAATTTGAGGCTGAGCTGGACAGATATTCGGAACGAATGGAGAGGTGAAATCAGAGCTTTTTTTTTTTTTTTTTTGGCTGATGCTGCATAAGCTTGCTTTCTTGCATTGTGTGCCTCTACTAATGCTAACTCCTAAAGATTCTTCAAGAACAATTTCTCCACTGATTAAAACTCTCGCGTGGAGTTCTTCCCAAGATTGCTCAATGTCTTGTAGCAGTTCATCCTTCTCATCACTGTTAATTTGCATTTTAGCAAAACCTGCTTTTGTAAAACAATTCTTAATCGTTTCCATTACATCTTGATTCGACACTTTTGCCAACTCTAATATGCACATCTGAAAATTTATAACAGAATCTGTAGGTTGGTTTCTATTCTCAGTGTAATTTTTTTTATTATGTGCCTTCAGTAGTGTATTTTCAAATTCTTGATAATGCCTTGGTCCATTGGCTGCAGTTTAGATGAGATATTTGGAGGGAAGAAAACAGACTTGTAAATTTTGAAATTACCAAATGAAGGTGGCCAGTTGTCAACAATCAAAGCAATTTTTCTATTTTCTTTTGTCAACTTTCTATCGAAATTTAAAATCCAATGTTCAAAAATTTCACTTATCATTCAAGCTTTTTTGTTGTAATTGTAGTCCAACTCTAACAACTTTACTCCTTTGAAACATCAGGGTTGTTTACTTTTGCCGATTATCAGAAGCTTCAGTTTTTCATTACGAGCTATATTTGCACCAACCAAGACTAATTCTCTCCTTACTATCTTTACCACCTACATATTTATCACCTTTAAAAGTCAGTGTCTTGTTCTGCAAACATTTAAAAAATAGACCTGAAAGATAGATTTCATCAACATTGAATATGTCTTTGGGCTCGTAGCCCATAATTTTTTTCAAAACTGTTTCTTTTCAATGGGTACAGTCTTCTTCAATTGCAATCCCACTTTCACCAGAAATAACTTTTTCGAGTAAGCAATGGTGCTTTTTAAATTTGTCCACCCAACCAGAACTGGCTTGGAATGTTTTATGCCCCAGAAAAGATGCACACTCCATATCCTTTTCTTTTATTAATGGCCCAGATATTGGCATGTTTTAGTCTGGAGGCAACTTCATCCACTTAAAATTTGCTTCATATTTTGGCGACATCTTCATACAGGCATAGTTTCGCAAACTTCCGACTGGGTCCCGTTTTCTCAAACAGTTTGAGAATCGAAACACGGTTTTTCAGAATGGTTGACATTCTGAAAAACCGTGTCACTACTGACAGGGATACCACCTTTTAAAGCAATTTCTTTTTTAACTCCCTGATTTACACTATTAAGCACTCCCACTTTTTACACTACACGCAAGGACTTCCTCTTATACATTGTGAGGTGACTTGCACAGCAGCTAAAACAAAACTGATTTAGGGACCACTTGTACCTACCGTACAGAGACAGGCAACATTTAGTAAAAGTGTGGATGACTTATTTCTGTGAAACAGCAGATGAATTTCCTGGATAAAGGAAAATCACTTTCTCCTAATTCTCTAATAGGGTGCTTACAATAGAAAACAAGTTGGCCAGAGCCAATGTCCATGTCGGGAATATGCCTTACTATTTGCCAATAACTGTGGACACAACACATGAGTAGCAATTGAGCAGCACAACTTCTTGGTACAGTAATAGCTTTACGGGCAGCACTAAATTGTGGAATGCCCTTAAGAATTAAACCCTTTAGCTATTAAAATCTCAAATGATTAATTCTTAATCCTTTTTAGCTCTTAATTCATGCTTTCTATTGCCTAAAGTTCATCAGTTCTATTACCTAAAGGCCAGAGGTGCAAACAATGTGTACCCACGTCTCTTGAAATCAGTTCGTTATATGGAAATTTTTCTTCTTTATACCGAAACTATTTTCATTGTAATGACCAGGGGGAAATCAAAAAAGTTCACTACATAGAAAAATTTGCTATATGGATGTTCGTTAGAGGTCCAACTGTATATTAATATATTGTTCGTGTGCTACATCAAAAGCCAATATCAGTACCAGCAGTATATCTCATTCATTATCAATAAGTATCCATTTATTGCATCAATTATTTATTCGATTTATTGCTTTTTACAATCACCCGTGTATAGTATGCGTGCTAGAAGGGTGCAAGAAGGATAGTTACATAGGGTATTTGTATAGTTTCAGTGCTACATATACAATTTACAGTATTGATTTGCGTAATATGAACAGATGTTATTTGATATACAGAAGTGTAATGAAGTTAAGATGAAGCAGAACTGGATAGTTGAGACTCTAGAAAGGAGTTTTCAAAAAATGTGATAAGTTGAAGATGGGTTGCTAAGTGCAGTATGCTGCACTTATACAAAGTGAGCATCACAGCTTCCTGGGATTAAGTGGGACTTTACAGTTGTTTCCCTATTGCTATGTATCCTGTCATGGGTGTAGGGATGACTGAAGCACAGCAGCAATACTGGTTCTTTTGCATTGTTTTTTGTATGTCTTATTTTTAGTTAGTTTTTAAGGTTCTATTTGAAGTTCATTGAAATATTTTGTTTGCTAGAAACACTGTTCAGGCAAGCAAGGTTGTTAATTTTCTTCCTTAAGGGAAGGAGTGGATTCTATGTACTCCTGCGACAAGATCTAGGACCTATGACAATATTCTTTATATTAGAAACATCAACTCTTTTGGTCAGTAATTTCAACAGATGGGCAATAGGGCAATATTTTTTCCTATAACAACTAGTTTCCAAGGTCATGTCAATGTTAACGTGTAATATCATTTGGGATATATTGACTGGCAACCCTCCCAGTCAGTTTAGCCATCTTAAGATCTGATATTCAATGTCAAATATAATTTTTGGTGGCATGCCAGTGCAGAGGACCAGATCTCTGAAGCATAGAGGGGGATGGGTGTGAGGTATCTTGTTATATATTTTGAGCCCTTCAATAATTATGTATTAATTACTACTTAATGCTCACTTTATTAGGTACACCACAAAGTTTTGTGCGGATGAATTGATATAACATGTGATTAGTGACACATTTGCTGTATATATATATATATATATATATATATATATATATGTATATCTCAAGCAAAAGGGAACAACCTCTCACCCTAGCAGTTGTAGATAATACGTTATAATTGAAATAGTAGGGAAAAGGACCTTGTGATTTTTTAATGCAGAATACTTGGTGCCAGTATTTCTTCAGTAGCTGGAATGGTGGTGGTGGTGGGGAGGGGTGCGAGTCAAAACTGTTCTCATTGCGAGTCAAAACAGTGGACTTTTGTCCACTGTTTTGAGCCTTTGACTAATTATGCATTAATTACTACTACTGCTTAAGGCTCAATTTATTAGGTACACTACAAAGTACACCACCCATCCAAATTCTACAACGACAGATGGAAGTTTGTTCCAGCAATCAACCACCCGCTGGCTATAGGCAAACTTCTGCACATTTATCCTACGACTGTCTTTCCTCAATTTGAATTTATGCCCTCTCAGGTGGTTATTCTACACAAGGGAAAGAATCCCATCAGCATTGAGCATGCTCAAACCATTCAAGGCTTTATACACCTCAATCAGATCACCTTGCAGGTGCCTAGTCTCCAAACACTGTAATCTGCAAAACAAGCTCTTTCTTCGTAAGAGCAACCTTTCGTTCCATTCACTAATCTTGTTGCCCTTCTCTCTGCTCATTCCAACAGCTCTACATCCTTCTTAAAATGAGGCGTCCAGACCTGTGTACAGTACTCAAGGTGTGGAATTGATTGGACTGACCATTGCCTTATACAAGGGGATAATCACCTCCTTAACCCTGCTAGAAAAATTCCTGTATATCATTGACAAGACACCATGAGCTACTCTTGCAGACCATCTGCACTGTTCAGAAAACATCATATCTGCCTGCACACATTACCCCCAGGTCCTTTTCACTTTCTACCACTGTCAATGTAGTACCACACAGTTGATATGTTACTCTGGGGTTGTTGTTGTTGTTATTTGGGTTTTAAGAGCATTAGCAACTAAGGCCATATTGCTCCGGGAATATGCAGTGGTCATTCCCTGACCTTTCCGCATTCTCCGTATTTAGTGATCACGGACTCTAACCCCGGTCTAATCGAGAAGCGTGTGCTACGCACTGCTGCTCCTGCCCACCTGGCTACAGAGGCGCCCTTACTCTGGGGTTACTGCTTCCTATATGCAGTACTTTACATTTGCCGGTGTGAAACTTCAGTTGCTACCTTTCAGCCCAACTGCTCAACTTTTTTAACTGTCATTAACAACTCTGCCAATCTTCGTATTGTCTGCAAATTTGGACATTAAGCCTGATATACCATCATCAATATCATTAATAAATACAGAAAACAACAATGAACCTAACACTAAACCCTGGCGGACTCCACTAATAATATTAGTCCGCAAAGAGCAGTGTCCATTGATTACGCAATCTGTCTTTTCCCACTCAACCACTATGGCTAATAGTGGTTGTCCATAGCGGCAATTTGTCTAAAGGATAAAGTGGTTGTCCTTTATCCATAGCGGCAATTTGCCTCCAATGCCACACTGCTCCAATTTGTGCAGCAGTCTTCCATGTGAAACAGTATCAAAAGCCTTTCTAAAATCCAAATATATTTTGCGGTACAAGTAAACACGTGGGTTGTGTTAGGGTAGCTAAGAATAGAAATAGGTGCATGTATACTTGCGTGTACACCAATGCTAGGAGTTTAGTAAATAAATTTGATGAATTTGAAGTATTGCCCAAAACATCAAAGGCAGATATTGTTGGGATATCAGAAACGTGGTGTCACACAGATATAAGGAATGCAGAACTGGAATTTGGGGAGTACAACGTCTACAGAAAGGATAGACTGGATAGGAAGGGAGGAGGGGTTATGCTATTAGTTAAGAAATACATAAAATCCAAGGAAGTGAAGCCAGTGGACATTGCTGGACAGTGCAGTGTCGAGTCAGTTTGGTGTGACATAAGCATTGGGAGATCAAAATTGAGAGTAGGAGTGTGCTATAGGCTTAATGACTCTGATGAGTATAATAAGAAACTGTACAGGGAAATAGAGTGGGCTAGTAAATCAGAGAGTCTTATAATGGGAGATTTTAATTTCCCAGATATTGACTGGAATTTGTGGGTTGGTCACACGCACACTAGCAAGGCTTTTGTGGATTTATTGGATGATTGTTTTCTACATCAGCATGTTCGGGAGGCAACTAGAGGGAGGAATACTCTTGATCTGATTATCAGCAGTGATTCTTCATGCATTAAGAATCTGCAGATAAATGAACCAGAGGTGGCAGTGATCACAGTGTGCTGAAGTGGGATTTACTCAAAGAGGTAACTACCATTAGTGGTAAAGGGAAGGGTTATTGCTTTCGTAAAGGCGACTACGATGGACTGAGACAGTATTTAAATTCTATACAGTGGGACCAACTGCTGATGTTACCAACAGCAAATGCACAATGGGAAGCATTCAAAGAACTTATCTTAGAAGCTACTAGGCTTTACATACCAACTAAGAAATATTGTTCAAGGTTTAGGTCTAAATGGATGTCAGATGAACTGATGAGGCATATGGCAGAGAAGAAACATGCATGGGATACATACAAATTAACACATGACACAGAAGCCTATGATAGATACAAGTTGATCTGTAACCAAGTTACAAAAGAGGTTAGGCAGGCGAAGGCAGATTACGAGAAATCTTTGGCAAGGGATGCAAAGAAAAACAGCAAAGAGTTCTTTATTTATGTAAACTCTAGAAGGAAGGGGATGAATCAGATTGGTCCACTTGATATCGATGGGTCAACTGTTGATGATCCTGCTCAGGTAGCTAACAAACTAAATGAATATTTTGCATCCACATTCACACATGAGGAGTTATTTAGTGAGGGGAAAGCCAGAGGTGTATTCAACTCTAGTAGTAAGCTAGAGGATCTTGTAATAAAGTGGAGGAGAAATTGTTGAAGATAAACACAAGAAAGGCACCCGGGGTGGATGGGATCTATCCAGTTATATTAAAGGAGGCAGCAAAGGAAGTAAGCAAACCCTTAGCCATAATTATGAGAGCTTCCTTGGACTCAGGGGAGGTACCCACAGACTGGAGATGTGCAAATGTGACCCCAATTCACAAAGGAGGATCAAAGACTGACACAAGTAATTATAGACCTGTGAGTTTAACTTATGTTCCAGGAAAATTAATGGAGGCACTAGTTAAAGAAGCACTGCAGGATCATTTAGACAAGACTTCAGTTATAGCTCGGACACAGCATGGTTTTGTTAAGGGTAAGTCTTGCCTGACCAATTTGATTGGATACTATGATGCAGTCACAAAGGAACTGGATGCAGGGAATAACTTTGATATTATATACTTGGATCTTAGAAAGGCTTTTGATACTGTTGCACATGGAAGACTGCTGCACAAATTGGAGCAGTGTGGCATTGGAGGCAAATTGCTGCTGTGGATAAAGGGGTGGCTGAGGGGGAGAAGACAGAGTGGTAATCAATGGACACTGCTCGTCGTGGACTAATGTTATTAGTGGAGTCCCTCAGGGCTCAGTGTTGGATCCATTATTGTTTTCTGTATTTATATGATATTGATGACGGTATATCAAGCTTAATGTCGAAGTTTGCAGACGATTCAAAGGTAGGCAGGGTTGTCAAGGACACTACTGACACTATACTGCTGCAACAGGATCTGGAAAGGTTGAGCAGATGGGCCGAGAGGTGGCAAATGAAGTTTAACATTGACAAATGTAAAGTACTACAACCGGGAAACAGCAACCCCAGAGCAACATATCAACTCTGTGGTACTACACTGACAGTGGTAGAGAATGAAAGGGACTTGGGGGTGGTTGTGCAGGCAGATATGAAGTTCTCTGAGCAGTGCAGACGGGCTGCAAGAGTAGCTCATGGTGTATTGTCAATGATATATAGGAATTTTTCTAGCAGGGATAAGGAGGTGATTATTCCCTTGTATAAGGCTATGGTCAGGTCACACCTAGAGTACTGTATACAGGTCTGGAGGCCTCATTTCAAGAAGGATGTAGAGCTGCTGGAACGAGTACAGAGAAGGGCAACAAGATTAGTGAATGGAACAAAGGGGTGCTCTTACGAAGAAAGGCTTAAGTTTTGCAAATTACAGTGTCTGGAGACTAGGCACCAGCGAGGTGATCTGATAGAGGTGTATAAAGCCTTGAATGGTTTGAGCATGCTCAATGCGGATGGGATTCTTCCTCTCGCTCAGAATAATCACCTGAGAGGGCATAAATTCAAATTGAGCAAAGACAGATGTAGGATAGACGTGCGGAAATTTGCCTTTAGCCAGCGGGTGGTTGCTTGGTGGAACAGACTTCCATCCCTTGTCGTGGAAGTTGACAGCCTAAATAAGTTTAAGGCTCAGCTGGACAGGTATTTTGAACGAACAGAGGGATGAAGTGGAAGTGGTTTTTTTTTTGTTTTTTTTTTTGGCTGATGCTGCATAAGCTTGCTTTCTTGCATCAAATGCCTCCACTAATGCTAATGCTAAAATGCTAATATCGAAATTATTTTTTGCATCCGGTTCCTTTGTAATCACATCATAGTATCCAATAAAATTGGTCAGACAAGACTTCCCCTTAACTATGGCAAACCCTTAGCCATAATTATGGCTAAGGGTTTGCTTACTTCCTTTGCTGCCTCCTTTAATATAACTGGATAGATTCCGTCTACCCCAGGTGCCTTTCTTATGTTTATCTTCAACAATTTCTCCTCCACTTTACTTTTAGTTATTACAAGATTATCTAGCTTACTGCCAGAGTTTAATACACATCTGGCATTCCCCTCTCTGAATAACTCCTCCTGTGTGAATGTAGATGCAAAATATTCATATAGTTTGTTAACTGCCTGAGCAGGATCATCAGCAGTTTAACCATCCATATCAAATGGACCAATCTGATTCATCCTCTTTCTTCTAGAGTTTACATAAGTAAAGAACACTTTGCTGTTTTTCTTTGCATCCTTTGCCAAATATTTCTCGTAATCTGCCTTTGCCTGCCTAATCTCCTTTGTGACTTGGTTACAGACCAGCTGATATCTATCATAGGCTCCCATGTCACCTGTTAATTTATATGTATCCCGTGCATTTTTCTTCTCTGCCACATGTCTAATTAGTTCATCTGACATCCATTTAGGCCTAAATCTTGAACAATATTTCTTAGTTGGTATGAAAAGCCTAGTAGCTTCTAAGATTAATTCTTTGGATACTTCCCATTTTGAATTTGCTGTTGGTAATATCATCACTTGGTCTTACCGTATGGAATTTAAATACTGTCTCACACCATCATAGTCACCTTTATGAAAGCAAAAACCATTACCTTTATCCCTGATGGTAGCTACCTCTTTGAGTAAATACCACTTCAGCACACTGTGTTCACTGCCACCTAGTGGTTCCTTTATCTGCAGATTCTTAATGCATGAAGAATCACTACTGATAATCAGATCAAGAGTATTACTCCCTCTAGTTGCCTCCCAAACATGCTGCCGTAGAAAATGAAAGACCTGGGTTTGAGCATGTTCAATGCTGATGGGATTCTTCCTCTTGCTCAGAATAATCACCTGAAAGGGCTTAAATTCAAATTGAGGAAAGACATGTAGGATAGATGTGTGGAAATTTGCCTTTAGCCTGCAGGTAGTAGGTTGGTGGAACAGACTTCCATCCCTTGTTGTGGAATTTGATAGCCTAAATAAATTTAAGGCTCAGCTGGACAGTTATTTCGAACGAACGGAGGGGTGAAGTGGAATTTTTTTTTTTTTTTTTTTTTCTTTCTTTGGCTGATGCTGCCATAAGCTTGTGCTTTCTTGCATCATATGCCTCTACTAACGCTAAATCATCCAATAAATCCACAAAAGCCTTGATAGTGTGTGTGACCAACCCACAAATTCCAATCAATATCTGGGAAATTAAAATCCCATATTATAAGACACTCTTTGATTTACTGGCCCACTCTATTTCTCTGTGCAGTTGTTTATTATACTCATCAGAGTCATTAGGCCTATAACACACTCCTATTCTCAATTTTGCTTTCCCAGTGCTTATGTCACACTAAACTATCTTGACACTGCTCTGTCAAGTCATGTCGACTGGCTGGACTTCTTTAGGTTTTATGTCTCTCTCAACCAATAGCATAACCCCTCCTCCCTTCCTATACTGTCTATCCTTCCTGTACACATTGTACTCCCCAAATTCCAATTCTGCATTCCCCACATCTGTGTGACACCATGTTTCTGTTATCCCAACGATATCTTTTTTTTTTTTTTATGTGAATCCCAAACTCGAGAGTATTAGAACCTATAGTACTTAGTACCGTGCTTGGGTTTGAGGTTAAGAAGATGAAAGAAGATATTTGTTGACATTGGACTTGAACTTCTGTAGATTGTAATTTTCAGGAAATACGTATGAAGGAAGGTTGTTCCAGAAAATGGCAGTTGAATGAATAAATGCCTGGTTGGTTCTGTGGGTTTGAAGTTGGACAGTAAATGGATGTTGGCTAGTGGCGGCACGTGTTCGGAATGTTTTGAAAGTGAGAGCAGGAATTATAGAAGCCAATTCAGAAGAACAGTGCCCATGGAAGTATCTGTAGAAGAGGCATGCAGCAGAAACAGTGCGTCTATGAGAAAGCGAGTGGAGAGAGACTGTTAGAGATGAATCATTAATTAACCTAACTGCCCTCTTCTGAATGGAATCAAGAAGCCTGAGAGAGGTTTTGGGGGCACCACCCCAGATGTGGGAACAATATTCCATGTCAGGGCGGATTTGCGATTTATACAGAGTGAGCAGCTGTTTGGAAGAAAAGTAACGCCGAGATTGAAAGAGAAAACCAAGTTTTTTAGATGCAGAGGAAGCAATATTTGTAATGTGCTTGTGCCAAGAGAGATGAGAAGTCGGGGTAATCCCCAAAAGAGATATATCATTTTGCCTAGAAGGGTTGAAATCAACTAAGTTGTCTTTGCCCCACTGGAGAATTACCTGAAGATCGGCATTTAAGGAATTGGTAGCAGATTTTCGAGAAGTTGAAGCTGATTGAGCAGGACAAGGTTTTTCAAAATGGAAAGTTGAATGCAATGTGCTATCATCGGCAAAACTATGGATAGGATTTCCAGTCAATGGAAGAAGGTCATTGATATACAAGAGGAAAAGAGTGGGGGAAAGAACTGAACCTTGGGGGACACCGGCATTAGTGGAGAAGTTAGAAGACAGAGAGCCATCTACCATCACCTTCAGTGAGCGATCAGAGAGAAAACTGGATAACCAATTACTAAAACCAGTTGGCAAACCATAAGATGGAAGCTTGTTTAGAAGACCTTTATGCCAAACACGATCAAAAGCCTTTGAGATGTCAAGAGCAACTATTTGCGTTTCACCGAACCTTTCCATTGAATTAGTCGATAAATGGGTAACATAAGCTAGAATATCTCCAGTGGATCGACACTGACGGAATCCATACTGGTGATCGTTGATCAGACGGAAGGTTTCTAGGTAGTTTAAGAGTTGGCGGTTAGTTGATTTCTCCATTACTTTAGAAAGAGTAGAAGTAATTGCAATGGGATGATAATTGGATGGGAGGGATTTGTCACCCTTTTTAGGAACTGGCTGGATATGAGCAAATTTCCAAGCAAAAGGAAAAACACCTTTGGAATAAGAAAGTGAAAAAAGGTGGCAAAGAATAGGAGTAAGTTCAGGAGCACAGGTTTTGAGAACAGGCGGAGAAATACCATCAGGACCTGGAGCTTTCTCAGCATCAAGATTCGTCAAAATCCTTCTGATATCCTTTTGACGGAAGGCCACAGGAGGCATTGAATGGAGCATGTTGGGAATGGTGGGAGGTGTTTTACCAAGATCATTAATACATGAGCTGGAAGAAAAATGGGATGCTAGCAGGTCAGCTTTATCCTTGGCTGAAGTGACAACAGAACCATCTGGTTTGGACAGAGGTGGGAGCAAAAATGGGCAAAAGTTGCGGCCAATAGCTTTGGCAAGAGACCAGAATGCTTGGCTACCATTAGGGCAAGAAGCAAGTTTTCTACTCTTAGCCTGTTCAAACTCTAGTTTGGACTGATTAATAACTGCTTTACAACTGCTGCGAGCTTTAGTGTAGGCAGAAAATGAAACTGAAGAATTAGAAACAAACCGAGTGGGCAGGTGCGGGAGTGCAGTAGCACACGCTCTTTGAGTAGACCGGGGTTCAAGCCCCTGACTGCTGAATACGGTCGATCTGCCAACCCGCACTGGACCAGCATGGCAGATTATGGTCCATTTCCCTCAGCATGAATTGTTGAGGAGGCTTCCATCCTGCAGTGGGTTGATAATGGCTGCACTTTACTTTTTTTACAATTACGATATGCAACATTCTTCTCTTGGACAGCCTTAGCACATTTATTGGAAAACCAAGGTTTAGATAAAGCACGAGATTTTAAAGTGGAGTGTGGGATAAGGGATTCCATTCCTGCAAGAATAATTTCACTGACACGATCTGAACAAACGTTGACATCAGAAGTTTTGAAACAGTAATCCGACCAAGGAAAAGAAGAAAAGAAGTCTCGCAGGTCATCCCATTTTGCATTCTTTTAATGGCAAACAACATGTGGTTGGTAATAGCCATGAGATAAAGGTTCCATTGGAGAAGAGACAATTACCAAGTTGTGATCTGAAGTGCCTAAAGTACCTCTCACTTTGACCGTGTACTTAGAAGGGTTGTTTGTGAGAAAAAGATCAAGCGTATTGGCTGTATGATTAGGATTGTCCGGTATTCTTATAGGTAAATGAACAATCTGTGCTAGGTCATTAGTAATTGCAAAAGCCTCAGCATCTCGACCTGCTGGGTCGGTGTGACTAGAAAACGGAAGCCAGCTGGAGTTGTGAACATTAAAATCACCAAGGAAAATTACTTCACTGTTAGGAAAGTTGGACTGGAGAAAGTCAAAGAGCTCCAAGTGATTAGTGGAGTTGGGAGAATGGTAGAGACAACAGATGAATTTGACACAATGAGGTAGAGAGATTTTAAGCCAGAGTAGATCAAAGAGAGGAGATTCCAAATTGCCAAGTCTCTGACAGGGAATATCAGAATGGACATATGCACAAGTACCACCTTTGAGGCGAAAGGAATCATACAGCGAATAATTTGGCCATCTGAGATGAGCAGTAGATGAATCAACCGATAACTGAGATTCTGTCAGAAAAAGTACATGGGGTTTGGCAGACTGGAAGTGGAAATGGACATCGTTGAGATTAGAATTGAGACCACCTATATTTAGCATTAGCATTAGCATTAGTAGAGGCATTTGATGCAAGAAAGCAAGCTTATGCAGCATCAGCCAAAAAAAAAACAAAAAAAAAAAAAAACCACTTCCACTTCACCCCTCCGTTCGTTCAAAATACCTGTCCAGCTGAGCCTTAAACTTATTTAGGCTATCAACCTCCACCACAAGGGATGGAAGTCTGTTCCACCAACCAACCACCCGCTGGCTAAAGGCAAATTTCCGCACGTCTATCCTACATCTGTCTTTCCTCAATTTGAATTTATGCCCTCTCAGGTGATTATTCTGAGCTAGAGGAAGAATCCCATCAGCATTGAGCATGCTTAAACCATTCAAGGCTTTATACACCTCTATCAGATCACCTCGCTGGTGCCTAGTCTCCAGACACTGTAATTTGCAAAACTTAAGCCGTTCTTCGTAAGAGCACCCCTTTGTTCCATTCACTAATCTTGTTGCCCTTCTCTGTACTCGTTCCAGCAGCTCTACATCCTTCTTGAAATGAGGCCTCCAGACCTGTATACAGTACTCTAGGTGTGGCCTGACCATCGCCTTATACAATGGAATAATCACCTCCTTATCCCTGCTGGAAAAATTCCTGTATATCATTGACAATACTCCATGAGCTACTCTTGCAGCCCGTCTGCACTGCTCAGAGAACTTCATATCTGCCTGCACAACCACCCCCAAGTCCCTTTCATTCTCTACCACTGTCAGTGTTGTACCACAGAGTTGATACGTTGCTCTGGGGTTGCTGTTTCCCATGTGTAGTACTTTACATTTGTCAATGTTAAACTTCATTTGCCACCTCTCAGCCCATCTGCTCAACCTTTCCAGATCCTGTTGCAGCAGCATAGTGTCAGTAGTGTCCTTGACAACCCTGCCAACCTTTGTATCGTCTGCAAACTTGGACATTAATCCCGATATACCATCATCAATATCATTTATAAATACAGAAAACAATAATGGACCCAACACTGAGCCCTGAGGGACTCCACTAATAACATCAGTCCACGATGAGCAGTGTCCATTGATTACCACTCTCTGTCTTCTCTCCCTCAAGCACCCCTTTATCCATAGCAGTAATTTGCCTCCAATGTCACACTGCTCCAATTTGTGTAGCAGTCTTCCATGTCAACAGTATCAAAAGCCTTTCTAAGATCCAAGTATATAATATCAAAGTTATTCCCTGCATCCAGTTCTTTTGTGACTGCATCATAGTATCCAATCAAGTTGGTCAGGCAAGACTTCCCCTTAACAAAACCATGCTGTGTCTGAGCTATAACTGAAGTCTTGTCTAAATGATCCTGCAGTGCTTCTTTAACCAGTGCCTCCATTAATTTTCCTGGAACAGAAGTTAAGCTCACAGGTCTATAATTACTTGTGTCAGCCTTTGATCCTCCTTTGTGAATTGGGATCACATTTGAACATTTCCAGTCTATGGGTACCTCCCCTGAGTCCAAGGAAGCTCTCATAATTATGGCTAAGGGTTTGCTTACTTCCTTTGCTGCCTCCTTTAATATAACTGGATAGATCCCATCCACCCCGGGTGCCTTTCTTGTGTTTATCTTCAACAGTTTCTCCTCCACTTTACTCCCAGTTATTTCAAGATTCTGTAACTTACTGCTAGAGTTGAATACACCTCTGGCATTCCCCTCGCTGAATAACTCCTCATGAGTGAATGTCGATGCAAAATATTCATTTAGTTTGTTAGCTACCTCAGCAGGATCATCAACACTTGACCCATCAATATCAAGAGGACCAATCTGATTCATCCCTCTCCTTCTAGAGTTTACATAAGTAAAGAACTCTTTGCTGTTTTTCTTTGCATCCCTTGCCAAGGATTTCTCGTAATCTGCCTTCGCCTGCCTAACCTCCTTTGTAACTTGGTTGCATATCAACTTGTATCTATCATAGGCTTCTGTGTCATGTGTTAATTTGTAAGTATCCCATGCATTTTTCTTCTCTGCCATATGCCTCATTAGTTCATCTGACATCCATTTTGGCCTAAACCTTGAACAATATTTCTTAGTTGGTATGTAAAGCCTAGTAGCTTCCAAGATAAGTTCTTTGAATGCTTCCCATTTTGAATTTGCTGTTGGTAACATCATCAGTTGGTCCCACTGTATAGAATTTAAATACTGTCTCAGTCCATCGTAGTCGCCTTTACGGAAGCAATAACCCTTCCCTTTACCCCTAATGGTAGTTACCTCTTTGAGTAAATCCCACTTCAGCACACTGTGATCACTGCCACCTAGTGGTTCATTTATCTGCAGATTCTTAATGCATGAAGAATCACTGCTGATAATCAAATCAAGAGTATTGCTCCCTCTAGTTGCCTCCCGAACATGCTGATGTAGAAAACAATCATCCAATAAATCCACAAAAGCCCTGCTAGTGTGTGAGTATCCAGCCCCCAAATTCCAGTCAATATCTGGGAAATTAAAATCTCCTATTATAAGACACTCTGATTTACTGGCCCATTCTATTTCCCTGTACAGTTCCTTATTATACTCATCAGAGTCATTAGGCCTATAGCACACTCCTACTCTCAATTTTGATCTCCCAATGTTTATGTCACACCAAACTGACTCCACACTGCACTGTCCAGCGATGTCGACTGGCTTCACTTCCTTGGTTTTTATGTGTTTCTTAACTAATAGCATAACACCTCCCCCCTTCCTATCCTGTCTATCCTTTCTGTAGACGTTGTACTCCCCAAATTGCAGTTCCGCATCCCTTATATCTGTGTGACACCACGTCTCTGATATCCCAACAATATCTGCCTTCGATGTTTTGAGCAATACCTCAAATTCATCAAATTTATTTACTAAACTCCTAGCATTGGTGTACACGCAAGTATACCTGCACCTGTTTCTATTCTTAGCTACCCTAACACAACCCATGTGTTTACTTGTACGACAATGGCTCCCAGCAGTCTCTGAAATACCATGCATCTTGTTTTTCAGGCTTCTGCTCATTCTAATAGAAGCAGTGCAAGAATCTCTTTCACCTCTGCCAGTGGCTACTGTCAATCTATTGGTCTTTGTCTCCCCCCAAGCTAGCAGTTTTCCGACCCACCTAACACTGCCTCGATAGCATCAGCAAATATTCTTGCACCCTTTCTATTTAAGTGTATCCCATCCCTGTAGAAGCAATCTCTCCTGTTAACAAGTACAGTCCAGGCTGAAAAAAATTCTACCCCTTGAGCCTTGCACAATCTTTCCAGGGCCGAATTGATCGACAAGGCTCTCATCATATACTCCCTCCTATCGTGTCTGGGCAGAATTGCAGACACTTTCAAATTCAACCCTAATTCTCGGCTTTTGTTCAACAGTGACCTGTACTTGTTAAGTAATTCTGCCGGTCTCCTACTCTTAATATTATTAGTGCCAACGTGTACAACTATATCACCTTTTGTGCCCTTAAAAGATGATATTCGCTCTACAACGTCATCAACCTTTGCCCCTGGCAGACATACCCTGGTCCTGTTCCACCTATCTTTTTTACAAAGCATGTTCCCCGTTTCCCTGACAATAGAGTCACCAACAACTACTAGTTCCTTCGGGACTAGCGCATTCTGCCTTGGGGGTTGTCTCTGTGTCACGCGATGCCCAAGTGCAAGCTCTGGCGTTGATGTGGGCAGCTGAGAGCTTGATGGGCCCCTCAATTTAGTTTCTTCGAGGGCATCCACCCTGTCCTTCAAGCTCTCATATAGGCCCAAAAGAACGCCGAGTTGTTGCCTGATATCGATACACTCCTTGCATCGCGCACACACAAAGACATCCCCCTTGGCAGTATCATGTCCCGTACCCGATTGCTCTGCAAACATCAAGCAAACAGTGCATTTTATAAGGCTGTGAGTCAGAGGACAACTGCCCCCCTCAGTTCTGCTCTGAGCCACAGCACTTCCATTAGCTTGAGCCTTTTGCTTTGCTGCTCTGGTCTGAGTCATGATTCTATTAATTTATTAATTAATTATGTTATGTTATTAATTATATTACGTTTGTAATCTAAGTCGTTATATGTATTTATTTAAACGTACAATTTAACTGCTAACGAAGTTCAACTAACGCTATCTAGTACGGTATATAACCTACGGTATATCTAGTACGGTATCACAATGGCGGGAAAGTTAATAACGGTAGCGGTAGTTACGAACACGTGGAAACCCTTACCGATACTTTTACAAGGCCGAGTAAAGAATAAATACACCAAATTAATAAAAAAATCACAAAATAATGTTATACTACTAAATTTAAATCAAAAGTTTTAGAAAAATAATAATTTCAAATCAATAAATAAGAAAAATCCACTTAGCGGCTTGGAACACGACCGTCACTAGTAGCCTCGTCAGCAGACTCAAAATTTGTGAAGTGAATTAGGAAGTCCTTGGGAGGTTTAGATCTTTTCGCAGATAAACTTGCTCTATTAGTTTGACAATTCATGGTGTATTCAATAGTAAGAAAAAGTAGGTGGGACATGCTGTACGAAGTAATGAAATTTTTGGATATGGCGTACATGTGGTAAGAATATGCCCAGATCCTTGACATAACGTGGCCTCGACAATGCTCCCCGCATACACACTACTCGGACTCCCGCCAGTCACTATCTGGCAGAGTAGAGGTAGCAAGATTATGCACTAGCTGATCCGGAAGCTTCCTAGAGAGTTACCAATAGGTTCAGTCCGGTGTACTAACTAGCGGCCGGCCTGCGAACACCGTTTTAGAGCTGTACCCTCGAAATGTAAGGAATATTGGATCTCGCCACGACATTCATCATAACCTCAAAAGTCATCAATCATACTGCATGATAGAAGAGATAGGGAAGGGTTGACCGGAACTTAGCTCTAGAGACTAAACATGGGTTCCACCACTTCAAGCCTCCAATAAGCAAAGTGGTGGTATTTCACCGGTTAATGAGAGTCATCTACCACCATCTGCTTTTGAAGTTTTGACCAACACCTCAAATTTATTTACTAAACTCCTAGCATTGGTGTACACACAAGTATACATTCACCTGTTTCTATTCTTAGCTACCCTAACACAGCCCATGTATTTAGTTGTTCTGCAGTGACCCCCAGCAATCTCTGGAATACCCTTCACCTTGTTTTCCAGGCTGCTGCTCATTTCAATAGCAGCAGTGCAAGAATCACTTTCACCTTTGCCAGCAGCTACCGTTAATCTATTAGTACGTATATCCCCTCAAGTTAGCATTTTCCGACCCACCTAACTCTGCCTTGATAGCATCAGCAAATATTCTTGCACTCTTTCTATTTAAGTGTATCCTCCTGTCGTGTCTGGGCAGAATTGCAGACACTTTCAAATTCAACCTTAACTCAGCTTTTTTTCAACATCGATATCATTGGTGCCAATGTGCACAACAATATCACCTTTTGTGCCCTTGAAAGCTGATATCTGCTCTACATTATCAACCTTTATCCCCGGCAGTCATACCCTGGTCTTGTTCCACCTATCCTTTTTGCACAATATGTTCCCCGTTTCCCTGACAATTGATTCACCGACAACAACTAGTTCCTTTGGGACCAGTGCATTCTGCCTTGGGGGTTGCTGCTGTGTTGCGTGATGATCAAGTGCAAGCTCTGGCATTGATGCGGGCAGCTGAGAGCTTGATGGGCCCCTCATTTTAAATCCTTCGTGGGCATCCACTCTGTCCTTCAAGCCCTCATATAGGCCCATAACAAATCTGAGTTGGCACCTGATTTCCTTACATCGTGCACACGCAAAGACACCCTTGGCAATATCATGTCCCATTCCTGATTGCTCCACAAACATCAAACAAGCAGTGCATTTCAAAAGGCTGTGATTCAGAGGACAATTCCCCCCCCCCTCAGTTCTAACCTGAGCCACAGCACTTCCATTGGTTTGAGCCTTTTGCTTTGCTGCTCTGGTGTGTGTCATGATTTCTATTCAATTTCAAATAAAATTCCATTTCAAAATATAATCCAAAACTTATATCCTAATGCAGTTATAACACTATATACAGGTAGGTGTCGACTTACGACCTATGTGCTTTACAACTGATCGACTTACGACTGCTACTACATCTTGCACCGTGTTTCAGTCTGAACTGAGCATACATACATGATTGTTGCTAGGAAGAATGCTATATGCACGTCAACCCTCTCTTAATGCAGTGCTCAGATTTTTCTACTACACTCACACGACCTATCCGTGTGGTCCCCGAAGCCTAATGGGAACAGTTATGCGTGTAGCGTCAGTCCACTGCACACTAAACGTGTGTTTGGTGCAAATAAGCTAGTCTTAATCCGTTTAGTCAGCTTTGCCATCACAGTCGAACAAAACATCTTACCGTTGTGTGTATGTCGTGATTCATGCTTCTCGATCTCTGTTTGCATACATTATGCTCACTATTTTTGGTTCAGTTATATTTGTGTTGCAATTAGCATTTTTTTAAAACCCCTAAACATGTCAACCAAGAGGAAAGTGCCTTTGTCTACTCCTAGACCTGTCAAGAAAGAAAGAAAGGCCATTGATTTAGACACAAAATTGAAAGTGATCAAGTAGCATGAAGAAGGAAAGAAGGTGAACACAATTGCACGTGATTTTAAGTTATCTCATTCTACTGTGTCGACGATTTTGAAAGACAAAGAAAGAATTCGTGAAGTTGTTAAAGGTTCGGCATCCATGCGAGCAACAGTGATAACGAAACAACGTACAGGGCCCATCCATGAAGTGGAAAAATTATTGTTTCTTGGATGGAAGATCAGATACAGAAGCAAACACCCTTAAGTCTTCTTACAGTGCAGTTGAAGGCTAGAAGTCTCTTTCAGACGCTGAAGAAATGTGCCGGAAAAGATTACACTTAGACATTTATAGCAAGTATAGGATGGTTCAAAAGATTCAACCTTCGTAGGGTTCGAGTCATTGGAGAATCAGCAAGTGTGGATGTGGAAGGAGCTTAAGAGTTTGTTAAAAGTCTGGATGAAATAATCACGGAAGAAGGGTATCAACCAGAGCAGCTTTCAACGTGGATGAGACTGGATTGTTGTGGAAAAGGATGCCAGAACACACTTACATTCACCAAGAAGCCAAAGGCATGCCTGGTTTTAAGGCACTTAAAGATAGGCTGACTTTGCTTCTTGGCGGGAACATTGCAGGTTTTAAACTGAAGCCTTTTTTAATTTATCATCCTGAAAATCCCCGTATCAAGAATGTAAACAAGCACACTCTGCCTGTATATTTCCGTTCAAACCAAAAAGCCTGGATGACTCAAACATTGTTTGAAGACTGGTGTCTAAATTGTTTTGTACCTCAAGTTTGTGAATATTGCTTCGAGAAAGAAATTCCTTTCAAAATTGTATTGATCTTAGATAATGCACCTGGCCATCCACCTCACCTCGACCACCTCCATTCAGATGTTAAAGTTGTTTTTTTGCCGCCAAATACAACTCCACTCATTCAGCCTATGTACCAAGGTGTGATTTCCACATTTAAGGCACACTATCTTCAAACCACTTTCGCCCAAGCTATAGCCACAACAGACGCCGACACAGAACTATCTTTGCGAGAGTTTTGGAAACAGTATGATATTTATAAATGCATCAAAAATATTGCGGCCGCGTGGGAGGCTGTGACAAAGAAATGCAATCTGGAAAAATTGTGTCCAGCATTTTGTTAATACTATTGATGAATTTGATAGTGAACATATACTTGAAATTGTTACGGAAAATATTGTAACACTGGCAAATGGACTTTCTTTAGAGATTGAAGTGGAAGATGTTGAGGAGCTGCTAGAGCAAGAATCTGGAGAGCTTACAAATGAAGAACTTATCGCTTTGGAAGAAGAAAGAATGGCTGAAGAAGAAAGGATAGAAGAAGAGAAAAATGAAGATAAGGAAGAACCAGAAAGAAAATTCACCACTAGAGGGTTATCTGAAGGTTTTTCTCTACTAAATAAACTTCTTACACATTTTGAGGAAATGGACCCAAACATCGAACGATTTGCAGGGATTGAACGAATGGTACAAGGTGCTTTTCGGCCATACCATGAAATTTACAAGCAGAAAAGGAAACAAACAATTCAGACAAAAATGAACATGTTTATGAGAAAAACAACTCCCACTACATCAAATGGTGGCATTGATGACCGGCAGCCAAGCACGAGTGGTCAGTAAAACTTTTCTTATATATTTTCTACATATGTTTTGTTTAGTTCTTTAAGATAAAATATTTTTTGTCTTTCTTGATATCTTTTTCATATTTTTTATTTTTGTAAATAGTAAACCAATTGTGTTGTACACAGTGTCTGATTTACCTAAACTTGTCTAACTTACTTCCAGATCGCTTTACGACCTGTTGGTCGGAACCTAACATGGTCGTAAGTCGACAACTACCTGTATATGTGTTTCAGTATTGAATATTATCTCTGAGTTACGTTATATGACTTTCTTATCTCCTGTTAAGTTGTATGTATTAATTTATAATGTTACCTTTGTAAAACTAGGTTGTTATATGTATTTAGTTCCAGTGTATTTGAACATCACTGCAGACCAGAACCACCTAAGAGGCAGCCACTCAACATGTGAGGTGCACTTTGTATAATGTTGCAGACTAATACACCATGTTTATATGTTAGAGTAGTTAGAGGTATATACTTGGGACTTCCTTCTTATGGTCCCCATAAAGTGTATGTGGGATAAAATCAGAAGGCTCATTCTCAGTTAGGGACAGCTTTCTACTGCACTACAGGAATTACAAAATGTCATCAGAAGTTAGTGGTGTATGCAGGATGTTGTCAAGGGAGGGATTTATTTAAAACAAAACTAAAAAGTGACCATGACAATTAATAAAATATTGATAATATTTTATATAAGTCAAAATAAGTTTAATGATTGTTAACTTTACAATTTTGTCTTTGGTTACTACACTACACAGAGCTAGCCGGGTGGGTAAAGTGCCTGCCTGGCAACCCAAAGGTCACGGGTTCGAATCCCGCCTCGGGCTTGGATCAGAGTAAATGCAAAAACTTTGAGAGGTGCAATATGGCCACAGAAGCCGATGCGCCAACAACCAACAAAAAACTACACTACACATAAAAATTAGAATGACAAGAAATTATTTCAGAATGTCAAACTAAAATTAATATCTAATAAAAAAAAAACACTAACAATCTTAAAAATCACTAATTAATCTTTAAAAAGCAATAAACTGAATAAATAATGATAATAACTGTAAATAATATTAATGATGCCGAACTATTCAATCAATCTTCGCTAATATATAATAAAACAGTGCCTGTGTGCAAGAAAACCCTGATACACCTCACCGCTTTTATGCCATCCACACACTTACTAGTACTACAGTCGAGTAAAAAATTATCTTTTTCATAAGGAAGCTCATTTTAAATGGCATTTCATATTTCTCTTAAGAATACTGTACTGAATATTGCTGATTAAAAAATATGCATAGGTCTAATGGAGTGGTTCTGCCCCCCCCCCCCCCAACCCCTGTCTCTGTATGCCACTGGAGTCCATTTTGAGGGGAATTGTTGCTATCTTGCTAGCATGTGTGTGTGGGGGAAGAAGTATTAATATTATTTACAGTTATAAATAAAGTGAGCATTGAGGTGTACATTTGATAAGAACTCTCACCAATAATGTAAATTTTCTTTACGTATTTTATTTTTTGATAGATGAAAGAATATTATGTTTTCGTGGACCATTTCTCCATGAAGCCAAGGTAAGTGTTTTTAAATGTCAATGTTAGATATATTTTTATTTTATTTGAAGATATAGTATACAGGGTGTTTCAAAATATGTGCAAAAAAATTCTTTGGTGTCTTTTAGAATCCAAAGTAAGCATGCCCTTAAAACACTTTCTATTGGAATTATTGCATTAAACTAAACTTTCAAAAACATCCAAAGAACTTATAATTTTTAACTTTTGAGTACTGATTTTGCAGCAATTAGTGTTAGTTACTAATATTAGAACTTTTATTTATTAGTAATTTATTAGTACTAATAATAGTATTATTATTAATATAGAGTGCAAAAAAGGTGATATTGTTGTACACATTGGCGCTAATGACATTATGACTAGGAGATCTGCAGGCTTAACAAGTACATGGAAACGTTGAAAAAAAGTTGCAAGTTAGGGTTTAATTTGCAAATGACACTAAGGTTGGCAGGGTGGTTAATGACTATAATGATGCAAGAGAATCTAGAAAAGTTAGTCAGATGGGCTGAGAAATGGCAATTGAAATTTAGCATTGATAAATTCAAAGTACTGCATATGGGCAGTAGTAACTCCAGAGTAATGTGCCAACTGTGTGGTACTACACTCAGGGTAATGGAAAATGAAAAAGACCTGGTGGGGGCTAATTGTGCCATCAGATATGAAGTTCTCTGAGTAATGTAAACAGGCTGCCAGGACAGCTCATGGGGTTTTGTCAATGATATGCAGGAATTTTGCTAGGAGGTATAAGGAAGTAATTATCCCATTGTATAAGGCAATGGGCAAGCTAAATCTTGAGTTCTGCATATAGGTCCGAAGGCCTCAATCTAAGAATGATGTGGAGCTGGAAGAACAAATACAGAGAAGGGCAAATTGATTGGTGAGCAGAACAAAGGAGTGCTCTTACCGAGAAAGGCTTATGTTTTGCAAATTGCAGCATCTGGAGAGTAGGCACCTGGAAGGTGATCTGATTCAGGTGTTTAAGGCTTTGAATGGATTGAGCAAGCTCAATGCTAACGGGCTTCTTCTTCCTCTTGCTCAGACCACACACATGAAGGGAAACAAATTGAAAATGAGGAAGGACGGCAGAAGTTTGCCTTTAGTCAATGATTGGTTGCTTGTTGGAACAAACTTCCATTTGCTGTCATTGGAAGTTTAAATAAATTCAAGAAAGAACTAGAAACTATTGGTGGGAATGAATAGGTGAAATGGGAAGTGTCGTGTTTTTTTTTTTTTTTTTTTGGCTTGCTTTCTTGCATCATATGCCACTGCTAATGCTAATTCTAGTGGCAAAATGATGAAAGGAACCAAGTTTATATAGCAAAAAAAAAAATACCCACTTTCACCACACCAGTTGGAATTTTATTCCAATAATCACTCTCTGGCTGAGAGCAAATTTCTACACATTTATCCTGCAACTATCTTTTTTCTAATTTAAATTTGTGCTCTCTCTTGTAAATTGTTTGAATTTACATTTCTTGCACATGAATGTGGACCTTGGGGTCTGTCAGACTATGTGATATCACTCATATTACAAACCTGGGTGGATACTACATCTGAGTAAATTAAGGTAAGTTAAATAAAGTAAATTACCTAAAATAGGGTAATCAATGATTAACTTTTAATTTTCCTTCTTTTTACATCATCATCATTCTGCACTTTACCCTCTTGTTCATCTTGTATTTATATCCGGAGAACTGTCTCAGCATCAGTTAAACACAATACACCAATTTTAGTATTAATATTAATATTTAAGAAATTGACAAATGAAGTATCAAATGATGTTGACCCAGTCACAGAAATGTTGAGTTGATAAGCATTTTACAGCTTTATTCCTCTGGATGCTTTGCTGGAAGCCCTCTCAAGTTTGAGATAGCAAGAAATTTGGCTTTCATAGTTAGTGCTTTCAAGAGTCTACTGTATTTTGAAAACCATTCAGTAGAATCGTCCTCGGTAGAGGCATTTTTTCAAGAATACAAGTTGATCTACATGTAGCATATCCAGAATTGAAATCAGTAATAGAAATATTCTTCAATTTTTAGTTTAACAATTGCCCTTCTTGCCTTCCTTTCTATTAAAAGCATAAATTTTCCATATACAGTCCATTCCGGTTATTTGGGACACATCGGGACTAGTGCATTTTGGCCTGATTAAGTGGCTGCCCCAATTACCCAAATTTTCACGTAAATAGTTAAAAATACAATGTACCCCCCCCCCTTACAATTGGTTCACTGTACAACCAAATCACGTTATGACGAACTCGACATAGTAAAGTACCGTTCACTATACGATATGCAGTAAGTGCTGGTTATTGTGATCACGTTTGTGAATTGAATTTTAATTCGATTCTAATTAGCGAAAATAGGAGGAATATTATCCACAGGCTATAAAAGCAAAGATATATTAAGCACAAATTTACCCTTTATTACCTTACCAATTAAAATATTAAATGATACGTGATAATCGGAATAATTAATACATACTGTAATATGTACATACTAACTAGTTGACATTTCTGTTCACTGACATTTGTGGGTGGGGGTTAAAATTTAAAACAGTAAAAAGATAAGCAATCAATAACAAAGAACATGGCACACACAAATTACAAGTAACACAATACGTGCAAGTGGGAATGGAGTAACGAGTTACAAAGCTTTAAAAATAGGAATGAAGAGAAGATCCGAAAATTAATTTTTTTATATGATTGAAGATTTCATGGAAGTGTAAACTCATTTCACCATAATAACCCACAGAATTCCGGCTGTTGGTATTATTGCAAATTCAGTAAGATCAAGTTTACTGTTCATTTATGATAGATTTCATTAACAGAAAAGCCCAATAAACAGGTGACTGCTAATTGTTTTTATTTTTATGGTTGTGACCTCCAGAATTTCGACCGAACCACGTGGTACTGTCGGAGACAATCGTAGGGTAATCTCCAGTGTTGCGGTCTCCCTCCCTGATTAAACGGCATGCTGTCCCAATTAAGCGAAGTAAACCCTGGCTATTTTCTCGATTGGTTTCTGTTTTTTAAGATTTGCCCCAAATAACCAAAATCCACTGTATTATGTTTATTACAAAATGAATTGTAATGAATGAATAGCAAGAAGGATTTAATGATGGGGTTTAATATAATGGTGTCCGTAAAGTCTATTTTAAAGCCTAACTAACATCTGCAGATATTTTTGCTACTTTAAAGCATAATATTTTTAGATTTTGGGTTATTTGGGTTAATACTTTCAGCATTGCCAATTTCACTAAGATGGTGTTAAAAATTAAGATGAATTCTGTTCAAAACATTAATTAATTACTTTCACGCCAAGCCTATCTGTGAGTCTTCTCCTCTGAAAGACTAATCTATAGCTAACGTTTGAGTAACTATATAACACAAGAATCTCTTAAGAAATGCGTGAGGTGGGGGACAACGTTGATTAATCACTGTATGTTACAATATGCCACTGCACAGTTTTTAATCAACATGAAGTGTTATATTTAAATATGCAAGGAGTGGTCAAGAAGTTCTGAGAACAGGGTATATAAAATGTATTAATAAATTATAGAATAAGTTATTTTGATAGCTTAATATCTTATAAAATAACATGAAGAATATTATGTCAGTGTTTTATGCAATTTCTACATTTTAATTTTTTATGTTGGTACGTGGAAAAAGAATGAATATCCAGATTGAGCATCATACAGAAATCAAATTTTTAACTAAAGAGGGCAAGCAGGTAAAGAAATCCATGAAAGTGACTAGTCTTTGGGGAAGCATTACCAGTTATGCTACTGTTGTAAGATGGTCAGCAGAGTTCAAAAGAGGACAGAGGAGTCAGTTGAGAATGATCCAAGGTCTGGTTGTCTACCAGACTAATTATGGAACAGTTGCCATCGTTGAAGAAGAAAAATTTTTGAACACAGAAGAATTAAAATTTCTGAACTTGAAAAAATACTTAACATTTCCCATGGAAGAATTTCAATAATAATACATGAGCATTTAAGAATGTCCAAAGTTTTTACAAGATGTGTTCCCAGAAACCTTTCCATTCATGACAAACACGAGAAGATGGAGTTACCAAGAGAGAATTTAAAATCAATTCTTGCTAAACCCGATAGATTTTTATCCTGTTTGGTGACTGGTGATGAAACTTGACTACATCTAAATTAGAAAGCATGCAGTGGAAGCACAAGGGATCTCCAATTCCAAAAAAGTTTCAAACCTAACCATCAGCTGGAAAACTATTGGCCTCAATTTTTAGGAACACAAAAGGATCTTGGTAATTGATTACCCTACACCTAAAACCACAATAATTTTGGAATAGTATGCCAAAATTAAAAGTTGCAATTCAGGAAGAAATGTGTGGAAAGTTGGGTCTTTGGGTTTTGCTTCTCCATGGCAATGCACTTGTGCACAAAACCCGGTTTGCACATGTGAAAATTCATGAATGTGGATTTGAACTATTAAACCACCTCCTGTCTTCATGTGACTATTATTTGTTAAGAAACTTTGAGTCTCATCTTCGTAGGAGTCATTTTAAAGATGATGAAGAGCTAAAAGCACTGTGCAAATCTGATTTGATGCCCAACCTGAAGGATTAAATAGAGTCAGTGTACTTGTATTTATTGTTAGATATATTGTTATTGTATTCAACACAATTAGTGCATTGGGAAATGAAAAAATAGCATTTTTTACCTGTCTTTTATACTCTGTTCTCAAAACCTTTTGACCATTAAGGATATAAAAGTTTTCCTGGTTATTTTGGCCACCTTTAACATATGATTTCTGAGGGCACATACAGCCCTCTGTTTACGTTTTACTCAAGAATTAGCAAAAATTTAAACCGTAACAAAGGTTTGTAATTTATTTCTCTTTCATTTTCAGTATATAAAGGCAGAAAAAGAAGAGCATCAAATGAAGTATTTTGTTCGGTACACACAGAATAAGCAGTGAGTAATAATTTAAATTTAGATTCGTATTTAGAATTTTGTGTTAATAATATAACAAATAGCTATATGCAAAAAATATGTTTGCCTACCCTCAAAAATTAGCTATTTCAGGCATGAATAGTAAATTATATTTTAAAATATTTTAAACTTTTCATGACTTTCGTTGTGTGACAGACAACGAAAGAAACTATAAAAAACTATAAAAGAAACTATAGAAACTATAAAAATCAAGAAACTATAAAAACCTCTCCCTTGGCTCCCTTCACTGCTAACCATGGTGTCAGTGGGACAGACTTGGATAATAAAATATATTTTAAAAAATTACTAAAAATGCAATTTGATAACTTTTTCGTGTATGATTATATTGTCCTTTAATTACAATTAAAAAATTACAATTCTTTTTAATTCTCCATCCCTTTATCAATTTTACTGCTAAATAAGCTTGTTTAAGTCTTTGAGTTATTCAAGTTCAAAGAGCATTCCATTCAGAGGGACATGAGCTAAATTATTATATAAATTTATGTCATTTTCCAGATGAAACTCACTTTCATCTGGAAAGTGAGTTTCAGAGCTAAAGATGGGTTTAAAATATATAAATTGTTATGATTAATAAACCTTTTGAGGTCAAGAATGAGATGCAAATTCTTTCATATGCTGAATGTGTATATGAATAAATATAAATAAATTGATTAAAAAGGGTAAACTGGAAACTGTAGACATGCAGAAACCACACACACACACCACAGTGTCTCAAAAAGGTATGAATTCATTTTAGGAAATAAAATTAATTGCAAACCTTAGAAACTATCATTATTGGATGTGTACAGCATTAATAGTTTGTGGCACAGAGGGAATTAGCACAGATGTGTAAATTGTCCATTTTCTCCTAAACACTGTAAACTGGCCAACAACTAAATTATAAATATTCTCCAGTGTAACTTCACATATGTGTTTAATTTTATCCTTTAACCGTCAACCTGCCAGCTGTAGTTACATACCTACAGCTGTTCCTGTTGGTCATTTTGTCCGCTGTATGCAAATAATGTTTGAACCTTGGAAAACTTATTTTTAAGAGTATAAACAACCTCAATTAATTCCACAATAAACAATTGTAAATATAATGTCACAAAAAATATACATTTCATATAGGAAACCTACAACTATTATACGCTTTCATGCTTTTTTGCAGTGAATTCTAACTTTTCTTTTTCTATTGTTGTGTTATTAAGAATTCCTAGCCATTGGTTTGTGGTATTCAAGTGGTTGATCATCTTGGGAATGTTTCATCCTTACTTAAATATGGAAAATCATTCAAATGGTAGTTAGATTTAAATGTGGATCTTTCACCTGTACTGGGAATATTAAGAGCGCCACAAGAAATGTGCTGGCATCTAAAGTGCTTTTGGTAGTATTTTCTCTGCATAAACTTTTACCAGACTTTCAGTATGCACCAAGAACATTTCCAGTTCCCATTCTGAATCTGTATTAATTTTTCAATTTGAAGTTGATATTCATCATTCCTTATCAAAAACTGCAGATTCTAATTATTTTTGCAAATGCCTTCTGATAATGCTCCTAGTTTCTTTTAGTTACTTCAGTGTTTTCTCAGGTGTAAGTCCTTTGTTCGAACAGATTGCTAGAATCACTTTGTATTATATAAAAAAAACATTGATTTTACAATGTTGCTTTACCATTTACAGTAGATCCCGGATAAGAAGTTTTCCAGGGCACTGGAGGTTTAAAACTTCTTACAAGGGAAAATGATCTAAGGGTATGAAAAATTAACTACACAAATAAAAATGAAAAGATACACATACGTGTGAACGATCACGTGAATTGGGGAAACTATCGAGAATAAAAATTGTCATTTAATGCAAAATAATATTTATTAGTCTTGATTTAATAAGATTTCAAAATTATAAAACCTGGATGCAATGAGAAGAAAGGTAATGAGAATGATAAAAATCAATAACTAAAAATGTTTATAATTTTTCAAGTAGCTATCCAGAGAAGACCTTCAAATATTTTGGGGAGAGCTTCATACAGAATAAATCAATTTCCCTAACACATTTCAACACTGACTCAGGAACACTGGGCATATTGTGAATGAATTGCTGCAGTGAAGAGAAGCCAATCATTGCATCTTGGAATGTTGGTAAAGCAGGCTCATCTTCTTGTTCAGACTCACTATCAGTCATGTTTTGATCTTCATTGCAAATATCTTCAATACTTTGCAATTCACATGCGATAACATCATTGTCTACATCAACGTAATCATAAAATGTACTGTAAATCCCAAACTATTCTGTAGGAAATCACATTCGTCGAAAGGAATCTCTTCCTGTTCATCACTTTCAACATTTTCTTCTATATCATTACAGAAACCAGCCTTTTTAAAGGAATTAATTATAACAATAGGGCTCAGTGTATCCCACAATACTCCTAAATAATGCATTGCATCTAACAAAGAAATTTTGAACTTTTTAGTTTTACAAGGGTAAGCAATTAATGTACAAGGTGCTTACGAAAATGCATCTTTAAAACTTTGATCACTCTCTGATGCATTGGTTGCACAACTAAAGTGGAATACCCAAGAGGAACTCCACATGAACATTGTTTAAATGTTCATTGTTTTTTGGATGAGTAGGGCAATTATCGACAAATAAAAGAATTTTTCTATTCTCTCCTGCCATCTTTGAATCTAGAGCTCTTAAATACTCATCAAAAAGAAAAGAGCACAGGTCATCCATGCTGTTTTATTGTTCCTGTATTTACATGGAAGTGTTTTCACATTCTTGAAACAGCATGGTTTCTTGGGTTTTGCTGTCACAAGCAGTGGTAGTTTCTCTGAGCTATCCACATTAGACCCCACTAGCACTGTAATTCTCTCCTTACTCGGATTACCACCATGGAATTCTGTCCTTCAAATGCATAAGTCTTATTAGGAAATATGTTATAAAGAGTCCTAATTCGTTAACATTAAAAAATATCTCACTTTCTATATTGTTTGATCAAAACAGTTTCCTTTTTCTCCACTCATCAACCTGTAGCATATTCACACTAGAAGATTCTGTGCAAATTACTTTGTATACTAAACCATATTTCTTCTTAAATCTATCAATCCACCCATTGGAAGGAATGAAATCCATCCAAGCCTATCAGCAATTTTGATGCCCTTCTCTCTCAACAAATTGCTATTAACTGGAACATTTGCAGCAGATATCTGCTTGAACCAAACCACTAATGCCTTCTCCACATCTCCATATTTTCCAGTTTGTTTCCTTTTAACTTTACATGAAACATTAAGAGCGTTTGAGTTCAGCACTCCTTTTCTTGACATAATTCCATTCACTGTAGAAACTACCATATTAAGTTTTTGCCACCTCAACTCGTGTGCAAGAGAGATTTGATTCCACCATTTTTATGACATCAAGTTTTTCTTTTAATGTCAAAGTCTTTCTTTTTATTCTTTTGGAGTTCATCCTTCCAAATTAGAAAATTATAATATAGTATAATTAATAATTAATATTTGTAGCATTAAAATAAAACTGCAAAGGAGGGACGAATAATTAGAGCCAATACGGTAGATAGACAAAAATACGGTTATTCTTTAAAGAATTACCAAAAATACTAATTGTAATCTACAGAAATAAATAAAGTACAGTATTATAAGTTCAGCTTTCAACAGACCTTAAAAGGGCACAATTACAATAAGACACAGCCGCAATCCACTAAGTAATTCAGAACCGTGCAAATGGCAAACACTTCACTGTGCTTTATGTGGTCGACGCATGAAGAAATAAATATAGAAATAAAGAATTTCTATATTTGAAAACATTAAGTGGGAAAACATCATTATAATAATACACTGTGTATTCTTTATCATGAACTTTTTATGCGGGAAAATCTTTTACCCTTCTTACGCCGGGAAAACATTACAATATATAGAGTTGAAATTGGGACTTAAGAAACCAAACCTAGTAAAGGGGAAAACTTCTTGTGTGGAAATTTCTTATCCCAGTTTCTACTGTATATGTAATTACCACACTTACATGAAAAAAGCCTCAAAATAGAGGCAAGAGTAAAGTGCATCATGTTTTAAATGAGCCACATTGTGGAAGTGTAACGTGTACCGCTTCTGTGTCTAAATCCATCTTCCAGTCACTTTGACTGATGAGGCAGTTTTAGGTGTAATGACATCTAACTGTTAAAATAATAACTGAAAGAGAAAAAAATTTATGTTAATTACAAAATGTTAGCTAATATTTTGTAATTATTAAGTCACAATTACAGCTATCTAGGAACATAGGAATCTGGAGCAACTGAAAAATTTGGGTTGTGATTAATGCATATTCTTCAGATTGGTGTAACATCCGTGTGGACCCTCAAGGATAAGTTCTTGGACCACTGTTGTTTCTCATTTTCATAAATGACATCAACAAAGGGATAGAAAGCGTGATGTCAAAATTTGCAGATGGTGTTAAGGTTGGCAGAGTCGTTAATGATCAGTGCCAAGCAGTGCTCCTTCAGGATGACTTGAACAGACTTCAGAGAAGTGGCAGCTATGTTTTAATGCTGCTAAATGCAAGGTCTTACACTTGGGAAATAGCAACCCACAAATAAATTATACACTTGGTGAGATTGAATTAAAAACAGTGAAAAAGGAATGGGATCTGGGAGTTACAATATAGGCAGATATGATGTTTTGTTTTATGAACAGTGTAAACAGGCAGCCAGGAAAGCCCATAATGTCCTATCAATGATTTATTGAACACTGTCCTATAGAGTTAGGGAGGTAATTGTAAGACTACATTTGGACTACTGCGTTTAAGTAGGGAGACCTAATTGGAAAATAGATATCAAGCTTCTTGAAAGGGTCCAACTCAAATGGTGAGATTGGCAGAAGGCCGACCATATGAGGAAAGACTCCTGTTATGTGGGCTACAGAGCTTGGCAACCAGGCACCTCAGAGATGACCCGATTGAGGTTTATAACACTCTCAGAGGGATTAGTATAATGAATGAAGGTGGAATTCTCACTGTTCTAAACAATTCCAGAACTAGAAGTCATAAATTCAAATTACAGGGCAAGAGGTTTAGATTAGATTGTAGAAGTTTTCTTTTAGCCAGCATTTCACTAATAGCTGGAATGAGTTGCCCTCGCAGGTAGTTGAGCATGACAGTTTGAATAAATTCAAAGGTCTACTGGCTACTTACCTGCATGAGGAGGGAAGCATATAATTTGTGTTTTCTTATCTACTTGGTTTGGGTTTTTTTTTTTTTTTTGAGACACCAGATTTTATAACAATCTATGTATGAGTATGTACTGTTGTAATATATATTTAACTGTAAGATTTTTTTTTTGTCTTCATCATCATCAGCCATTTTCAATCCATTGCAGGATGAAGGCCTCTCCATCAACTTTCCAGTTCCTTCTGTTTTGTGCAATGGCCATCCATTTACTACCCACAAACTCATGAATTTCATCTGTCCATCTCCATTGTTGTCTTCCAGGTTTTCTTCTAGCTTGGGTACCATTCTCTTATTTTCTTAGTCCATCTGTCATCATGTCTTCGATCTATGTGTCCTGCCCAAGACCGTTTTAGTTCTTTAATTTTGATAAGAATGTCCTTTACTTGAGTTTGCTGCCTAATCCATGCATTTCTCTTCTTATGTAACAGTCTGATTCCCAATATAATTTGTTCCATTCTTCGCTGTGTAGTTCTCAGCTTCTCTTCCATTCTTTTGGTGAGTGCCCAAGTTTCACTTCCATAAGTCATGGTTCATTATTTTACGTTTCAGATAAATTGGAATATATTGCTCCTCAGTATGTGGCTATATTTCCTGAATGCTATCCATTCTTCTCTTGACTTCCAGCCATTTATCATTATTACAGCTAATGACTTGTCCCAGATAAGTATGTAACTCCACCTTTTCAATTACTGCTCCTTCAATCATTATATCCCTTTCTGTGGCATACTTGTTCATCATTACTTTTGTTTTAGCCATATTCATCTTTAGTCCAAAATCCTTACTAACTCTGCATAACTGATTAAGATTTTCCTCTAATTCTTTGGGATCGTGGCTTATGACCACAATGTCATCTGCAAATCATAAATGATTTAGGTACTCTCCATTCACATTGACTCCTTTCTGCATCCAGTCTAATCTTCTGAAAGCTTCCTCAAGGGCAGCAGTAAAGAACTTTGGAGATATTGTGTCTCCTTGTCAAACTCCTTTCTCAATTTTAAATTTACTACTGTCTTTGTCTAGTCTAATAAAGGAGGTAGCATTCTCATATTTTCTTCAAAATCATAATATATGGGGTATCTATGCCTTGTCTTTCCAGTATATGTTAGTAAACTATCATCAACCGGTGAAACACCACCACTTTGCTTATTGGAGGCTTGAAGTGGTGAACCCCATGTTTAGTCTCTAGAGCAAAGTTTCCGGCATCCCCCTCCCCCCATACTTCTCCTTCAACCCATGCACGGTACTTAGTACTATAGGTTTTGATATCTTTCGTGTTTGGGGTTTAAAAAAAAAAAAAAAAAAAAAAATGACCCTTGTGAACAACTTGTAGATGTGGGATAACAAGCTAATTGGTCTATAATTTCCAATTTCTGATTTATCTCCTTTCTTATGCAGCAAAGCTATGATTGCATTATTCCACTCCTTAGATTGTTATTTGGTTTTTAGGAGCATTAGCAACTAAGGCCATATTGCTCCGGGGATATGCGGTGGTCACGGGTTAGAACCCCGGTCTAATCAAGAAGCGTGTGCTACGCACTGCTGCTCCTGGCTACTGAGGCGTCACACCTTTTCTAATGCATTTTGTGAAGAGTCTTGCCAGTTTTTGTATCATGTCTCTTCCTCCCAATTTTAACAACTCCACAGTAACTTCATCTTCCCCGGGGGCTTTCTGGTGCTTCATTTTCTTCAACACATGTTCTACCTCATCAGGAAGGATATCAGGTATGTTGTATGTGTTACTGATTTGCGACCATCTTCCCCACTGCTGGCATCATACCCTCACTCCTGGTATAACTCTTTATAGTAGTGTTCTGCTATTTGAATTATGCCTTCTCTGCTATTTATAAGTACACCATCACTATTCTTCAGTTTCAGTATCATTTGTTTTTCTGTATTACTGCTCGTGGCTGCTTATTTAAATCCTTTGTTTTCCCTTAATGCTTGTTTTACTTTTCTTGTGTTAAATTTTCTTATGTCCTCTCTGAATCTCTTTCTAATGGCTTTGTATAATCAGTATACTCATTTTTCTCCTTGTCAGTGTTTTTCTTGCTCTTCATTTGTCATCTTTAGTTTATCACGACAAGTGTTTCTTGACTAATTTTTTGTTCTTTGGATTTCTTTTTACCTATAGGTTTCTTGGGCTTTATCACTTTCAGAAAGTTATAATATTCCTCGCCGATATCTTGGTCCTGAGCAGTCTGCAGAAGCTCAAATTTGTTCTTAAGTTCCAGTACATACTGCTTTTTCTCCTCTTCTGTTATCTCAAAGACCTTTGTATTATTTACTTCAGCCAGTTTTTTTCCTTTATTTCCTTACATCTATATCAGGTGTGCATCTTACCATTCTGTGATCACTTCCAACATTTACCTTGTTCAGGACAGTAACATCATTCATGATATATCTTCTGTTAGTGAGGATGAAGTTGATTTCATTAGTTGTTAATCCATTTGGGCTCTTCCATGTCCACTTTCTGTTCACCCTTTTCTTGAAAAACGTGTTTATTACTGACATTCCTCAAGATTCTGCAAATTCCACAAGTCTTTCATTTCTTTCACCAATTCCAAAATTTTCTATAGTTCCCCTTTCTTCGCTGTTTTGTCTCTCTCTCCAACCTTAGCATTGAAGTGTCCCATAATGATAGTGTATTGAGTTTTCTGCTCATCTAGAAGACTCAATTTCAGTGTACATTTCTTCAACCTCTTCATCATCATGGCTCGATGTTGATGCATAAATCATTATAACCTTTAGCTTATACCTCTTAGAAATCCTGAGTAGTAGTCTTTGACACCCTTGGTGATGTACTTTTGAATTCCAAAATGTTGTTTTTTATATCTTTATGGACCAGAAAGCCAACTCCACCTTCACTCATTTCACTGTTTCCATTGGTGTACAGCAGATTTCCACTTGATAAACTTATAAGTGATTCATTTCTTCTTGTTGTTTCAGCCAAACCGATGATATTCCAATTCACATTTTCTAGTTCCTTTTCCAGCTCTAATGTCCTGTCTTCACTGATGAGCGATCTTACGTTGTAACAGGCCAAGTTCTGTTACCATGCATGGCAGCCTGGTCGTACCCAGAGATTCTTAGCACACTCTGATCCTCTCGCTGCTGTAAGAGGGGGGGGGGGGAGTGAAAGCTGCTGGGGACTGAGGGCCATTTGTTTCATCTTACTGTCATGTGCTGGAGGATCTGGTCTTTTACTTTTCATGCTGACCAGGTGTCTTGAAGAGAACTCTCTACATGTTCATTGCCACCTAAGTGACCTAACAGGGCTTACCATCGAGAAGGTGTATATGAGTGGATTTTAGGGAGGCAAGCCAACTGGACTTCTCCTAAATCTTCTGAAATAGAAAGATATTAGATCCATTAGTGTTTTAGACTGAGTGTCTGATAAACACAGAATGCTTGTTCCCCTCTAAGCCCCTATTTTGTCTTACTTAGTAACAAATGAACACACACACATGCATACATTAATTACGAGGAGTGGTATGAAAGTAATTCCTATTTTTTTCCCTCAGAAAATTTAATTCCTACAGCTATGCCTTTTACATCAATTAATCCTCAATCATTAATAAATACACTGTTATTTTTCCACAAAGTCACCATTTTCTATGCACTTCTACCATCTCTGAGTCAGACGCTGTGTTCCAATAATGTAAACATTCTTATTCTTGCTCCAGAGGGCTTCACAAACATTGTGTGCTTCAGCAGGCCGAAGAGGTGATAGTTAGTGCACAGACTGGGTTGGGGTTGTGCATTGTCATGGAGAAGAACCTCATTAAGGTTTTTGTCTGTTGCACTTAAGATGCAGACTTTCATCAACTTTTTCGTTTCCACATATTGATGTGAGTTTATTGTGGTGCCATACTCCAAGAAGTCCACAAGCAAGACCCCATCATCTTTGTCCCAAAACACTGTCGCCATGACTTTACTGACAGGAGGCTGTCTTTTGAACTTCTTCTTGTGCAGTGAATTTTTATGGTTCCACTCCATCAACTGTCTCTTCGTTTCAGGGTCATAATGGTGGACCCAGATTTCGTCACCTGTGACTATGACTATGTGTGAAAGAAAAGCCTCTCCTTCACTCTTGTAGCCTGGAGAAGTTCTGTACAGATGACTTTCCAGGCTTCTTTGTGTTCATGTGTCAGCATTTTTGGGATCCATCAGCTGCAAACCTTGTAGCCTAGTTCCTTTATGATGGCTATCACAGCAGGTTTACCTATACTTACTGCATCGCACGATGCACATGTTTTGATGTGGCGGTCCTCTTAGATTAGTGTGTTGATCTTGCTCTTGTCTGTTGTCACTGAGGTTACTGAATGGCTGCTTCGGCTTGTCAACAATGGCACTTTTCCCATTCTTAAAATGTCTTACCCAACATCTAACTGTACTCACATCTACAGTATTGTCACCATAAACATTTTTGAGACGCATATGGATTTCTATGGGCGTCACTTCTCCCATGGTAAGAAATTCAATCACCACTCTTTGTTTGATACGTATATCTGTAACATTCACCATTTTGAACTATCCGTGTGCTGCACTCATGAGACCGATCACAGAGCCACTCAGCATGGTGAAACTAAAGATCTCTAGTGACCATTCAGTGACATGCAAAATGATCTACAATGCCACACTTGAAAGCAAAAAATTAGGAGGCATTACTTTCATACTGATTCTCATATTATATAAGGTGCCTCTGTAGCCAGGTGGGAAGGAACAGCAGTGCGTAGCACACGCTTCTTGATTAGACCGGGGTTCGAGCCCGTCACCACCAAATACGGAGGATGCGGAAAGGTCAGGGAATGACCACCGCATATCCCGGAGCAATATGGCCTTAGTTGCTAATGCTCCTAAAAACCAAAATAACAACAAATATTATATAAATTCATTGAACCCGAAAAAAAAAAATTTTTATTTAGATCTTTTCTGAAAAGCACGGCAGTGGCAAATGATTGAAATTACAGTTGTAAGACACACTTCACTTGACAATATGTATTCTGGTCATCAGGCATTAAAGAACAAATTTCAGATATTGTGTATATGGCTTGACCTTAAAGAAGAGCCAAAACATTGTCTGCATCAATTCATATTATAAGTGTGAACTGGTGTATGTCTCAGATGTGGAATTGGTTTTGTAGTCTTTGTTTATTGCTTGGAGAGGGTATTTTACAACCATAATATTCACATTTTCGTTGCATTACAATGCAGTCATCAAATTAAAATTTAATCCTGCTGATATGTTCTTTTATTTTGTTTTTAGTTGGAAGGATGAGTGGGTTTCAGAGAATAGGGTTATAAAATACAATGATGCTAACTTACAGAAGCAAAAAATGCTGGAAGAATATGGCAAGTATTATTACTATTTATTATTTGAAAATATCAACGTGTGTACAATATTCAGATGAAAATATTTTTTGTTGAAATGATCAAAAATTTAAATTATTGATTATTCAGTACTTTACAAGAAGTTACTGTCTTATGTTAAACAGTAAGTGGGGTTTTCTCCAATCATTTTTTATTGTTATTTTTTCCCACTAAAAGTACTCTCTTTCCCATCAATAACTTAAAATACTTTTCAAGAAATCTCTATTGAACTTGGTAAAAACAACTAGGCATATTCTTCTCAGTGATGGTATAGTAGATTTGTCACTTGGGGAGAGGTCTAGGTTTCAACCACTGAATAAATTTGTAAAGACCTCTTCAATCAAGACTAGTTAACTATCTTGGATGGTGAAGTTGATTTTTCTGCATATTATTCAAGCTTTTTCAGTTTGCAAACTGCAAATCAGTGTGTAAACAGACTTTTACAGATACAATATTCATTGATCATATTTGGTACCATATGAAGTTTCACTGTGACCAAAATAGTCAGTGCACTGAGGAATCCCCAGATAATCAGTAAGCAGGCACATTTGCTGAGATTTAATCATGATACATAAACCAAATAGTATATACCATGGTTTGGCAGTTTACGCTGCTCGTGCCAAAGTATATAAAGGCTGCATTTCAGTAACATTTACATAATTTGTATTTTTGTAAAATAAAATGGCGCTAGGGCTGTGAGCCGTTTGATAAGTTAGATTGCAACAGCCTCGGTGGCATAACTTGGAAATTAGCAGCACTAATTTTACAAGTGTGATAGATTTAAATTTAAATTTAAATCTATCACTAAATCTATCCAGCAATTTAAATGTTCACAACATTTATTATTCATTTGTACAATCATCTGTAATGAATCAGGGCAGGGTTGTGCTGTTGATGACTCAAGGGGGCTCATGTGAGTCCATTTGTTAAAAAATTAGTTTGATGAAATATAACACTTTTTTTACTGGATATAGCCCTTAGCTGAAATCATTTTTGAATGAGCCCCTTGTTAACAAACTGGCAGCACTTCTGGATTGGAGGGCCATGCTGCCCTTTCACGAAGCCAATTTGGCCATGGTGTGAAAAAAATTCATCCTGTCTTTAATGGGATTCAAACCCAAGCCTTTTCCATGTGTGTGAAAGGATGGTGATCATAACCACTGATGATCATAAGCCAATTTGGCCATGGTGCGAAAAAAATTCATCCTGTCTTTAATGGGATTCAAACCCAAGCCTTTTCCATGTGTGTGAAAGGATGGTGATCATAACCACTGTGCTACACACAAGGCCATTGTATGTTTCATGAAGTTCTCTGAGCAGTGCAAGTAGACAGACTGGCTACTTGCTAGGATAACTGATGAGGTTCTCTCAATGCTCTACAACACTAGTTGCTCTTTTTTTTATTTCATTCGGGAACTTTGCTAGCAGGGACAAAAGGCAAAGAGGTGAATATGCATTGTATAAAGTAAGGGTTAAGCATATTTTAGAAACTTCATTTTAGGAAAGACACAAATCTTGTTGAAAAGGATGCAAAGAAGAGTAATAAGATTAACAATCCCAGGGGCTGACATCATCTGGTGAGTATGGGCTTGGCACACCCATGGTTCTGAGATGGATATCATTCTTCTCTTTTTTGGTGATTTTTCTCTCTCTCTCTCTCTCTCTCTCTCTCTCTCTCTCTCTCTCTCTCTCTCTCTCTCTCTCTCTCTCTTTTCCTTCAGTGCGTATATAGATCTGTGTTTTGAAGGTCAGTTAGAAATGCTGTTCCTGTAATGCACAAATTGTCTTAATTATTTTCTGTTTCCAACTAATTTTAGACACTTAGAAAATCTGAGGAGAATATTGCACCTGTTAATCTCAGTTGTCAAATTTGAGCTTCCAATATACAGATATTGAGGATATAGTAGAATAAAAAAAAAGTAAAATTTTATTTACAAGTTTTTTGTAATTTTTTTTTTAAATTCTGATTTGATATTTTAGAGTAATTTTACTCTAGTGTTTCCAAGTAAATAATCAGATTTTAATAGCTGGTAGCCCAAAAAAAAAGCTTTGAAAAAGTGTTGGGCAGAAGGTCAAAATAAGAATAGATTAATGTTTTAAAGCATTTATTATACAAAGATTTTACAAAATTTCAAAATCCATGAACCCACTGCTACGAAAATTTGTTGTAAGAACAGCATACAAGTTCATAAAGCAGTTGAAATGGTTAAGACTAAGTTTTAAACCAACTGAATTCCAATGGAGTGAGCATTGGAATAGATTTCTAATCAATTAGTAATTGATTGGTAACAAGATGAGTTGTTTACTTTTCATTTTTGTTAATCATAAAAATTAAAAAGAACTAAAAATCAAAGGTGTCTGAAATGTAACAATATGCATATTAACAAACTGTTTATAGTATGATTTGTGTGGTCATTCATTAATAAGCCAATGAAATAAGTAGAGACCTCATTTAGGTTTCTTTCATTAATAAAAATATGAATATACTTATATATAAATGTTATTTCATATTTTCTAGGGCCTTGCGATTTGGAAGAATTCATACCCGCCTCCTCCTGATAGACTGATATTTTCATAGAAACAAAAAATTATATTCTGTTGTAAATAACTACTATTATCTTATTCCAGCCCTCTTGCTTTTTTTTTTTTTTTTTTAATTTTTTTTATTGAACATTAATGTAATAAACAAAACTTTTATATCTTTATACAATAAACTAGCCTTTTCTGTGTACTGTAAATCTTATTGATATTATCATTGAATATTTCATTATTTCAACCTTGTCGCTGATTTTTTTAAAAAATTAAATATTGTTATAATTAATGAATTAATTATTTATGTTCACTAAACTAGCTTAACTGGAGAGTAGTGGTGTATGATCTGACAGTCCTACCTTTTTTTTTTTTTTTATTTTTTTTTTTTTATTTCTGAAGAACATTAAAATTCTATTTTTAATTTTTCTATTCAATAAATTTTCCTAATAAAATGTAATTAATTTTTAATGAAAATATTTTCATCAAAAATCAAGAAAGATCAATTTTATTAATTTTCTTGTAAAAAAACACTATAAAAAACACTATAGAAATATTTTCAAGTTCATAAAGCAGTTAAAAGTATGAAAATTCAAACTAATACATAAGCACGTATTACTCCTTCACCAATTGTATTATCCCCGACTGCGTAACTAACACATTGCTTGTGAAACTTTGTGTATATTTAGGAGGCTAGACAGAGGAAGAGTCACTAATCTCAAACTGGTGATTGATGCAAAATCCCATCCTACCACCACCTCCAGAGTAATGTGACATCACTTACAAATGACACTTAAAAATAATTTTTAAATATGGTCTCTTATCAACATTATCAATTTTTATTTTTATTTCAAGAAAACTAAATTGATTCCATGCAATGTTTATATTTTAATACAACTGTTTTCATTCCTTTTTAAATTACTCAAGAAATAAAAACAGGAATTGGTGTGAAATCCTTTTATCTCCCACTACACACCCAACTATGGTTTACTTTACATATGTACGTATATAGTGTGTATGGTACAGTCAAGATTTGGCTAGTATCAATGCTGTAAGCAATATACAGCAAAATTTAGTGATATCAGATTGTAAATTTTAACTTGTATCTATAGTATGTAGAAATTTTTTAATCATTCAGTACTTTTTGCTGCTGTGTGCATTTCAACTGCATTTATTTTAGTATGATTTTTAACTAAAAATATCAAATTTAGAATATCACATTTCAAATTTTTCCAATGTATAGGGAAATCTGCTGACACATTGGAGTGATTAATTAGATTTACAAGGCACCTCTGTAGCCAGGTGAGCAGGAGCAGCAGTGCGTAGCACACGCTTCTTGATTAGACCGGGGTTCAAGCCAGTGACCACCAAATATGGAGGATGCGGAAAGGTCAGGGAATGACCACCGCATATCCCCGGAGCAATATGGCTGTAGTTGCTAATGCTCCTAAAAACCAAAATAACAACAACAATAGATTTACAATGGGGATTCTTTATATTGTACTGCCATGTTTGGATGACATCATGGAGTACAGTCCTGTGCAGGTCCATTGTATTAGATCCATACCCAACATGCACTTGCAGAAATGAACTGAACCTGACCTGCATTTTACACATCAATAATAATAATGTAGAAATTGATTAGTAACAATATTTTATTGTATATAAATACAAAAAAATTCAAAAAATAATCAAATAGAGAAAATATAATAAAATATATATTCATATCATAATTTTGTACATTTCTGCTATCCTAGTGGTGGGAAACATATCTTTTTTCTTTATACAATAAACTAGCTTTTTCTGTGTGCTGTAAATCTTTCAACAAATTAAAAATCAGTACAGGAAATTTCATTGTGATATAATTTTTGGATTTCATCAGGTGGAGGTTCAACAATTTTCATTGCACGAATCTTCCACATCAAATAACTCATCTCTTCACGTTTTGCTGTCTGTTGAACATTTTAATTCCAATCTTTCAGTGTCGTATGGCAATGAATTATTTATAAAAACTAGAACCACAAAATTATCTGAGGACCAACCCAATGGAGGATTATTGTGAAGTCAGAGGGAAGAGTGGCAAAAAATTACCATAGTGTGGATTGGTTGTAATGTTTAGACTGGACAGTCAAATCATACAAAAACAAAGCAACTAAACTTAAAACAAAACATGGTGCAATATAGTTTAAGTTGCCAATGCATCTAAAACCCTATGACCACAGCAGGAGATCCAGTTGTCAAGAAAACAAAATTTTGCAAAATATGTCATGCTGTTTGAATAAAAGCTGCGAAATGGGTAAAATATTATTGTATTTGTCATTCTGTCCAGCCCATAGAGATTTATGATGGGAGACATGGATATTAATGCTGAACTTCAGGGACTTCAACAATTGTGTGTTTTTTTTTTTTTTTTATTGAAAAACTCAAACACAAGATAACGTATGTAATCTTTAACACAGTGCAATTAATTGGTTGGAAGCTAAGAAGATGGAAGGTAGTTGTTGATACTAGACTTGAATTTCTGTACATAGTAACTTTTTGGAATTACGTGCGGAGGAAAATTGTTCCAGAAAATGAAGTATAAATGACAGGAAACGTTGATTCTGTGAATTCAGAGTTGGACAGTGAATAGATACTGGCTAGTTGTAGCATGTTCTGGTTGGCTTGGGAGAGACAAAATTACAGATACCCTTCTGAACAAAACCCATACAAGTAAATAGAAAAGACATGGAGCAGAAACTGAAAGAGTGGCTGGGAAGGACTTTCCTGGCCGCCAATTCAAATGCTATTTGCCCCAATGGTGAGACCACTGGGGCAATAGTGTTTATAGCATGTTACTGTTGGGAAAAAAAAATGGGATCATAATCATTGGGAGTTGCCCCTACAAAGGAGATGCTAATCAGAGACAGGTCATTAATTAACCTAATTGCCCTCTTCGGAATGCACTCTCACTCTAGAAGCTTGAGAGGTTTTAGGGACGCCACTACAGATGTGGAACAGTATTCTATGTAAGGCATATTTGAGATTTGTACAGAGAGCGTAGTTGTTTAGAAGAAAATTAATTTTGAGAGCCAAAAAGAAAAGGCCAATTTTTAATGCAGGGGAAGCAATATTTTGCATTTATGCCAAAAGAGATTAGAAGTCAAGGTGATCTTCAAATAGAGATGCTAGCTTGTCTAGAAATCTGTTCTTAATTTCTTACTCCATTGGAGATTTATTTCAGAATTTGAGAAATTCATAATGGTTATTCAAGAAGTTGAAGATGTTTGTGCAGGGCAGGGTTTCAAACTGGTAGGCAAGATGTATTGAGCTGTCAGCAGAACTATGAAACAGAATTTCTGTTAAGTACAATGTCATTAATGAATAAGATGAAGAATGTGGAAGAAGGAATCAAACCTTGGGAATATCAGCACTAGTAAAGAATATGGGCCGACTGGGCTAGCCAGGTGGGTAAAGTGCCTGCCTGGCAACCCAAAGGTCGTGGGTTCGAATCCCGCCTCGGGCTTGGATCAGAGTAAAAATGCAAAACCTTTGGGAGAGGTGCATTATGGCCACAAGCTGATGCGCCAACAGGTAACAAAAAAAAAAAAAAAAAAAAATGTGAAAAACATTACCATTACTTGCAGTGAGCAGTCAGAGACAAAACTATATGGTGTCCACTTGCAAAAAACAGTCAATAATCCGTAAAATGGGAGCTTGTTTAGATGACCTTTATTCCAAAAACAGTCAAAAGGCTTAGAAATGTCAAGCAGAACTGTTAGGCACATCAGCAACTTAGACCATATAGACTATAAAGTATTTTAGGGCAAAGGCCTCATGCTACGAGATAGAATGACTAACATGTAGGTTATTGCAATTGCATCATTTTAACATAACTATCTACCAGAGTAATTAAATTAATTAATTAAATTGGCATCATTTTGTTATATCTCATATTGTGACTGTAGCTATGTTAAAATGATGCATTTGCACTAACCTACATGTTAGTCATTCTACCTCATAGCATGAGGCCTTTGCCCTAAAATACTTTTTAATCTATATCACTACACATCATTAGGCGCCTCCGTAGCCAGGTGGGAAGGAGCAGCAGTGCGTAGCACACGCTTCTTGATTAGACCGGGGTGCGAGCCCATCACCACCAAATACGGAGGATGTGGAAAGGTCAGAGAATGACCACTGCATATCCCGGAGCAATATGGCCTTAGTTGCTAATGCTCCTAAAAAACCAAATAAATAACTACACACCATCAGGCATCTCATATTGTGAAGTTATACTTCATAACTGGGTTGTCACTATTGCAATGCCAGGGTACCTGCCCACCCACTGAAGAGAAGCCAACAAGCTTTGAAATGGTGCCGTCTGGGTGGTGGTATCCGCTGAGAATAAATAACAACAGTCTTCTCCACTGGTGAAGTGTTATTTATTTGAGGTAGTACAATACCATGGCAACTCTTTGTGAAGGCAGTCACAATATGAGATATAACCAAAACGATGCCAATTTAATTAATTTAACTACGTTGCTATGTTAAAATGATGCATTTGCACTAACCTACATTTTAGACCATATGTAATGTCTGTAAATTGTATTCTGTTGTCAGTTCACTGTTTGCAACATGAAATATCTGAGTTTCCATGAGAAAAAACCATGTCACCCTCGCCTGAGAAAATTAACTCAGCTATGTTGTGAAAAATACCCATAAAAATTCCTTTCATCATTGACTTGATTCTAACTCAGATGTTTACCACCCAGTGTGGGGAAGACAGTGTTATACCACTTGTGCTGTGTGAACTGCCTCAGTGTTACCAAACTTCTATTGAATTTTTGTTTAAAGATAAGTATCATAAGCCAGTATATGAGAAGTGGATCAAAAGTGATGGAATCTACATTGGAAACTGATTGGTGGCTGATGGATTTCAACATTATTGTGAAATGAGTAGAGATAAGTGCATTTTGATTATAAGTGGAAGAGGAATTTGTCATTTTTTAGGAACTGGCTGGATATGAACAAATTTTCAAGCAGAAGGAAAAACACCAGTGGAATGAGAAATTTAAAAGGTGACAACTTTTTTACACTAGACCCTCCTAGTTTTGTAGAAAATTTTGCTTAGTAAAAATGGAATTCAGTTGTACATTCAAGGGTCTTGACAAATGCAACAGATTGGACTAAGGCCATAGAAAAGATAAGAATCATTGGAAAGTTATTGGTCAGTAGCATGGGCATATATAGCAATTTTACATTGCTTGAGAGTAGTATGCATTTGGCTATCTGATTTATTATATGGACATTGTGTATCTGAGTGATACCAGAGTTCCCCCACAAAACAAAAATGTCTGGGAAGAAGTAAGTCTGCCAGGACAGGAGGTGTAAGCAGTGATCCCACCCTGAAGGGTTTGCAGAAGCATGCAAACCATGAGGCTCTTGTAGCAGAATCTTGCACCCAGGGTAGTCCGCGTAGGTAGTACAGTGGTATCGTCACCGGGTGGAAAGGGTCCGGGTTCGAGCTCTGTCAATGACGCAAGGCACTTTAGTGGGCTTTTTTCACTCCATGGCTGAGTTAGTCGGTCTCAGGTGTAGATAGCAAGGTTTTTCTCCCCAGAAACTGGTTTTTCTTCCAACAAAACAGGCAAATCGACCATAGAACACAATTTACAGACACAAATACGGGTTAATGTATTCAATTACGGGCAACCCTAATTTTGCATCCAAGGAAGGTTCCTGCGAAGCATTGAGACCCTAGTTTTCCGGGGGTGGGGAAGGTACCTTGTTATCTATGCCTGAGACCGACTAACTCAGCCATGAGTAAAAAAAGCTATTAATTGATGGGATTCGAACCTGGGCATTTTCTATCCCCTGGGGGAAGTAAACAAAACTATTATATTAGGGTCACATAGAAAGTCAATTCAACTACCCATGTGTATTGTATCTGTAACCTGCACGTGTTCTCTAGTCGGTTTGCCTGGTTTACTGTATGAAAAAAATTGCACTCCATAAAAACCTTGTTATCCACACCTCAGACCAACTAACTCAGCCACAGTGAAAAAAGCCCAGAAAGGTTCCTCGCGTCATCGACAGGATTCGAACCCGGGCCTTTTCCACCCAGTGTGGGAAAAACTAACTTACTACTAATGGTACTTGCATACACCACTCAGAGATTATTATTATTTATTATTATTAACCATATGGTGCAAGGAAGCCTGAGGCTTATGCTGCACCAGCCAAAAAAAAAAAAATTCCCAAGTTACCCTGAAAGACAGAGAGTCAGAAGTAGAATGGAATCACCAAGAAAGAGAAGAATGATGATATACAGCTCAGGACCCAGGGTGTGCCAAATAACCCAGTGTGAGCCCCTGGAGTTAAATATATGGGGCTTCATTGCAGATAACCCAAGGGACACCCTCTCTTCACCGCTGATCATCGCCCACGGCGAGTGACGTGTTGTCAACGACACATTGGACACCAGAACACTGATAATGACACAATGTGCTGGCTGAATGAGTCCAATTACCTGGTTCAACACGAAGGTGGATGCTTCGTGTGTGGCGCCAGCAAGATGAGTTCATGGTGCCAACTGTCCAGGAAGGTGGCGTGGTTGCTTAATATGGGACATGTTTTGCTGGCAAGAACTTGGATCCCCTGCAGCGTATGGACCAACGTTTTATTGGGGAGATCTACAGGCAGCTTTTGCTCTCCAAATTCATGCTGGCACCCTTCCCCTTGATCTTCATTTATTCTTCAGAGCACTTTCATTCTACATTCAGAAGGGTCATCCAATTGAATTCGGATTGGCTGGAAGCATCTGCAAAATTTTTTTTTTTTTTTTTTTTCAATTATGATTTCTCGCTGGCAGGAGCGATTGTCCTCTTCCTCTAAATGCAGAATCATTTATCAGTTCTTTCCTACTTCGTTTTACTAAGGAACCTTTAACCCCACATCTCTTCATCTATTACTTACTTTCCGGCCATGATTCTATTAATAGGAAGCTTTTTTATTTTAATTTATCCACAACTCTACTCTGTTTCTGTGGCCTTCCTGAAGACCTTGCTCCATATTCCTTTTAATTGCCCTGCATATGAGACGCTTAGACAATGACTATTTTTCACCACTGATCCTGTTATTCCTGTGCAAGAAAAAGTGTTTATCACCTCCAGAAATAAAATGCAAGCACTAGAAGAACTTGAAGTGTTCTCCCTGTGAAAGATGTTAACTGCTTATTCCTCATCATAGATTCTGAAAAGCTTTGATTGTGACTAAACATACTACCGTTCAGGACCTTGTTGCTATGTTGTAAGGCATACACTGAGTGATCACTGAATTATGACCATCTACCTAATACTTCGTAGTTCCTCCTTTTTCCCTCAGTACAGAAGCTGTCTGACAAGGCATTGATTCGACAAGATGTCGGGAGCGTTTGGGAAGTGTGGCCAACCAAGCTGTGTGTAATGCGGTCAGCAATGCAGGTATGGAGGAGATTGATGGATTCAGACGCCTGATATGCCTTTCCATAGTGTCCCACAAGTGCTCTATGGGATTGATATCGGTGGAGTTCAGAGGGCAATCGATATGCTGGAAGTAAGAACTGTGTTCCTCAAACTATTCCTGCACAACAAGTGCCCGATGGCCTGGCGAATTGTCATCTTGGAAGACAGCATCGCCATTCGCGAAAAATATTGTAACATAGCGGGGTGTATACAGTCAGCAAGCAATTGACGATAGTGGAGACCACTGATATGTTGTTCCACATGCTCCAGGGGTAAGGTTCCTGCCAGTGAAACATGCCCCACACCATACAACTATCTTCACCGGCCTGCACTTTTCATATATCATGCATGATGGATCAAGAACCTCATGTTGTTGACGCCAAAACCGTACACGACCATCCACGGTGTGGAGTAAATAACGTAACTCATCCGACCAGCACATCCTCTTCCAGTCTTCTAACGTTCAACTTGCATACACTTTGCACCAGGCAAGTCTTTTACGTCAAAGAACCTTGGTTAGGAGAGGATGCTGTAGGTGTCGTCTGTTGGTATAGCCCATAAGTGCGAGCTTGCCACGCATGGTCATGCCAGATATTGTTTAGGGTTGGCCCACGTTGTATTGGGTAGTCAACTCTTCAACAGTGCTGCGCCTATTCGTCTGTACGAGTCGTCAGACCCGGCGCTCACCTCTAACATCAACCTTTCGCTGACCTTTGCAGTTTGCTGTCGGGTCGTTGTTTGACCATTTTAACGCCAGTCCTGCTGCACTCTAACTACGGCGGGTTTCGAACACCCCACCAGTTCAGCCGTTTGGGAAATCGAAGCCCCAGCTCGTCGAGCATCCACGATCTGTTCTTTATCAAAGTCCTATAAATTCTTCCTTTTATTCATCACATTTGGAATTTTACTACCTACTGAACCACTGACACCTTATCCATGCTACACAGGTGGACTAATTTCGCACCGTCGTACCTCACGTGGTCAGCGGGTCGCATTCAGTTTTCATAGGGGTGGTCATATTTCAGTGATCACTCAGTGTATATACTTTTGACTATTGAAACTTATTTAAAACTATTTCTTAATAATTATAAACTCCCCTGCTAATTATTGTAGGAATTGACTTGGAATGACATGGACTTATTATTATTGTTGCTCTTATATTATTTCTCCCTGATTGGGGATTCCACTCCATGACGGATACTGCTACCAAGTACACAGGGTGGTTGTAATGTCTGGTGTTACTGTTGGTCGAGAAAATCTCTGACTACAGGTGTTCAGGATTGCAACTTTCTGGAGTTCCTTGTAGGTGTTCTCTGGGAGACCTATTGCTGCTGTGTAGAGTCTTTGGTACCATACCGGTTGTTGACACGATGATTGGGATGGTTAATACTTCTTGCATATGCCACATCTCCTTGATCTCATGTCTCAGGTTCATGTACTTCCTAATTTTTTCCTCATGGGTTTTTTGGACATTGCTAGTGTTGGGCACGGCTATGTCAATCAGGTAGGTAGCCTTTTCCATTTTGTCCACAAGGGTTATGTCCAGTCTGTTTTGGAGGATGGTCTTATCGGTTATTATGGGGCGTGGTCCCAGTACACCTTATGGGTTCGGGTTTCTAGTACTGCCAGGGGTTCGTACTTGTAGTATGGTACACTTTCTTTGGTCAACTGGTATTTCCTCGATGTATTATCCTGGCTACCTGGTGGTGTCTATGAGTGCACTCAGCCTGGGTGATCACCTCCCCCCCGCGGTGATGTGTTGGATCGTTTCTGAGGCCAGGTGGCGTCGTCGACATATGTCATCTGACATTCCGGGCTCCTTTGCGATGTATTTTCTATAGTTTCTGGTTTTGATTACCTGGTCTTGGATGGCCAGCATGAATCCTTCAGTGTCGGGGAAGAGCGTCCAGCTTGTGAGCCATGCATTGGACGCAATGTTATCGATGTGATCTTGATGGAGGTCATTTTAGTGTCTAAAGTGCCCATCTTTTTATCTTCGTTTTTTGTACCATTTGGGCGGGAAGGGTTTCCTCGCTTAGGTTGAGTAGGCTATACCACTTATCCATCTTCCTTATGGCCTGGTGCTGTGTTGTTCTCGAAGTAATCCTTCAGATTAACTCTCGCTGTTTTCTGTTGTTCTGTCAGGTCTATCAGGCCCCTTCCTCCCTCTTTCCGAGGTATTGTTATTCTCTCCACTGCTGACTTTGGGTAGTGTTGGCGACTCTTATTCATCATTGTCCTTGTCTTTCGCATGATATCTTCCAGCTCGGTTTTAGTCTAATCTATGTCCCCGAATGTGTATGTTATTACTGGAGCTTCATAGGTGTTTATGGCTTTTACTGTGTTCCCTCCGGTCAATTTCGCTTTCAGTAGGCTTCTGAGTCTCTGATGACATTTTGCTGTCATGCCCTTCTTGATTTCCTTGTGTTCCAACTGCTCAGCCTGCATCATCCGTAGGTATTTGTAGGTCTCTCTTTCTGTCATAGCTTTGATCTCTTTACCAGTTGGCAGCTGGTAGTTTCGGCCAACTAATTTTCCCAGGTGCAGTGTGTAGGTCTTGCATTTTTCTAGACCAAATTCCATCCTGATGGCCTTCCTGAATTCTTTGGTGATTCGGAGTAGTTGCTGCGTAGAGCTTGATATCATCCATGTACATCAGGTGGGTGAGGGTGTACAGGTTCTTTCTTCCTTCTTTCAGGTTATATCCATACTTGCTGCCGTTGAGCATGGTGGATAGCGGGTTGAATGCTAGACAGAACCATAGTGGGCTCATAGCATCTCCTGGCAGATTCCTCTTTTAATGGGGATTGACCTGGTTGTGATGTTCTCGACCTTAACAGTGATACTCCATTTCTTCATTGTTGCTCCTCGGAGGTTTGTCACTATCGGATTCACTTTGTAGATCTTCAGGGTATCTATTAGCCAGCCATGAGGTACGGAGTCGAAGGCCTTGCGGAATCCTCCCCATACCGTGTGGAAAGGCACGGGTTCGAATCTCGTCGATGACGCGAGGAACTTTAATGGGCTTTTTTCACTCCGTTGGTAAGTTAGTCGGTCTCAGTGTAGATAACAAGATTTGTCCAGCAAAACAGACAAATCAACTATAGAACACACGCAATTAACAGACATAAGACAGCACGGCAGATGAATTTAATTATTCGGGCGGCCTAAATAGAATAGTTTGGTTTTTGTTTTTGTATATATCCTCCGTCTGCGCGGTAGCACAGTGGTATCGTCACCGTCCTTCTCACACCGGGTGGAAAAGGCCCTGGTTCGAATCCCGTCGATGACGCAAGGAACTTTAATGGGCTTTTTTCATTCCGTGGCTGAGTTAGTCTGTCTTAGGCGTAGAGAGCAAGGTTTTTCTCCCAGAAACTGGAGTTTTTCTTCCAGCAAAACAGACAAATCGACCATAGAACACACGCAATTAACAGACATAAGATACACAGTATGGCAGATGAATTCAATTATTCGGATGGCCTAAAAATAATAGCTGTATAAATTATTATTATTATTATTATTATTATTAGGTGTATGGTGCAAGGAAGCCTGAGGCGTATGCTGCACCAGCCAAAAAAAAATTTTCTGAATCACCCTGAGAAAGGGAGAGAGAAAAAGAGTCAGAAGTAGAAGGGAATCACCGAGAATAGTAGAATGATGATATCCAGCTCAGAAGCTTAGGTGTGCCAAGTCCATACTTACCAGGTCTGAGCCCCTGGGGTTGATTATCGATATAAATTTTTTGTATATTTATCTTGGAATTGTACACAAACTTTGTGTGTGTGTGTATGTGTGTGTAAATAAATTAATGAATGAATGAATGAATGTAAAGAACCTCCAAGACTGTATTTATAGAAGACTCTAGAATTAACTCCTATTAATATAGGCAAATCATCGGCATATAAAATGACTTTATTTAAAAGCTCTATCTAACCACTCCTGTAGGACCATGTTCCAGATTAGTGGACCTAACAAGAAAAAAATTCGTATTAATTTATATAACTGTTTAGAACAATTGGCGTGGCCTAGTCTTCTTGGGAGCTTTACCACCGTAGGAAGTCAAAGTGTTCTCGAAATCCACAAAGATGGCGAGTACATATTTGTCGGAAGAATAATAAAGATTACAAAATCAACCAATGATCATTACTAGATCTTCCAGCCTAAAAGGCGTATTGGAAGAGTGAGATTAGATTAGCATACAGAAGAAATTCAAAGGTAGTAGCAGTAGTAGTAGTATTTGTAGTGGCACGTGATGCAAGAAAGCAAGAAGTGTATGATCGTATGTAGCATCAACCAAAAAAAAAAATTATACCATTCCCTCCAAATGCCTGTCCAGTTCCTCCTTAAATTTATTTAGTCTATCAACTTCCACAACGACAGATGGAAGTTTGTTCCAGCAATTAACCACCCGCTGGCTGAAGGCAAATTTGCGCACATCTATCTTTTCTTAATTTGAATTTATGCCCCCATAGGTTCGTAATCTGAGCAAGTGGAAGGATCCCATCAGAATTCAGCGTGCTCAACCCATTCAAGGCCTTATACACCTCAATCAGATCACCGCGCTGGTGCTTGGTCTCCAGCCACTGCAATTTGCAGAACTTAAGCCTCTCTTGGTAAGAGCATACCTTCATTCCCCTCACCAATCTTGTTGCCTTTCTCTGTACACACTCAAGTGATACTGTTGCACATCGAAGACTGCTGCACAAATTGGAGCAGTGTGGCATTGGAGGCAAATTGCTGCTATGGATAAGGGGATGATTGAGTGGCAGAAGACAGAGAGTGGTAATCAATGGACACTGCTCAACGTGGACTAATGTTATTAGTGGAGTTCCTCAGGGTTCAGTGTTGGGTCTGTTGTTGTTTTCGGTGTTTATGAATGATATTGATGATGGGATATCAAGTTTAATGTCCAAGTTTGCAGATGATACAAAGGTTGGCAGGGTTGTTAAGGACACTACTGACGCTATGCTGCTGCAACAGGATCTGGAAAGGTTGAACAGATGGGCTGGGAGGTGGCAAATGAAGTTTAACATTGACAAATGTAAAGTACTACATATGGGAAACAGTAACCCCAGAGCAACGTATCAACTCTGCGTTACTACACTGACAGTGGCGGAGAATATAAAGGACCTGGGGGTAATTGTGCAGGCAGATATGAAGTTCTCTGAGCAGTGCAGACGAGCTGCAAGAGTAGCTCATGGTGTCTTGTCAATGATATACAGGAATTTTTCTAGCAGGGATAAGGAGGTGATTATTCCCTTGTATAAGGCAATGGTTAGGCCACATCTTGAGTACTGTATACAGATCTGGAGGCCTCATTTCAAGAAGGATGTAGAGCTGCTGGAACGGGTACAGAGAAGGGCAACAAGATTAGTGAATGTAACAAAGGGGTACTATTACGAAGAAAGGCTTAAGTTTTGCAAATTACAGACTCTGGAGTCTAGGCACCGGCGAGGTGATCTGATAGAGGTGTATAAGGCTTTGAATGGTTTGAGCATGCTCAATGCCAATGGGATTCTTCATCTTGCCCAGAATAATCGCCTCAGAGGGCACAAATTCAAATTGAGGAAGGACGGATGTCGGATAGATGTGCGGAAATTTGCCTTTGGCCAGCGGGTCGTTGGTTGGTGGAACCGACTTCCATCACTTGTTGTTGAAGTTGATAGCCTAAACAAATTTAAAGCTCAACTGGACAGGTATTTCGAACGAACGGAGGGGTGCAATGTGAGTGGTGTGTGTTTTTTTTTTTTTTTTTTTTTTTTTTGGCTGATGCTGAATAAGCTTGCTTTCTTGCATCATATGCCTCTACTAATGCTAATGCTAATGCTAAGTAAATCTACATCCTTCCAAAAATGAGGCCTCCAGACCTGTACGGAATACTCAAGGCGTGGCCTGACCATTGCCTTATACAGAGGGACAATCACTTCCTTTCCCTGCTAGAAAAATTTCTATATATGATTGACAACACCCCAAGACCTGCCCTAGCAGCCTGTGTCCATTGCTCAGAAAACTCACAATTACTCCCAGGTCTTTTTCATTTTCTACCACCTTAAGTGTAGTACCACAGAGTTCGTATGTTTCTCTGGGGTTACTTTTACCCATATGCAGTACTTTGCATTTGTCAAGATTAAACTTCAGTTGCCACTTCTTAGCCCATCTGCCCAAGTTTTCTAGATCCTGTTGCAGTAGTATACTGCCATTACCGTCATTAGCAAGCCTGCCAACCATTGTATTATCTGCAAACTAAGCCTGATATACCTTCATCAATATCATTGATAAATATACAAAACAACAGTGGACCCAACACCGAACCCTGTGGGACTCCATTAATAACATTAGTCCACGAAGAGTAGCACCCATTAATTACCACTCTCTGTCTTGTCCCACTCAACTATCCTCTTATCCATTGTAGCAACTTACCCTTAATACCATTCTGCTCCAATTTGTACAGTAGTCTTCCATGCACAACAGTGTCAAAAGCTTTCCTGAAATCCAAGTATATGATATCAAAATTATTTTTTGCATCCAGTTCCTTTGTAACTACATCATAATATCCTATGAAATTTGTCAGACAAGACTTTCCCTTAATAAACCCATGCTGTGTCTGAATTATTGCTGCAGTCTTGTCTAGATGATCCTACAATCTAACCATTGACTCCATCATTTTACCCGTAACAGAAGTTAAACTAACTGGTCTGTAATGACTCGTGTCATCCTTCGATCCCCTTTGTGAAATGGGTAATCTGGAATCCATGAGGCATTCCAGAAGCTTCCCTATTTTAGCCTACCAGGCAATTGGACGATAATACTTGCATCATTTCTGGCTTGGGGATAAGTTTTAATAATGCTAGCTTCCAACTAGATGGAAAGACACTTTGACTCAAATATTTCGAGTAATAAACGAAGGTATATTATTTTCTGTGCAGCTAAATGCGTAAGAGTGTGTTGTGGCGGGCAGCTAAGTAATGAGTCCACTGAATTAATTCCTGCAAGAGGACGTAACTGTTGTCTTCGTGCATTCAAATTCCTCCATAAAAAATACTAAATTACCGCTTTGAATCTCGAAAACAGCTCTGTACTGAGAGAGAGAGAGAGAGAGAGAGAGAGAGAGAGAGAGCTGTTTTAGATAACTCGTACTGTTATTATTGAAGAAGTATTTTCGATTCAATTATTCTTACACATATTTCTTCTTCATCGCTCACCCAAAAACTAAAAAAAAAAAAAAAAAACGAAATCCAACTAATTAAAAATTTTCCAGAATAGCAGACGAAGCAACTGTCTGCAGCAGTTTTGGGGGCTATTATTGGGCTAGATCTCTGATCATTGCAAAAAGCATTTTATGTTTTATTTGTTGCAGAGCTACCGCGGTAGCTGATAAAGGTGGTTAAAGATTTTAGTGTTTTGTATAAGAGCGTCTTTGGACATGGCGCCAAAGTTTAGGTTTCAAGAAAGTAAGTTTTGTTTTCTACATCACACAAGAATACAAAAATAATAGATAATTGGCCTCGTTTGAGAACCTGTGAATTGTTTTACCGATTTTTTAGTTGCATACGATATTGGAAATTATGAAAAAAGATGTATTTGTTTCCTATCTTCTGTGTATAATTGATGGTGCCTTGCGTGTTTGTTTTGTTATGTATGGTAGATTTGTGGGTCGAAGGTTTTTTTTATTTGTGTGATTTTCATTTATATGTTCTGAGTTTTGCTATTCCTTCATTTTGTCCTATTGTAGTATTGGAAGTACTGCCTGTTATTTATTTTTTCTTTGAAATACTACCAGTAAATTTATTACTATTTGAACAAATATCGTGTTCACAGGCATCGATCTAAAATTAAATCGACTAGGTTTTGAACCAGGAAATGGTGTAGCTATAGACAGCGGATAAACGATCGTACTCTTCCAAGTCGTATATTTAGTTCGCTAATCATTTAAGTTATTAATACTGCGCTGTCGTGACTCGGTGCGCCTCCCATTTTTCTGAAGAACAACGTTACGTTGTCACACTCACTGAGCGTGATTGGCCGTGCTTATACTTGGCACATGTCAATCTTATCGTAGTCAGCTGGTAGGTCATTGATCGTGTTTGTACATTCACAATCGTGAATGTTCGGATATTAAAATTGAATCATAACACTTTCTACTGCATTTTATTTCACACATTCTTTTTTGAAGTAAAAGTGACCAAACTACAGTAATTAAAAGATTTAGTAATCAAATAATTCCAAATGCTAAATATAGAAAATTTTAACCCAATTATTACCCCCTCCCCCCTTTTTTGTAATTTCTTTTGCACCCTTATAGCTTACTATTCACCCATTTGTAACTCAGTACTTTAACTTGTGAGCACATATATTAGGGTAAAATTTACCCAATGAATCTTGAAAACAGCACCACTTTTCAGTATCTGTCAAGAACATTTCCACATATAACGTAATGAGGGAGTTTTCTTGATTTGTCCTGAGAACTTGCATTCAATTATCATGTAACTACACGCTTGTTTATTGTCTGGGTTAAAGTTTACTCCATATATGTATAAATATTTCTAGTATTTTTTTAAAGATTCAGTTATGGGTGCACCCTCCAAAATGCCATTTTGTCGTATGTAAAAAGAAATGGTAAAACAGCAATTTTTTTAAGACAACTAACACAAATTAACATCACATACAATCACTGATTCTTCTCGCCTATTTATTACTAGATAATATGTAAGAAAAGGAAGAAGGCAGTGAATGATTGGTGGTTTTAATTCAGCACCAAGGGGAGGGGGGACTTGTTTCCCGATTTTAAACCAGCACTGAGGGGGTGGCTAGTTTTCCAATTTTTAATCAATGTCGAGGGTGGGAAAACTAATTTATGCCTCCTCGCTGACAGTCTGGAGGGTGCACCTGTAACTGAATTTCTGCCGTATTTTTTCAGTTATGTAGAATATGGAAAATAAATAGAAACTTAGAAGTTCCTGATAAAGATTTACAAAGAACATCATGTTGCTATTTTTGTTAAGACTGCACATCTGACTTTGATTATTGTAATCTTAATTCCAGTAATTGTGTTTATTTTTATTTATTTGTAATGAAATGTCTGTTGCATACATCCAATTTAAACCTGAGCTGGGAATGTGGGGTCTTTATGACCCCATGTGATTTCAGTGATGTGCTCTTCATCTACTTGGTCCATACAGTTGAAAAGAAACTCTTAGTAACTTTCAGCAAAGTGGTATCTTTGATTTTTCCATTGAAAATCCATAAATCTCTTAGTTATTACACAAACAGGAAAAATTCAGGATGGAGTTAAGCCTGTTCTTGATTATTATATGCACATTCTGAAAAATAAGTCTTTAAAATTAGTGGCATCCTTTACATCAAATTATTGAAGCACACGGGCTTTACATTTTATGGCAGCTCCTCCAGTTATAACATTGTCTAGCCTTGTGTTGTTGGCAAGTCTGTGTGGGGTTCAATTGTTGAAGCATGCAAGTTTTTTGAGTTATATATAGCTCTCCAAGTAAAGGAGATGATAAAAAAAAAAAAACATCAATGCAAATGTTTCTAAAGGACTATAGAGGGGTTTTTATTTTAAAAAATAATTTAAATATAATATAAAATAAAAATGTATTTTTCATAGTTGTGTTCATAATAAATTGAAATAAAAATGAATCAAAAAGTGAACAATTTTGAATTATTTCTTATTGATATTTAAGGTTATAAGTGGGTAACATTTTCTTAGTGCATGCAATTATCAAAAACAGTAGCCTGACCAATTAAGGGTTAATATTTATCTGTCATTTTTAAAATGATCTGTCAAAATTTATTGCTTATTTCAATACTTTTCCTTTCCTACCCCATATATATATTTTATGATTTCTGGCTTTCTAGATCTCTGATGTCAGAGTGAAACTGTGTTTATGTTAGGCTATATAATGTCAACATATGGTGATTTAACTGATACTTCAAATTCATCAGATTTATTTACTACACTCCTAGCATTAGTGTACAAGCAAGTAAACATATACCTCTGTATTTTTGGTTTCTAGCAATTACATTGGCTGTGTAAGAGTACTTTCCCTTCTGATTTTTAGGCTAATTCATATCAAAATAGAAATAATGAAAATAGAATCAATTTCACCTCTGCATGTGTGCCTGCTGTTATACTATAAGTCTGTTTCCTTCCCCCCAACCTATCAGTTTTCCAACTCACCTAATACTGCCTCAATATTATCAGTAAATTTTATTTTACCCATTCTGTATAATTGTATTTTATAAAATACAGTACATATTAAATTAAATTCTATCCCATTCCTGTAGGAAGCCCTATGTGTTAAGAAGCACTGGCCTTACTGAGAAAAATTCTACCCCACGAGCCTTGCACAGTCTCTCCAGGGCCAAACTGATTTACGAGACTTTCATAAATTCTCTTCTGTTGTGTCATGGCAAAATTTCAAACACTTTCAAATTTGGCCCAAATGTGGCTTTGTCTCAATATCACTTCATACTTGTTAAGTAAAATCTTCGAATTCCTATGCTTAATGTCATTAGTGCCAAATCTTCGAATTCCTATGCTTAATGTCATTAGTGTACTACAGTATTACATTTTGTGCCCCTAAAAGATGATAGTTGTTCTACAGTAGGACCAGGGTATGTCTGCTAGTGAAAGATGATCCTTACTCCATAAAATATTTCTCATTTCTCTGACAAGTCACCATTCATAACTACTTACTGTGGGACCAGATGCAGAGGGTAGGCACTAATGTTCAGGTGGACAGTTTAGTGTTTGACAAGTCGCCTGATTTAATTCCTTTGAGGCTGTGACCTTCTTCAAGAACTGAAATTTGCCCAACAAAATGCTAAACACTTCTGCTGAATTCCTTCACTTTGTCTCTGCCCTCGCACGCACCACTCACACACACAGGCGCCTCCGTAGCCAGGTGGGAAGGAGCAGCAGTGCGTAGCACACGCTTCTTGATTAGACCGGGGTTCGAGCCCGTCACCACCAAATACGGAGGATGCGGAAAGGTCATTCAGGGAATGACCACCGCATATCCCGGAGCAATATGGCCTTAGTTGCTAATGCTCCTAAAAACCAAATAACAATAACAACAACTCACAAACACACATCTGTGGCATTATGTCTAGCTAGTCTAGCCTGCATTCATAATTAGTGTTATTCACACTTCACATTAATCTCTTAAGAACAATCATGTAATGCCTCACAACACATTAATTTGTGTATTTCTTTTGAAAAGAGGCTTTTTTTTTTTATTGCTAAAAAGGATTGTTCATAATGGCATTGATATTTTGTATGTTCAGTTACCTCTATGAATTTTTAGTGTGATTCTTCTTAAACATTGTTTTATATACACTTATTCAAAAATGAATGCATTTTAGTTCATTCTAAGTGTCATGGTTCATTATTAATTTATTAAGTATTCTATGCTCCATAACTACATTAAATATTTTAATTATTAATAGAAAGGTTATTAATAGAAATAGTAATAGAAATTGTGATAGCAATATTTATTATATATGTAGGATAAAAAAAATGTGTTTTTAAAAGTAAGTGTTATTTAGAAACAGTCAGTTATTTATTTGAATGTTTTTGTCATAGAAAAATAATATTGATTGTAAAATTGGAGACATTGCATAATATTAGTTTAGCGTAGTTCTTAATATTTTTTTCAGACATCATAATTGTGTTGTAATTTTGATGAGTGAGAATTTGACAGTCACACTTTTGACAAAAAATTACTATTTGAATAATATGCTGCCATTGGCATCTTTACAAATCAGACAAACTGTCATTACTGTTTCTGTATGCTTGTGATCTCTAATTAATATATACACTCAGTGATCACTGAATTATGACCAACCACCTAATACAATGTTGGGCTGCCATTCACATGGATAAAACTAATATTTGCCTAGGCAGTGACTCCACTAGGTGTCTGAAGACATCTGCAGCCATTCTGCCTGCAAGGAATTTCCATTGTCGGAATGGATGATAGTTTCTTGCCCATACATCTCACTTCCCATCCCAAAACAATCACACAGGCATTCTATTGGAATGAGGTCTGGGGAATTTGGAGGCCAATAAAGATGGATATCTTCTATCTTCACTATGTTTCTCGAACCACTCATACACAGTGCAGGCCTGATGACATGGCACATCATCTTGGAAGATCCCATTTCTGTCCTGGAAAAAATGCAACATGGCAGGGTGTGCATTGTACCTTAAAAGCTGTTGGTAGATTTCACCAGTGAGACGTTAGTCCATACCCATCAGGGGTCCTACTTGCCAGAAAAACATGCCCCGTATTAAGTCACCACTGCCACCTGCCTGGGTAGTGGACACCATACATGTTGGGTCCATGGACTTGTCTCGTTTGCACCAGACGCGAAGGCATCCATCATCATATTGTACCAGGTAGGGCTTACAATACTGGTCAAAATCTTAATACCGGTATTTTGGTATTTTTAATTTATGAAACCGGTATTAATACCGATATTCCAAAAACGTTTTTCTCAATAAATTTTGATGACAATTAGTCCAATAAAGTAAAGAAAAAAACAAGTACTGTAATTACTTGAATTCATGTTTTAAATAAACTTTTATTGCAATAATAAATATTCTGCAAAAAATCATTAAAATACAGTTATTCTAAAAACAAAAAATATATATTGTTACTGCAAAGTTTAGTTATGTTTAAGCATCCACACTACCTGACCGAATGAAGTGAGCTCTTAAGAAACATAAGCAATCAATAGTATGATCGTTTAAAATGGATCTAATTTTGGTACATATTTGATTAGCGGCAGAAAACGCCCTTTCGGATTCTATTCTGGTACTGTTGTACTGAGATAATCGTAGATGATCTCAGTCCATATTTTCTAGACTTTGAACTTTTTTAGCAAAAATAGTTAAAAGTATTTCATTAATTTCCGACTCAAGTTCATCTTTTAAAATCTCATTTGAGTCAGGTAATTTCTTATTTTGGAAAGAATTTGCAGAACACTGATGTTCTGTTCCATGTTGGTCTTCCCTGGTTGAATTATGTTCATCATTTTCTGAAGGAGAAAGGCATTTTATTAAGCGAAGTATAAATTTCACTATAGTATCTTTACTGAGTCTGGGAGAGAGCAAAGAGTGGGGATAAGGAATAAAGAGAGCAAAGAGTGCAGTTAAGGAATTCTTCACATATATAAATTCAAAGAAGAGAAGGACAAATCAGATTGGACCCCTTACGTAATGGACGTGGGACAGTATTAGATACCACGAATTACATATTCAACCCATTCAAGGTATTATAGACCTGTTAGTTTAACTTCTGTTCCAGGTAAATTAATGGAGGCACTGGTTAAAGAAGCACTGCAGGATCATCTAGACAAGAATTCAGTTATAGCTCAGACGCAGCATTGTTTTGTTAAGGGCAGGTCTTGCCTGACCAATTTGATTGGATACTATGATGTAGTCACAAAAGAACTGGATGCAGGGAATAACTTTGATATTATATATTTGGATCTTAGAAAGGCTTTTGATACTGTTGCACATGGAAGACTGCTGCACAAATTGGAGCAGTGTGGCATTGGAGGCAAATTGCTGCTATGAATAAGGGGATGGTTGAGTGGCAGAAGACAGAGAGTGGTAATCAATGGACACTGCTCAACGTGGACTAATGTTATTAGTGGAGTTCCTCAGGGTTCAGTGTTGGGTCCGTTGTTGTTTTCGGTGTTTATGAATGATATTGATGATGGGATATCAAGTTTAATGTCCAAGTTTGCAGATGATACAAAGGTTGGCAGGGTTGTTAAGGACACCACTGACGCTATGCTGCTGCAACAGGATCTGGAAAGGTTGAACAGATGGGCTGAGAGGTGGCAAATGAAGTTTAACATTGACAAATGTAAAGTACTACATATGGGAAACAGTAACCCCAGAGCAACGTATCAACTCTGCTGTACCACACTGACAGTGGTGGAGAATGAAAAGGACCTGGGGGTAATTGTGCAGGCAGATATGAAGTTCTCTGAGCAGTGCAGACGAGCTGCAAGAGTAGCTCATGGTGTCTTGTCAATGATATACAGGGATTTTTCTAGCAGGGATAAGGAGGTGATTATTCCCTTGTATAAGGCAATGGTTAGGCCACATCTTGAGTACTGTATACAGGTCTGGAGGCCTCATTTCAAGAAGGATGTAGAGCTGCTGGAATGGGTACAGAGAAGGGCAACAAGATTAGTGAATGGAACAAAGGGTTGCTCTTACGAAGAAAGGCTTAAGTTTTGCAAATTACAGTGTCTGGAGACTAGGCACCGGCGAGGTGATCTGATAGAGGTGTATAAGGCTTTGAATGGTTTGAACATGCTCAATGCCAATGGGATTCTTCATCTTGCTCAGAATAATCACCCGAGAGGGCATAAATTCAAATTGAGGAAGGACGGATGTCGGATAGATGTGCGGAAATTTGCCTTTGGCCAGCGGGTGGTTGGTTGGTGGAACCGACTTCCATCACTTGTTGAAGTTGATAGCCTAAACAAATTTAAGGCTCAACTGGACAGGTATTTCGAGCGAACGGAGGGGTGAAATGGGAGTGGTGTGTTTTTTTTTTTTTTTTGGCTGATGCTGAATAAGCTTGCTTTCTTGCATCATATGCCTCTACTAATGCCAATGCTAATGCTATTACATACCTTGAATGGGTTGAGCACGCTGAATTCTGATGGGATCCTTCCACTTGTTCAGATTACGAACTGAAGGGAGCATAAATTCAAATTAAGAAAGGACAGATGTAGAATAGATGTGCGGAAATTTGCCTTCAGCCAGCGGGTGGTTAATTGCTGGAACAAACTTCCATCTGACGTTGTGGAAGTTGATAGCTTGAATAAATTTAAGGAGGAACTCGACAGGCATTTGGAGGGAATGGTGTGATTTTTTTTTTTTTTTTTGGCTGATGCTGCATAAACTCATACACTTGCTTTCTTGCATCACATGCCACTACTACTACTACCACAGGTGAAGTTTCAGATGAACTCAACAGTTACTTTGCATCGATATTTACATAAAAAAACCCCTTTGTGTCAATGAGATATTATGGAATGAAGTTGAAAAAAATGTAATTAAGGATGTTGAAATTTCAAATGATTTGACAAATGTAAAGTACTACATATGGGAAACAGTAACCCCAGAGCAACGTATCAACTCTGCTGTACCACACTGACAGTGGTGGAGAATGAAAAGGACCTGGAGGTAATTGTGCAGGCAGATATGAAGTTCTCTGAGCAGTGCAGACGAGCTGCAAGAGTAGCTCATGGTGTCTTGTCAATGATATACAGGGATTTTTCTAGCAGGGATAAGGAGGTGATTATTCCCTTGTATAAGGCAATGGTTAGGCCACATCTTGAGTACTGTATACAGGTCTGGAGGCCTCATTTCAAGAAGGATGTAGAGCTGTAGGATGTAATTAATACATAACTTGATACGAAAGTTATATAAAGGGATTTCGCAGATAACACTCGTTACTGAAACGTAAATATTTCGTAGATAACACTCGTTACTGAAACATAAATATAGCATTATAACTGTGTTTGGATACAAGTTTAGGATTTAATTTTGTACAGAAATTGAAATTTTATTGAAAGTAAATCTAAATCATGACTCAAACCAGAGCAGCAAAGCAAAGGGCTCAAGCTAATGGGAATGCTGTGGCCCAGGGGAGAACTGAGGGGGACAGTTGGCCTCTGAATCACAGCCTTGTAAGATGCACTATTTGCTTGATGTTTGCGGAGCAGTCAAGTATGGGACATGATACTGCCATGGGGGATGTCTTTGTGTGTGTGCGATGCAAGGAGTGTAAGGAGATAAGGCGACAACTCAGCGTTGTTATGGGCCTATATGAGAGCTTGAAGGATAGGGTGGATGCCCTCGAAGGATTACAAGTGAGGGGCCCATCAAGCTCTCAGCTGCCCACACCAATGCCAGAGCTTGCACTTGGTCATCGCGGAACACAGCGGCAACTCCCAAGGCAGAATGCGCTGGTCCCAAAGGAACTAGTAGTTGTTGGTGACTCTATTGTCAGGCGCCTCCGTAGCCAGGTGGGAAGGAGCAGCAGTGCGTAGCACACTCTTCTTGATTAGACCGGGGTTCGAGCCCGTCACCACCAAATACGGAGGATGCGGAAAGGTCAGGGAATGACCACCGCATATCTCGGAGCAATATGGCCTTAGTTGCTAATGCTCCTAAAAACCAAATAACAAACTAACAGACTCTATTGTCAGGGAAATGGGAAACATGCTTTGTAAAAAGGATAGGTGGAATAGGACCAGGGTATGTCTGCCAGGGGCAAAAGTTGATGACGTTGTAGAGCGGATATCATCTTTTAAGGGCACAAAAGGTGATATAGTTGTACACGTTGGCACTAATGACATTAAGAGTAGGAGACCGGCGGAATTACTTGACAAGTACAGGTCACTGATGAAAAAAAGCCGTGAATTAGGGTTGACATTGAAAGTGTCTGCAATTCTGCCCAGACACGATAGGAGGGAGTATATGATGAGAGCCCTGTCAATCAATTCGGCCCTGGAAAGATTGTGCAGGGCTCAAGGGGTAGAATTTTTTTCAGCCTGGTCTGTACTTGTTAACAGGAGAGACTGCTTCTACAGGGATGGGATACACTTAAATAGAAAGGGTGCAAGAATGTTTGCTGATGCTATCGAGGCAATGTTAGGTGGGTCGGAAAACTGCTAGATTGGGGGGATACAAGGACTAATAGATTAACAGTAGCCACTGGCAGAGGTGAAAGTGATTCTTGCACTGCTTCTATTGGAATGAGCCGCAGCCTGGAAAATAAGATGCAGGATATTTCAGAGACTGCTGGGAATCATTGGGGTACAAGTAAACACATGGGTTGTGTTAGGGTAGCTAAGAAAAAGAACAGGTGCATGTATACTTGTGTGTACACCAATGCTAGGAGTTTAGTAAATAAATTTGATGAATTTGAGGTATTGCTCAAAACATCAAAGGCAGATATTGTGGGGATTTCAGAGACGTGGTGTCACACAGATATAAGAAATGCAGAACTGGAATTTGGGGAGTACAATGTCTACAGAAAGGATAGACAGGATAGGAAGGGAGGAGGGGTTATGCTATTAGTTAAAAAACACATAAAATCCAAGGAAGTGAAGCCAGTCGACATCGCTGGACAGTGCAGTGTCGAGTCAGTTTGGTGTGACATAAGCATTGGGAGATCAAAATTGAGAGTAGGAGTGTGCTATAGGCCTAATGACTCTGATGAGTATAATAAGAAACTGTTCGGAGAAATAGAGTGGGCCAGTAAATCAGAGAGTCTTATAATGGGGGATTTTAATTTCCCAGATATTGACTGGAATTTGGGGGCTGGTCACTCACACAGTAGCAAGGCTTTTGTGGATTTATTGGATGATTGTTTTCTACATCAGCATGTTCGGGAGGCAACTAGAGGGAGTAATACTCTTGATTTGATTATCAGTAGTGATTCTTCATGCATTAAGAATCTGCAGATAAATGAACCACTTGGTGGCAGTGATCACAGTGTGCTGAAGTGGGAGTTACTCAAAGAGGTAACTACCATTAGGGGTAAAGGGAAGGGGTATTGCTTTCGTAAAGGCGACTACAATGGACTGAGACATTGATTCTCTAGCTTACTGCTAGAGTTGAATACACCTCTGGCATTCCCCTCGCTGAATAACTCCTCATGTGTGAATGTCGATGCAAAATATTCATTTAGTTTGTTAGCTACCCGAGCAGGGTCATCAACAGTTGACCCATCGATCTCAAGTGGACCAATCTGATTCATCCCCTTCCTTCTAGAGTTTACATAAGTAAAGAACTCTTTGCTGTTTAAATTATTTAAATTCTATACAGTGGGATCAACTGATGATATTGCCAACAGCAAATTCAAAATGGGAAGCATTCAAAGAACTTATCGTGGAAGCTACTAGGCTTTACATACCAACTAAGAAATATTGTTCAAGGTTTAGGCCTAAATGGTTGTCAGATGAACTAATGAGGCATATGGCAGAGAAGAAAAATGCATGGGATACATACAAATTAACACGTGACACGGACGCCTATGATAGATACAAGTTGATCTGTAACCAAGTTACAAAGGAGGTTAGGCAGGCGAAGGCAGATTACGAGAGATCCTTGGCAAGGGATGCGAAGAAAAACAGCAAAGAGTTCTTTACTTATGTAAACTCTAGAAGGAAGGGGATGAATCAGATTGGTCCACTTGAGATCGATGGGTCAACTGTTGATGACCCTGCTCGGGTAGCTAACAAACTAAATGAATATTTTGCATCGACATTCACACATGAGGAGTTATTCAGCGAGGGGAATGCCAGAGGTGTATTCAACTCTAGCAGTAAGCTAGAGAATCTTGTAATAACTGAGAGCAAAGTGGAGGAGAAATTGTTGAAGATAAACACAAGAAAGGCACCTGGGGTGGATGGGATCTATCCAGTTATATTAAAGGAGGCAGCAAAGGAGGTAAGCAAACCCTTAGCCATAATTATGAGAGCTTCCTTGGACTCAGGGGAGGTACCCATTGACTGGAGATGTGCAAATGTGACCCCAATTCACAAAGGGGGATCAAAGGCTGGCACAAGTAATTATAGACCTGTGAGTTTAACTTCTGTTCCCGGAAAATTAATGGAGGCACTGGTGAAAGAAGCACTGCAGGATCATCTAGACAAGACTTCAGTTATAGCTAGGACACAGCATGGTTTTGTTAAGGGGAAGTCTTGCCTGACCAATTTGATTGGATACTATGATGCAGTCACAAAAGAACTGGATGCAGGGAATAACTTTGATATTATATACTTGGATCTTAGAAAGGCTTTTGATACTGTTGCACATGGAAGACTGCTGCACAAATTGGAGCAGTGTGGCATTGGAGGCAAGTTGCTGCTATGGATAAAGGGGTGGTTGAGGGGGAGAAGACAGAGAGTGGTAATCAATGGACACTGCTCATCGTGGACTAATGTTATTAGTGGAGTCCCTCAGGGTTCAGTATTGGGGCCTTTATTGTTTTCTGTATTTATAAATGATATTGATGATGGTATATCAGGCTTAATGTCCAAGTTTGCAGACGATACGAAGGTTGGCAGGGTTGTCAAGGACACTACTGACACTATGCTGCTGCAACAGGATTTGGAAAGGTTGCGCAGATGGGCTTCGAGGTGGCAAATGAAGTTTAACATTGACAAATGTAAAGTACTACATATGGGAAACAGCAACTCCAGAGCAACGTATCAACTCTGTGGTACTACACTGACAGTGGTAGAGAATGAAAGGGACCTGGGGGTGGTGGTGCAGGCAGATATGAAGTTCTCTGAGCAGTGCAGACGAGCTGCAAGAGTAGCTCATGGTGTATTGTCAATGATATATAGGAATTTTTCTAGCAGGGATAAGGAGGTGATTATTCCCTTGTATAAGGCAATGGGCAGGCCACACCTAGAGTACTGTATACAGGCCTGGAGGCCTCATTTCAGGAAGGATGTAGAGCTGCTGGAACGAGTACAGAGAAGGGCAACTAGATTGGTGAATGGGACAAAGGGGTTCTCTTACGAAGAAAGGCTTAAGTTTTGCAAATTACAGTGTCTGGAAACCAGGCACCAGCGGGGTGATCTGATAGAGGTGTACAAAGCCTTGAATGGTTTGAGCATGCTCAATGCTGATGGGATTCTTCCTCTAGCTCAGAAAAATCACCTGAGAGGGCATAAATTCAAATTGAGGAAAGACAGATGTAGGATAGATGTGCGGAAATTTGCCTTTAGCCAGCGGGTGGTTGGTGGGTGGAACAGACTTCCATCCCTTGTCGTGGAAGTTGATAGCCTAAATAAGTTTAAGGCTCAGCTGGACAGGTATTTCGAACGAACAGAGGGGTGAAGTGGAAGTGGTTATTTTTATTTATTTATGTTACTTTTTTTTTTTTTTTTTGGCTGATGCTGCATAAGCTTGCTTTCTTGCATCAAATGCCTCTACTAATGCTAATGCTAATTATTTAATGAGAACTTTCGAGCCTACAGGCGAGTAAGGCTCCTATAGTTGATGGCATATACCCTATAATCTTAAAAGAGACGGCAAGTGAGTGCATCGAACCATTAAGGCATGGTTCAATGAGAGCATCACTGGACTCGGGAGAGATTCCGTTGGATTGGTATAAATTGTAACATAAAGGCGGTTCTAGGAGTGTAACGGGAAATTGCCAACCGGCCAGTCTAACTTCAGTAGTAGGGAAAATCATGGAGGCAATGATCAAGGGTGGAATTCAGAATCATTTAAATGAAAAATCAATTCTGTAGGATACATAGCATGGTTTTGTAAAGGGAAAATCATGTTTAATTAATCTGGTTAGCTATTTTGACAGGGTCATTCAAGAGCTGGACTTTGGGAATAATTTCGACATTGTTTATTTGAATTTCAGCAAAGCATTTGACCCAGTCCCACATGAGTGGTTACTTTATAAGTTGGAGCAGGCTGGAATCATAGGAAAAATCCTTAGATGGATGGCACGATGGCTTGAGGGCACCAGGCAGAGGGTTGTGATAAATGGTTATTCCTCAGATTGGGTTAATGTAAGGAGTGGGGTTCCCCAAGGATCAGTATTTGGACTACTGTTGTTTTTGATTATCTTAAATGACATCTATGAAGGGATGAAGGGCGTGAGGTCTAAACTTGCAGATGATATAAAGATCAGTAGAGTAGTTAATGATCGCCACCCATCAGAGCTTCTTCAGAGTAACCTAGATAGATTTCTGAGATGGTCAGAAAAGTTGTAGCTATGCTTTAATTCAGCAAAATGCAAGGTCTTACACCTGGGGAACAGTAACCCCAAAATAACTTATACAATTGGTGGAGTTGAACTAAAGTTAGTAGTGGTGGAACAGGACTTGGGAAATACGAGGTCAGACATGAAGTTGTCCGAGAATTGTGGACAGATCGCAATGTTGCATGGTGTCTTATCGATGATTTATCGAACATTTTCTAGTAGAGATAAGGACTTCATAATCACATAAAGGTGATTTTATAACCTTTATATGATAAAATTATAAGCAATTTTTTTTTTTTAAATTAGTACCGAAAAACCGGTATTTCAATACCGGAAAAAAATGACCGGGATCCTGGTATTTTAAGCCCTAGTACCAGGTATTTAGACTCATCCAACCAGCACATTCATTTCCAGTCCTCCAGTGTGTTGTTGACACCACAGCATTTGCTATTTGCAATGGTCAGTGGTAAGTAGGCAGGTGTCTCTTGGGTCATCTACTGTGGAACCCACTATGTCTGAGTGTGCAGCGCATTATCATTTGGATATTCTTGCGTTCCCCATATTGTGTTGTGATGTTAGCTGTCACACAGTAACCTGACATTGAGCCCGTACAGTCACTGCACTGCACTGCACCCTTCACTTGCCACAAACATCCACTTTGCATAATCCTTTACAGTTTGACCTGTTCAACACCATTCTTTGTACACCTGAACCACAGTGGACCATGAGCAACAGTCAAGACATTCTGTTTCTGATATGGAAAGACCTGATGCACGAGTTATGCCCTTTTGAAACTCCATGAAATCTTTACTGTCCCATAACTGCTGCTTTATCACTTTTGACTTGCATGACCAGATGCATATTACGACTGCTCTGGCATACGAAGCTGTTTGTCTTTTTCTGTTGCAAGCTATACAGCATAGTCCATTATGGAATGGGAGGTCACAATTCACTGATCACCGAATATATTTTACTATTCACCTGTTTTTATAACTTGTGCTATGCTGTGGGGATTCCACTAGAAATCATTCTACTGTCACCACAGTCAGTGTCTCCCCCCCCAACCTTCTGCTCTTCACACTGCAGGAATAGTAGTTAACGGTGTCAAAAAATTTCTCAGCTAGATATCTCATAAGGTTGTTTCTAAACTTTGAAGTGATAAATCACAAAATTGCTTTTCATTTTATTGTGTTTAAAAATATCTGTAATTATGTGTTGAAATGTCTGTAGCTGTATATACATTTAATAAGTCTTGTATGTATATACAGCTGGTGCTCAAATAGGAGGGGCATGTTCAAAAAGCTTGAAACTCAAATATATAATATGGATCTCTCACTTTATTACTTATAACTTTATATGTATATAAAAGTTTCATTTTTTCCTGGAGATTTTTAATACTTGTTAAATAAAATTAACTTCTCCTCAAAATAGTCATTAACAGCATTAGCTTCTGAAAACCTGTTCCACAACTTTAAACTTAAGATTTCTGAACAAATAATAGTTACTGGGATTCATTCTGGGTGGTTTATAGCTGCTCATACAGACATTCTTCAATAGCATGTTGACCAGCTCTGTGCTTGTGATTAGGCACATTTTCAAGTTTTGTGAAACCCATCTGGTAGCTATTTTAAACATGTAGTTCTGTCTACCTCTAGTAGTCTCTAAAATTTGATCATTTATGATTACTTATTCTATACCAGCAATTGTTTTAGCATTTATTCAGGTGGTCTTTCACTTCATTGAACATCTTCATTAGATTTCCATCCATATTTAAATTCGTTATGCCACCTGATTTATTGTTGGTTTCTTCCTGACAAGTTTGACAGATGCTAATATTTCTGTTTCAGGATTATCATTACCATTACTAGAGAATAATAGTCTTTCATTGAATATTTTGAGTTGATTTTTTTTTTGCATATATTAGGTACAGAAATATAGATATATTATTCATAAATTTAAATTTTTGTAACTAACTTATTTATACCAGAGTTGCAAAACACTTTGAGTGCCCCCTTGTGTATTTAATAGAATTGGCAAAGGGGAGTAAACTATGTTTTGAATAGGTTTTGCTGTTGCAAATGGCAATGTATAGCCATTGTTTTCAATATGCTTGTGGTTTTTGATGCAAATTATATTAAATATGATTGCATTTTCTGAAAATTCAAAATGTGAAATTAGTTTACCTGCTGATGATTAATAATTTGTGTATCAATGGAAGCAGCATTAATTATGTTAGTAAAAATACCTCATGGAGAAAAGAATTAATAATTTGTACTGGTCAGTAAAAATGGTATTAAATTTATTTGTATAACTAATGCTAATGATCTATACTTGCTTTTCAAAGGGTCAAATAATGCAATTTTTGTTCACTATATCAATACTGTTCAGTTTAAATTCTTGAAGTAATGTTTATGACAGTTTTGCACTTAACTTGCTTCCTCGTGGCTGTTACTGTCTGCTACGAGTTAACATCTCCTTTATCAGTTATTAATATTTAGGCATATTATGGTTGTTGCTGTACTGATTGGAAGACTGAATGGACATAGCAGATGCTCAAAAAATAAATGTTCTCAGTTTGGGCAATGCACATATGAAAGTCATTGCTTTTAGAAATTCTAAAAAAAAAATTAATTTTTTTTTTTTAATGAAAACCAGAAACAGGAAAGGTATTAGAACCTATATTACTTGGTACTGTAAATTATATTAAATATGATTGCATTTGCTGAAATACTTTATTAACTTTGTTGACTTCTCAGTTTGTGAAATAAAGGAATTCATCTCTACAAGAATAATTTAACCAACACAATTTGAGCAAACATTGACATCGGAAGACTTAAAACAGTAATCCAACCAAGGAAAAGAAGAACAGAAATCTTGCAGATCATTCCATTTCACATTCTTATAATTCCAACACAAAATTGAGAATGGCCCCAACAAGAAAGGCTCCATTGGAGAAGAGACTATCACTAAGTTGTGATCTGAGGTACTCACCCCGACTGTGTGGTTAGGATTATCTAATATTTTGGTAGGTAAATGAACAATCTGTCTGTGATCATTAGTAATTGCAAAAGCCTCAGCATGTCGACCAGCTGGATCCATTTGACTAGAAAACAGAAGCCAACTGGAGTTGTAAACATAAAATTACTAAGGAAAATTACCTCATTGTTAGAAAAGTTGGGCTGGAGAAATTTAAGTTTTAAAGAAAGGAAGTCAGAGTTCCAAGTGATTACTAGAGTTGGCAGAACAATACAGGCAACAGATGAATTTGACTGAATGGGGTAGAGAGAGAGAGAGATTTTATGCCAGAGAATATCGAAAAGCAGAGTCGATATTACTGTTTCTGACAGGGAATATCAGACATATGCACAAGTACTGCCATTGAAGCAACAGGAATCATACAGTGAATAATAAGGATAACTGAGATGAGTAGTGAAATCTGCTGGATAACTGGGATTCTGTTAGAAAAGGCAAATGGGTCTCGGCAGACTGTCAGTGGAAATGGACATCATTGAGATTAGAACTGAGACTACATATATTTGTGAAATGAACAAGGAAGTGTTTGGGAGGTTTAGGTCTTTTCCCAGATAAATTTGTTTTGTTAGTTTGACTGTTAATGATGTATTTAGTAGAAGAAAAGGTGTGGACATGTTGTATGAAGCAGTGAAATTTTTGGATATGCACACAGCAAGAATATTCCCAGCTTCTTGATATAACTTGGCACTCGATAGTGCCTCCACATAACACACTTCTCGGATTCCCTCCAGTCGCTATCTGATTTACTAAATATATGAATCATGAATTTAACAAGTTTTCAAAAGGGTTCTCTTCTGTATTTCATGGTGTTTGTTTATGAATTGAGTATGCTAGTTTTGAATATGACTCTAATTTTTATGTAGTATCAATATTGTGCCCAGAAATTAAAGAAAAGTAAATTGCATCATATTATATCAGATTAATTGTTACAAGTAGTTAGCTAAAAAAATTAGAAATTAAAATGTAGAAACCCTCTTTGTTAATCAGAAAAATTTCTTAAAAATGTACCCTTGAATATCCTTTTTTTTTTTTTTTTTTTTTTTTTGTGGTCAGTGTGACGTCACAACCCACAAACTAGATGAATTTGTTTATCATGTGGTTATCTCACCTTTCCTCGTATCTCCATTTCACTGACAGTATGCCCTGGTGGAATAAACTTTCCTCAACCAGAAAAAAAAAAAAAAAAACTTGATTAATATTGCCCATATTGGGGCTGAATAAAATCTGGGTGAGAGTGCAAATAATGGAACTTGATTCTTATTCTACATGCTATTTTTCCTGCAGTTTTACATATTTTTGGAAACATAGATGTATGTTTTTCTTAACATTATCAAGAAAAACCATTCACTACAAGGCAAAATGAATGCAGGGGCAGGGCATTGGCTCAATATTAGTCATTTTTTATTTCAGTTCTTTTGAAGCTAATATTGCTTAGCTGCCCTACACACTTATATAGCCTTAAATTTTCTTCAGTTTTTTTTTGAATATTTGTTGCTCCAATAAATGTTTCACCTTTCACTTTTGCACTGTGCAGTTTTGAAAACAGACTATGTTTGAAAGCATCACTTTGAGAATCCAGTGTTTTAACAAATTATTTGACCAGTCTCAGCTTGATATGGATTTGCGGAAGCAACACTTTTTTGGAACCAAGGAAATTTTTACTACATTGTGTGTGTGTGTGTGTGTGTGTGTGTGTGTGTGTGTGTGTGTGTGTGTGTGTGCGTGCGCGCGCGCGCGCGCATTTGCTAAGCTGAAATTCTATTTTGGTTGACCATTCTCTTCTTCTGTAGTGCTGATATACTCTCCTTAAAGCAAGGAAACTTATTGCAAATTGAGAAAACAGACATTGCATTTATACTGCTCATATTTCATCTTCTCTAATGCATGGTTTACATTTCCATAGTTTTCTTTAATATGAACAGTGTGCACAACAGGAATGATTATTGTATATCTCCATTATGAAACAACACAGCTCTTAAATAAATTAATAAATATATTTATTAAATTAATAAGCTCAAAGTGCAAACAGGTTTTGAATAAATTCAAACTCCATTTTGAAAAGCCCAAGTGTAAAAAATTTACTGCTTGCCAGTCAGTCCTGTTATGTTTCCAGAGCCAGTGGCCAAAACCTCTTTCCAACTACAGCTTTAGCATTAGCATTAGTAGAGGCATTTGATGCAAGAAAGCAAGCTTATGCAGCATCAGCCAAAAAAAAAAATAAAGTAAAATAAATAAATAAAAAATAACCACTTTCACTTCACCTCTCTGTTCGTTCGAAATACTTGTCCAGCTGAGCCTTAAACTTATTTAGGCTATCAACTTCCACGACAAGGGATGGAAGTCTGTTCCACCTACCAACCACCCGCTGGCTAAAGGCAAATTTCCGCACATCTATCCTACATCTGTCTTTCCTCAATTTGAACTTATGCCCTCTCAGGTGATTATTCTGAGCAAGAGGAAGAATCCCATCAGCATTGAGCATGCTCAAACCATTCAAGGCTTTGTACACCTCTATCAGATCACCTCGCTGGTGCCTAGTCTCCAGACACTGTAATTCGCATAACTTAAGCCTTTCTTCGTAAGAGCACCCCTTTGTTCCATTCACTAATCTTGTTGCCCTTCTCTGTACTCGTTACAGCAGCTCTAGCTTTTCAGATGTTCACTGCCAATTCTTTAAATGCTGATCACTGGGATATTGTGACTTTGAGAGAAGAATAAAGATTTTAAAAACAACATTTTGGAATTCAAAAATACATCACCAAGAGTGTCAAGACTAATACTCAAGATTTCCAAGAGATACAAGCTAAAGATTAGCATTTAGCATTAGCATTAGCAGAGGCATATGATGCAAGAAAGCAAGCTTATTCAGCATCAGCCAAAAAAAAAAAAAAAAAAACCCACTCCCATTTCACCCCTCCGTTCGTTCGAAATACCTGTCCAGTTGAGCTTTAAATTTGTTTAGGCTATCAACTTCAACAACAAGTGATGGAAGTCGGTTCCACCAACCAACCACCCGCTGGCCAAAGGCAAATTTCCGCACATCTATCCGACATCCGTCCTTCCTCAATTTGAATTTATGCCCTCTGAGGTGATTATTCTGATAAAGATGAAGAATCCCATTGGCATTGAGCATGCTCAAACCATTCAAAGCCTTATACACCTCTATCAGATCACCTCGCCGGTGCCTAGTCTCCAAACTCTGTAATTTGCAAAACTTAAGCCTTTCTTCGTAAGAGCAACCCTTTGTTCCATTTACTAATCTTGTTGCCCTTCTCTGTACCCGTTCCAGCAGCTCTACATCCTTCTTGAAATGAGGCCTCCAGACCTGTATACAGTACTCAAGATGTGGCCTTACCATTGCCTTATACAAGGGAATAATCACCTCCTTATCCCTGCTAGAAAAATTCCTGTATATCATTGACAAGACACCATGAGCTACTCTTGCAGCTCGTCTGCACTGCTCAGAGAACTTCATATCTGCCTGCACAATTACCCCTAGGTCCTTTTCATTCTCCACCACTGTCAGTGTAGTACCGCAGAGTTGATACGTTGCTCTGGGGTTACTGTTTCCCATATGCAGCACTTTACATTTGTCGATGTTAAACCTCATTTGCCACCTCTCAGCCCGCCCATCTGTTCAACCTTTCCAGATCCTGTTGCAGCAGCATAGCGTCAGTATTGTCCTTAACGACCCTGCCAACCTTTGTATCATCTGCAAACTTGGACATTAAACTTGATATCCCATCATCAATACCATTCATAAACACCGAAAACAACAACGGACCCAACACTGAACCTTGAGGAACTCCACTAATAACATTAGTCCACGTTGAGCAGTGTCCATTGATTACCACTCTCTGTCTTCTGCCACTCAACCATCCCCTTATCCATAGCAGCAATTTGCCTCCAATGCCACACTGCTCCAATTTGTGCAGCAGTCTTCCATGTGCAACAGTATCAAAAGCCTTTCTAAGATCCAAATATATAATATCAAAGTTATTCCCTGCATCCAGTTCTTTTGTGACTACATCATAGTATCCAATCAAATTGGTCAGGCAAGACCTGCCCTTAACAAAACCATGCTGCGTCTGAGCTATAACTGAATTCTTGTCTAGATGATCCTGCAGTGCTTCTTTAACCAGTGCCTCCATTAATTTACCTGGAACAGAAGTTAAACTAACAGGTCTATAATTACTTGTGTCAGCCTTTGATCCTCCTTTGTGAATTGGGGTTACATTTGCACATCTCCAGTCTATGGGTACCTCCCCTGAGTCCAAAGAAGCTCTCATAATTATGGCTAGGGGTTTGCATACTTCCTTTGCTGCCTCCTTTAATATAACTGGATAGATCCCATCCACCCCAGGTAATTTCATTATAATGATTTATGCACCAACATCGAGCCATGATGATGAAGAGGTTGAAGAAATGTACACCGAAATTGAGAGTCTTCTAGATGAGCAGAAAACCCACTATACTATTATTATGGGAGACTTCAATGCTAAGGTTGGAAAAAGACAAAACAGCGCAGAAAGGGGAACTATAGGAAATTTTGGAATTGGTGAAAGAAATGAAAGAGGTGAAAGACTTGTGGAATTTGCAGAATCTCAAGGACTGTCAGTAATGAACACTTTTTTCAAGAAAAGGGTGAACAGAAAGTGGACATGGAAGAGTCCAAATGGATTAACTACTAATGAAATCGACTTCATCCTCACTAACAGAAGATATATTGTGAATGATGTTACCGTCCTGAATAAGGTAAATGTTGGAAGTGATCACAGAATGGTAAGATGTACACTTGATATAGATGTAGGAAAGGAAAGGAAAAAACTGACTCGAGTAAATAATACAAAGGTCTTTGAGATAACAGAAGAGGAGAAAAAGCAGTATGTACTGGAACTTAAGAACAAGTATGAGCTTCTGCAGACTGCTGAGGACCAAGATATCGACGAGGAATATTACAACTTTTTGAAAGTGATAAAGCCCAAGAAACCTATAGGGAAAAAGAAATCCAAGGAAGAAAAAATTGGTCAAGAAACGCTTGTCATGATGAACCGAAGACGACAAATGAAAAGCAAGAAAAACACTGACAGGGAGAAAATTGAGTATACTGAGTTATGCAAAGCCATTAGAAAGAGACTCAGAGAGGACATAAGAAGATTTAACACAAGAAAAGTAGAACAAGCATTAAGGGAAAACAAAGGATTTAAATCAGCAGCCACGAGCAGTAATACAGAAAGACAAATGATACTGAAACTGAAGAATAGCGATGGTGTACTTATAAACAGCAGAGAAGGCATAATTCAAATAGCAGAAGACTACTATAGAAAATTATACAAGGAGCAGGGGAATGATGCCAGCAGTGGGGGAGATGGATTGCAAAGTAGCAACACATACGACTTACCCAATATTCTTCCTGATGAGGTAGAACATGCATTGAAGAAAATGAAGAATCAGAAAGCCCCGGGGGAAGATGAAGTTACTGTAGAGTTGTTAAAATTGGGAGGAAGAGACATAACACAAAAACTGGCAAGGCTCTTCACAAAGTGCATTAGAAAAGGTGTGACGCCTAAGCAGTGGAATAATGCAATCATAGTTTTGCTGCATAAGAAAGGAGATAAATCAGAAATTGGAAATTATAGACCAATTAGCTTGTTATCCCGTATCTACAAGTTGTTCACAAGGGTCATTACTAACAGATTAGAAAGAATACTTGATGAGAATCAACCGAAAGAGCAAGCTGGCTTTAGGACAGGATTCTCAACTATGGATCACCTTCATGTAATATCACAGCTAATGGAGAAAGCAAATGAATATAAAACACCATTATGCCTGGCATTTGTGGATTATGAAAAGGCATTTGACTCCATACAGCATAAGCCAATGTTTCGGGCACTGGAAAGACAAGGCATTGATACCCCATATATTATGATTTTGAAGAAAATATATGAGAGTGCTACCTCCTTTATTAGACTAGACAAAGACAGTAGGAAATTTAAAATCGAGAAAGGAGTTCGACAAGGAGACACAATATCTCCGTAGCTGTTTACTGCTGCCCTTGAGGAAGCTTTCAGAAGATTAGACTGGTCGCAGAAAGGAGTCAGTGTGAACGGAGAGTACCTAAACCATTTACGATTTGCAGATGACATTGTGGTCATAAGCCATGATCCCAAAGAATTAGAGGAAAATCTTAATCAGTTATGCACAGCTAGTAAGGATTTTGGACTAAAGATGAATATGGCTAAAACAAAAGTAATGATGAACGAGTATGCCACAGAAAGGGAAATAATGATTGAAGGAGCAGTAATTGAAAAGGTGGAGTCATATACTTATCTGGGACAAGTTATTAGCTGTAATAATGATAAATGGCTGGAAGTCAAGAGAAGAATAAATTTTTGATGGATAGCGCTAATTCAGGAAATATAGTCACATACTGAAGAGCAATATCCCAGTCTGTCTGAAACGTAAAATAATGAACCAATGTATACTCCCCACCATGACTTATGGAAGTGAAACTTGGGCACTTACCAAAAGAATGGAAGAGAAGCTGAGAACTACACAGCGAAGAATGGAACGAATCATATTGGGAATCAGACTGTTAGATAAGAAGAGAAACACATGGATTAGGCAAAAAACTCAAGTAAAGGACATTGTTATCAAAACTAAAGAACTAAAATGGTCTTGGGCAGGACACATAGCTCGAAGACATGATGACAGATGGACTAAGAAAATAACAGAATGGTATCCAAGAGGAGCTAGAAGAAAACCTGGAAGACAAAGGCAGAGATGGATAGATGAAATTCATGAGTTTGTGGGTAGTAAATGGGTGTCCAGTGCTCAAAACAGAAGGAACTGGAATGTTGCTGGAGAGGCCTTCATCCTGCAGTGGATTGAAAATGGCTGATGATGATGATGAGAGAAGAAAATTAAGTTATCATTGAAACTTCTAAAATCTAGTCCTGTCTTATTTTTTGTAAAAAAATATGACACTACTCCTATGCTCATCTTCAGAAACACTCAAATTTATTTGGGAAGTTTTCATTCCATTACTGAGAATAACCCTGGCTTGAACCTTTTTTGTTATATGAATATCACAAATATTGCATAGTCTGCATCAGAAAATGAGTTTTCCTTTTTCACTCTCAGTTGAAGCTGAAATCAAAACAAGAGGAAAATTAACACAGAAGCAGACAAACTGTTACTTTCTTCTAAACCAGTGCTGACTATACAAATTACTGATGTACCCTATTGTCAAATATTGTTTTCATATGAAATGGTGCATGTGAAACTTCTTAAATTGTTCCAGTAAATCCACAAAAGTCTTGCTAGTGTGCGACTGACCAACCCATAAATCAGTCTATATCTGGGAGGTTAATATCACGTTATATAAGTCAGTCTATATCACGGCAGGAATGCCAGCCCCTGGCATTCTTGCCTTGAAGGGTAAATTGTATACATCCTTTTATACACAATAAAGATTAATATCCCCCATTATAAGACAGTCTGATTTACTGGGCCACTCTATTTCTCCATACAGTTGTTTGCTGTACTCATCAGAGTTATCGTCATTCTTCTTTTTCTTGGTGATTCCCTTTTATCTCTCTCTCTCTCTCTCTCTCTCTCTCTCTCTCTCTGGGTAGTTCATTTATTATTATTATTTTTTTTTTTTTTTGGCTGGTGCAGCATAAGCCTCAGGCTTCCTTGCACCATATGGCTAATAATAATAATAATAATTAGGCCTATAACACACTCTTACTCTCAACTTTGCTTTCTTGGTGCTTATGTCACACCAAACTGATCCAACACTGCACTGTCACCCATGTCAACTGGATGATGCATTTCATTAGATTTTGCGTTTCTTAACTAACGGCATCACCCCTTCTGAACTCTTGAACCCCGCCCAGAAGAGGACTGTCAGGTTAATTAACTCTCTGGTAGGTACACCAAAACAAAAATAAATAAGAGAGTAGATTCTCTTCCGTCATGCAGTATGATTGATGCCTTTTGTGGTTATGATAGGCTTCTTGCCAAAATCAAATCTTCCTTACATTTTGAGGATACACCTCTAAAACGGTATTAGCATGTTGGCCACTAGGTAGTTCACAGGACTACCTAGTAGCCAGCTATTGGTAACTCTCTAGGAGGCATCAGGAATAGAGAATATATAATTTCGCTGCCACTACCCTGCCAGATAGTAACTGGAGGAGTCCGAATAGTGGGGGACAGGCCATGTTATGTCAAGGAGCTGAGTGTATCTTGCTATATGTGTGCACCATATCAAAAAATTTCATTACTTCATATGTGCCCTCCTACCTTTTCTTACTAGCATTAGCAAAGGCACATGATACAAGAAAGCAAGCTTATACAGCAGCCAAAAAAAAAAAAAAAAAAAAACACACACACTCTTCTCATTTCACCCATCCACTCACTCCAAATGTTTGTCTAGTTCTGCCTTGAATCTATTTGAGCTATCAACTTCTACAACGACAGATGGAAGTTTGTTCCAGCAATCAACCATCCGCTGGCTAAAGGCAAACTTCCGCACATCTTTCCTCAATTTGAATTTATGCCCTCTCAGGTGATTATTCTGAGCAAGAATCCCATCAGCATTGAGCATGCTCAAACCATTCAAGGCTTTATACACCTCAATCAGATCACCTTGCAGACAGTAGAGTAGACACCATGAGCTACTCTTGCAGAGTAGCTCATGGTGTCTACTCTACCATCTGCACTGTTTAGAAAACTTCATATCTGCCTGCACAATTACCCCAAGGTCCTTTTCAATCTCTACCACTGTCAGTGTAGAGTTGATACATTACTCTGTGGTTACTGCTTCCCATATGCAGTAGTTTACATTTGTCAATGTTAAACTTCAGTTGCCACCTCTCAGCCCACCTTCTCAACTTTTCTAGATCCTGTTGTAGCAGTGTACTGTCATTAGTGTTATTAACAGCCCTGCCAACCTTCGTATCATCTGCAAACTTGGACATTAAGCCTGATATACTATCATCAATATCATTAATAAATACAGAAAACAACGGACCGAACACTGAACTCTGGGGGACTCCACTAATAACATTAGTCCACTATGAGCAGTGTCCATTGATTACCACTCTGTCTTCTCCCCTCAACCACCCCTTTATCCATAGCAGCAATTTGCCTCCAATGCCACACTGCTCCAATTTGTGCAGCAGTCTTCCATGTGCAACAGTATCAAAAGCCTTTCTAAGATCCAAATATATAATATCAAAGTTATTCCCTGCATCCAGTTCATTTGTGACCACATCATAGTATCCAATCAAATTGGTCAGACAAGACTTCCCCTTAACAAACCCATGCCATGTCCTAGCTATAACTGAAGTTTTGTCTAGTTGATCCTGCAGTGCTTCTTTAACCAGTGCCTACATTAATTTCCCCGGAACAGAAGTTAAACTAATAGGTCTGTAATTACTTGTGTCATCCTTTGATCCTCCTTTTTGGATTGTGGGTCACATTTGCAAATTTCCAGTCCATGAGTACCTCCGTTGAGTGCAAGGAAGCTCTCATAATTATGGCTAAGGGTTACTTACTTCCTTTGCTGCCTCCTTTAATATAACTGGATAGATTCCATTCCACCCCAGGTGCCTTTCTTATGTTTATCTTCAACAATTTCTCCTCCACTTTACTTTCAGTATTACAAGATTATCTAGTTTAATGCCAGAGTTTAATACACCTCTGGCATTCCCCTCCCTGAATAACTCCTCATGTGTGAATGTAGGTGCAAAATATTCATATAATTTGTTAGCTGCCTGAGCAGGATTATCAACAGTTTAACCATCAATATCAAGTGGACCAATCTGATTCATTCCCTTCCTTCTAAAGTTTACAAAAGTAAAGAACTCTTTGCTGTTTTTCTTTGCATCCTTTGCCAAAGATTTCTCGTAATCTGCCTAACCTCCTTTGTGACTTGGTTACTGACTAGCTTATATCTATCATAGGCTTCCGTGTTACCTGTTAATTTAAATGTATCCCATGTATTTTTCTTCTAATTAGTTCATTAGTTCTTTTTCTTCTAATTAGTTCATTTGTCTAATTCACATGTCTAATTAGTTCATTTGACATCCATTTAGGCCTAAATCTTGAACAATATTTCTTAGTTGGTATGAAAAGCCTAGTAAAGCTTTGAATGCTTCCCATTTTGAATTTGCTGTTGGTAACATCATCAGTTGGTTCCACCGTATAGAATTTAAATACTGTCTCAGACCATCGTAATCACCTTTACGAAAGCAAAAACCCTTTCTCTTACCCCTGATGATAGTTGCTTTTTTTGAGTAAATCCCACTTCAGCACACTGTGATCACTGCCATCTAGTGGTTCCTTTATCTGTAGATTCCCAAGCATGAAGAATCACTACAGATAATCAGATCAAGAGTATCACTCCCCCTAGTTGCCTCCTGAACATGCTGCTGTAGAAAACAATCATCTAATAAATCCACAAAAGGCTTGCTAGTGTGTGAGTGACCAACCCACAAATTCCAGTCAATATCTAGGAAATTAAAATCCCCAATTATTATGAGATGCCGATTTACTGGTCCACTCTATTTCTGTATACAGTTTATTATACTCATCAGAGTCATTAGGCCTATAACACACTCCTACTCTTAATTTTACTTTCCCAGTGCTTATGTCACACCAAACTGACTCGACACTGCACTGTCCAGCCATGTCGACTGGCTGTACTTCCTTGGATTTTGTGTTTCTTAATCAATAGCATAACCCCTCCTCCCTTCCTATTCTGTCTATCCTTGTACTCCCCAAATTCCAGTTCTGCATTTCTTATGTTTGTGTGACACCACATCTCTGTTTTCCCAACAATATCTGCCTTTGAAGTTTTGACCAACACCACAAATTTATTTACCAAACTCCTAGCATTGGTGCACACACAAGTATATATTCACCTGTTTCTATTCTTAGCTACTCTAACACAGCCCATGTATTTACTTGTTCTGCAGTGACTCCCAGCAGTCTCTGGAATCGCCTGCACCATGTTTTCCAGGCTGCTGCTCATTTCAATAGAAGCAGTGCAAGAATCACTTTCACCTCCGCCAGCAGCTACTTTTAATCTAGCAGTCTGTGTATCCCCACAAGCTAGCAGTTTTCCAACCCACCTAACTCTATCTCGATAGCATCAGCAAATATTCTTTCACCCATTGATCCATCTGTGATGTTATTAATAATTGCAAAAGTCTCAGCATCACAACTAACTGGGTCTATGTGACTAGAAAACGAAAGCCAGCTGAAGTGAATGTTAAAATCCCCAAAGAAAACCACCTCACTGTTAGTAAGTTGGACTGGCAAAAGTCAAGTTTCAAAGAAAGAATGTTCCAAATGATTACTGGATCTAGGAGAATGATGGAGGTAAATCTACACCATGAATAGTTAATCTACATTTAATTAATCTACATCATGAATAGTTAAACTAATAGAACAAACTTATCTGCTGAAAGATCTAAACCTTCATAACACTTAATCTTTCATTTCAAATATATATACTTTATCTCAGTTCCAATCTAAATGATGTCTGTTTCCACTTGCAGTCTGCCAAGCGACACTTACTTTTTCTGACAGAATTCTAGTTATCAGTTGTTCGTCTCACTTGTCCTAATTATTCACTGTATGATTCCTTTCGCTTCAGTGGTGGTACTTATGCATATGTCTGGTCTGATATTCCCTGTAAGAGACATAGTAATTTGGAATCTCCATTATTCGATCTTCTCTAGCTTAAAATCTCTCTACCCCATTCTGTTAAATTTATCGGTTGTCTATATCATTCTCCTAGATCCAGTAATCATTTGGAGCATTTTGACTTCCTTTCTTTGATACTTGACTTTCTCCAGACCAAATACGGAAGATGCGGAAAGGTCAGGGAATGACGACCGCATATCCCAGAGCAATATGGCCTTAGTTGCTAATGCTCCTAAAAACCAAATAACAACAACTCTCTCCAGCTCTCCAGCCCAACTTTCCTAACAGTGAGATGGTTTTCTTTGGGGAGTTTAACATTCACTTCAACTGGCTTTCGTTTTCTAGTCGCATGGACCCAGCTAGTTGTGATGCTGAGACTTTTGCAATTATTATTAATAACATCACCCAGATGGTTCGTTTACCTACCAAATACCAGACAACTTTTGCCCATCATTACTGCAACCTTTGCTAAAACCCGATGGTTCTATTTCCACCTTAGCTAAAGATAAAGCCGACGTTCTGGCATCCTACTTTTCTTCTAACTCTTTATCAGTGTTATTGGTAAATCACTTCCTGTGATCTTTTATGAAAAGGATGTCAGAAAAATTTTGAACAGTCTTGATTCCAAGGAAGTGGAAGTTCCTAATGGTATTTCTCCACTTGATCTCAAAACCTGTGCTCCTTAGTTTACTTCTCCTGTGTTGCCTTTTTACACTTTTTTATTCTACTTGTGTTTTTCCTTCTGCTTGGAAATTTGCTCACATCCAGCCACTTCCTAAAAAAGGGTGACAAATGTCTCACATTGCACTTACTTCTACTCTTTCTAAAGTTATGGAGAAATCCATTAATCATCAACTTCTAAACTATCTAGAAACCTTCCATCTGATCAATGATTGCCATTATGGAATTCTATCAGTGTCGATTCACTGGTGATATACTGGCTTATGTTACCTATCTATGGACAAATTGAATGGAAAAGTATGCTAAAACTCAAGCAGTTACTCTTGATATTTCAAAGACTTTATATTGTGTTTGGCATAAAAGTCTTTTAAATAAACTTCCATCTTAAGGTTTGCCAACTGTTTTTTGAAATTGCATAACCATTTTTCTCTCTGACCGCTCTTTGTCTTCTAATTTTTCCATTAATCCTGGCATTCACCAAGGTTCAGTTCTTTCTCCCACTCTTTTCTTCTTGTATATTAATGATCTTCCATTGAATGGAAATCCTGTCCATAGTTTTGCTGATGATAGCACATTGCATTTTATCTTCCAGTTTGAGAAGCCTTGGCCTGCATAAACAGCTTCAATTCTCGAATATCTACTACCAAATCCATTAAATGCTGATCTCCAAGTAATTCTCCAGTTGGGCAAAGATAAATTAGTTGATTTAAAACCTTCTAAATCTCAGTCCTGTCTTATATTGCAAAAAGGATTCTTCTGCCCCTGTGCTTATCTTTGATGACATTCTGATTTCTAGGCAAGATCATATATCTGTGTTGGGGATTACCCTGACTTCTTGCTTGGCATAAGCACATTATAAATATTGCTTCCTCTGCATCTAAAAAACTGGGTTTTATCTTTTGCTCTCAGCATTACTTTTCTTCTAAAGAGCTACTTACTCTGTACAAATCTCAAATCTGCCCTACCATGGAATATTTATTGTTCCCACATCTGGAACCGTGCCCTCATAACTTCTCTGGCTCCTAGACTCCATTCAAAAGAGGGCAGTTAGGTTAATTAATGACCCATCTCTTACAAAGTCTCTGACCTCTGTCTCATAGATGTTCTGTTTCTGCTTCATTCCTTTTCAATAGATACTTTCATGGCTTCTGTAATTCCCCATCTCTTCCAGCACAATCTGAACACATGCCACAACCAGTCAGCCTTTTACTCCAATGTCAAACTCATAGAACCAACTTTTTTCTTCCTCATTATTCCTTCAGCTTCCATTTTCTGGAACAACCTCCCTTCACATGTACTTCCAGAAAATTACACTCTACAGAAATTCAAGTCTAATGTCAATAAGTTTCTTCTTTCATTTTATGTGCCATGGAATTAAGCTCCAATGGTGAATATAACATCACTGCTATTCCCATTCAGAAAAATATCAACCTGCTGGGTGTACATTGTAGACTATATAAACTTGGAGCCATACATGTATGATATCTTTTGGAATTAAATTGAACTTCAGACCAATTAGAACACCTTAGGGAAATGTTAGATTTTGAGGGTAGGGTTGTACAAATCAGACTGAACTTATCACCCTTTTCTTCCACATTGTTCTGTTTCCTATTAGATCTTTAGTCCTGTCCAGAGTTATAAAGCTGTTTTATGAAAACAGAAAATTTTCTAAACTAGATGGGATCTAATGAAGGAAATGACTAATAGTTGTGAAATAGCATTATCTGATATTTTTTAATTTAAAGTGTATTTTTATTTATTTATTTTATTTTATTTTTTTTTGTGTTCCTGCAGTTAACTTTTTTTTTTTTTTTTTTTATGAAAACCCCAAACACGAAAGGTATCAAAACCTGTAGTACTTAGTACCGTGCATGGGTTGAAGGAGAAGTATGGGGATGCCGGAAACTTTGCTCTAGAGACTAAACATGGGTTTCACCACTTCAAGCCTCCAATAAGCAACGTGGTGGTATTTCACCGGTTGATGAAAGTCATCTACCACATTGAAACTGATTGATAATTTTACTTGAACTAAAAATGAAATTATGGATCTTTTCATACATACTGCTTTATGAAATAACTTTAGCATTGCTAATATTGGGGTGTCCTAGAAGAGCCAGGACAGAAAAAAATTGCATAATCCTGGCTTTTCCAGAACCCATCTATGGATCACAGAAATGTCCGTGTGTTTCTTCTTCAGAACGTGTTATATCAACAATCAAATTTACATGCCTCAGCATGGGAATCCTCAGATGAGCAAAGTTGAACTATTTCATAATTAACCTCATATTCTCTATGTACTAAAGATGCTTTTCAGTTTGAAGAAATAAGCAAGCAGATGGGTAGCTGATCCTAAAACGTTATTTGAAATGGATTTGAAAGAACCTTGTAAAAACGTATTTGTGAGTATTCTTGTTCATCCATAACACTAAAAGCAGATATATGCACATACTTGTGAAAGGGTTAAAACACAATAATTAAATTTACAAGCAACACCCAGACTTCAGCACAGTAATCCTCTTTTTCTCCATCTTAGCAGGGATATTTATCAGTGATTTTTATCAGAATCTCCTACTTGAATTTCACTTATAACTAGTAATCTGGTTGTAATTTATAAATTAACTTGGCTGCAAAGAGAAGTGACCTTTAGTGAATTACACACATTTATGAACAGCAAACATTTAATCCACTCATTGAAAAGAAACTGAAAAGTCTCTTCCATTCATAGACTTCATGCTGAGACACAACAGAATGGTCTCTACAAGTGTTTATAGAAAAGCTACAGATACAGGAAAACTAAAGAACTATTTCTTCAAGTACCAATAGGTATCAAGGTAGGAGCCATTAAGGGCCTTGTGCTTAGAGCTTTGCATATGCAGTTCACATGCACTCCAAGAACCCTCCACTAAAATGCATATTCTACTGGATTATGCAGAATAACTTTCACAGTGATGGGCAAGCCCTTCCACACTGCCACTCTTTGCTACTATTAGGGCTTTAGAGAAGTTTTCATGCAGACTATTTAGAAGCACGATGTACTTTACTGTGAACAATAAGAGAGGATGCATCCTCAGAAATG